>NC_057794.1:555270198-555596566 GCF_018294505.1 Triticum aestivum | reverse complement strand
GTAGTAGTGGTAGTAGTGGTAGTAGTGGTAGTGGTGGTAGTGGTGGTAGTGGTGGTAGTGGTGGTAGTGGTGGTAGTGGTGGTAGTAGTAGTAGTCGTAGTAGTGGTAGTAGTGGTAGTAGTGGTAGTAGTAGTAGTAGTGGTAGTAGTAGTAGTAGTGGTAGTAGTAGTAGTAGTACTGTACGCCTTTACGCCCACTCCCTCGCCCACGCGCGCGGTGGCTCGCAGCATGAGGAGAAAATTTTACTACTCCCTCCGTTTACTCCTCGTCCCTACTATGTACTTTGGTTAGTACTCCCTCCATTTACTTATACAAGGCCACTATAAAAAATACATTTTGCATCTATACAAGGCCACAAATAGTAATCGAGACAAAAGTTACTACTCCCTCCTTTCCAGTTTATGGCTCAATTTCAAAATCTCTCCAACCAAGGTAGATGGTGAGTGATCGAATTAATTTCGTAGTTTGCACAAGTAATTAGTACACTCGTTTTTCTCAAGAAGTTATGTTTACCGAGGCATTAATTAGAAAGAATGCATGAATGACCAGTAAATTTCCATGAATTTGTACATGCATTGGTTAGTTTCCTCTTGACACTGCTTGCGTCAGGTGATCTAACGCACCTCGAAATCCAACATGTAATGGTACTACTACTAGTATAGTAGAATTGAGACTTATCAAACGGAAAAACGAATGTTTTTAGATGATCCCTATAAACCCTAGTGGGTACGTACTCCATAAATACAGATTTTTCCAAAACTAAGTCGCTCCTTTCATGAATTCTGTAGTATACTCCTCCGTCGACGCTCCCTTTCATGAATTCTATAGTATACTCCTCCGTCGACACTCCCTTTCATGAATTCTGTACTTCCTGTCTCCGACATGTGGGACATATAGCAACCTGGTCGACGTGTCAAGCACCAAATAACAGTGCAGAACAGCAGGGGGACGCACCCCACTCGTACCAGCCCAGTAGTAGTAATGAGCAATGAGACGTCAAATCACAATGCCGCACCTTCCCAGACGGACGAAGCAACCATTATTTCACACTTCGGTTCGCCATCATCTCAAACCACGTAGTATTGCTTCTGCCTCAAGAGGGACACACGCATCGCCTTGGTACATCATGACACGTGGGACCGCATGACAAGCCATGCTCCCCCGCTGATCGCTCGGTAAAATCACCTCATCTTTACTATACTTCCTCCGTATCGGTTTACTACATGGCATGCATGTCGTTCTAGGTTGAGAATTTAACTGGCTATATATGTGATGAACAGTACTCTAGCCTTGTAAAAAATGTATACTTTTGTACAGTAGTACTATCGATGGATTGCGCCATGGTGCAAAAATTGAAATTAAAAAAAAGGTGGTACATATAGAGAGCGCTCGTCGCCAAATTATGCATATAGTACTATTAAAAAAGCTAGTACATGCTTAATTGGGGTGCTAAATTCTATTAAAGAAATACTAGTAGTATTTACATACTGAAGAGTTAAAGTAACGAGAAGAAACATAACATAGTTCTGCTGGGGGCTCAGTACAACACACCCCTCAAATTAAACTAAGCACACCTGAAATTAAACTATGCAACTAATTCGGTAGACACTGCATTAGAAGTTTAGAACCACCATGTGCAACGACACTGCCACCTTACTCGGAGTCCTCGTCCACGTCCTCGACTTCGTCCTTGTCCCTCTTCCTCTTGGCCGATACTTCTTTGCTTGAACCACACACTCGGTTGTTGCTCTTCATCCAACCCTTGTAGATATTGAAACAAAGGTAGCCATACATTGTAGCGTAGTGGATGTTGTATATATCTAGTACATTCCGCTGCCATTCATGATGATGAAACGTGTAATGAGGTTTCTCCAGTTTACGGTACGAAGGATGAACCATGGCTCCTGCCAGGGTCGGCATTGAAGGATGACGAGAGGGCACCAGCCGATTCTTCTGGAGGTCGAAGGGGTTGCCTACAACAAGGCCTATCCGACCCAGGACTTCTTTGTCGTTCTTAAAGTCTACAGTAACAAATTTCACTATTTTGTCCTTGAGGAAGTTCTTAAAATCCTAGCACTCAACGTCGGCATGGCATATGTGGTAGACCAAGCAAACGTTATGTACGCAAACCTGGATCACAGCGGGCTTCTTCCTCTCTTCGTCCTTTATATCCTTCTCTCGTCCCAGGACTGTGGTGTACTCAACATCTAGCCCAGCGACCCACTCATCATCTGAGTTTTCAAACATGCGTCTGAAGCGAGAAAGGCATCCTTTCACCATCGTGGAAGAACAGGTGTAGATGACATCGAACTCATCGCCGGTGATGGTTCTAACCTTGTATTCACTGCCAATCGTGGAGATTTGGGACGCCATGGATTTGGGAGGAGGGTTAGGATTAGTGGAACTGCCGTAATGTGAATGGACGGGACGACTAGGAGCGAACCGCCGTAGTATCGAAGGATGTGCGGGGACGAGTAGGAGCGAACTGCCAGCGTGCGAACAGCAAGGTAGTGGCTTTCCATTCTCCCATGATACGGGCTTCCGAGAGCCCTTGGATATGAGATCGAACGGTTGCATGGCGTGATTCTAGACCTATGGGTGAATATCCTATCCTGGAGGGTTATTCTGCAAATTTTCAGCAACTTAGCATGCGACCGTTTGATCTCAGATCCAAGGGCTGCCAGCAGCCCGTATCATGGCCGCGCCTACCACGACCATCGCATCGCTCGCGCGGTCGCGCCCTTGGAGATTTAACATGGTGTGTTAGGCTATCTGATGTTGGCATGTCATACATAGTCATCACTTAGTCACTCATACTACAACAAGGTTGGCTATAAGGTTGGCTATAAGTGTATTTTTTACTCCTCCTATCTCTTTCTTCGTACTCCCTCCGTCCCATAATATAAGAACGTTTTTGACACTAGTGTAGTGCCAAAAACGTTCTTATATTATGGGACACAGGGAGTACTAGTATTTATTGCATTTTCCAAGGAGTGACCTCTTCCAATGAAATGGTGTTGCTAAGTTTGCTTCATTTAATTACCTATAGACTCAAAATTGTCTTTTCACCTAGGTACATGCGCTTAGCACCATTTCTTCCTTGGGTCACCAAACTAGTCTCTCTCTTCTTCATTAACTTGCCACATCAGACTTTATGCCTATGTGGCAAGCTTAAGCACCTGTAGGAGCAAGTAAAAGTAAGTGCAATAGTGCGCTTTACATGGCATTTTTGCATATGTGGAGGAAAGAGAGGCAAGGAAAAAGTGGAGAAGTGGGCTCTCATGCAAGAGCCAGCCTCTACTACATGATGGAGCATTGGGAGAGGCACATGTATGGAGGTGGTCAGGAATCGGGAGACTCATGCCGGTCGTAGCGCCGTAGTTAAAATGATAATGGCAAGTCAAACCACGGGGCCCCACCTGTCCAGCAGTAACTCGCTGTCAAATCACACAGCCCTACGTTTGCAGCAGCCTACTCCCTCGTCTTCTCGCGTCTCTGTCGAACCGACTAGGCGGAACTGCCCCGCCTACCGCTCAGGAAAAGCCCCGCCCTCAACTTTTAAATACAACTACATCCGCTTAAGAATCTAATGATATACTTTTTGTGACATAGTAACTCATATTTAGTTAGTCAAATGGATGACCTAGAACTATGCGCAGGCCCTATAAACCAAGACGCCTAAAAATAAAAAACCGAGACAGAGAGGGTAGTTCAGCACGTATCTTTTTAGATCAATATAGTCGGGATTCACCAAGGAGCAAAACCAAGTGGTAGGCTACTCCTGTCGTGTTGGCGTAGCAACTCAAGCAGGGTCAGTCCGCACACCAAATGGCGACACACTTAACAGGACCCCTTTGGCCGACATGTGGCTCATCCACCGTCTATGGTCTTTCTTTGTAGACTCCTCACCCATATTTATAGTTACCTCTCGAAGATGAATGAAATGATATATACATGGTATTCTACATGTGCAATTTGGTACACAAAAACTCGGTAAAAGTTTGCGAGGTCCGAATTTTCAATAAAGCTACATGCACTGCATTTTGAAACGGAGGGAGCATACGACAGTTGCTAACACTCACATGGAAGATTTGTGTGTAGGAGGAGTGGCTGTTCTGTTAAATGACATGGCAAAACTGACACTGTCGGATGGCGATCTAACGGTTCTTACGGTGTTTGTCAGGAAAAGGCTTGTGGCAAAGGTTTGTCGGATAATGATTTACAGACACATGCATTGCATTGATACGTGCCCCCCACTCTCTCATGCACACGCACCCTCATGAGTCACGACTCTCCCGAGTCCTCTCGCAGACTCGCACGTCGCACCCACCGTCTATCTGCAGGTAGACGTCACGCACATATGTGCTCTTCACACCCTACCCTCAGAACTTCTAAAAAACAAAAGACGACACGCACATTTTATTTTAGCGCACACGTCACACACTTATACTATTACTCTTACGGCGAGCGTTCTTTGGGCATAGTATATTGTACTCTCACGAAGAGAAGCGGTGCACGCACGCACTAGTTCTCTCACACTCACTCGCGGGTACACGTAGGAGCGCATTTTTTTGAAGCTGGTACAACAGAATCACTCCACTATATATAAAAGTAGGAGCCTTAGCGCTTGTTTTACTAGGGTTCCTCTTGTTCACACTCTCATGCTCTCCAGATCTAAGCAACACATAGGCGGCCACACTCTCTCTCAGCTCATGGCTGGTCACAAATCCGTCCGGACAACCTCGACCGGGGCAGGGGTTTAGGTGCATCGTTCACACTGTCGTCGGCGGCGAGGGAGGACCAACGGCTGCCCGCGCGTACCGATCGGCGGCCGTGCTGTTCTCTCCGAGAGAGCGCCGGCTCGGGAGGGCCTTCGACCCCTTCTTCCTCCCTGCGGTATTGTGGCCAAAATGCGGCTTCCCGACACCGTCTTTGCCACATGCCGATGACCCTCAGGTATATATTCCTTCGAAACCTGCCTTGCTCTACTGCCCCAGCTCCCTTCGTGTGGATCATTTTCTACTTCCGTCCGCTGTTCCAAAGCCACCTAGACTTCTACTATTATTAGAAGTAAAGCTAGTTCATACAGTCGACTCAAAGCGTTGGTTCAAACAGGGAAGAAAGTGGGAAAGCTGTAGCATGAATCTAGGACTTGGTTCTAAGAGGAAACGGGGGAAAGTAGTAATATATGTCACTGTTTAAATAACCGTATTTCGTATTTGCGCAAACAGGGATGTCTGTCTCCATATTGTTTCGGGATGTCTGTCTCCGTATCGTTTTTATCCGCGCAATCAAAAGCACACACCTCAGTTTTAGTACAACTGCGCAAAATGAGATGGCTATCCCTCGTTGCCGTCGTCTAACCTCCCATCTTTAAGGCATCCCTACATTGGTAGTAACTAAGGTAGAATGACCAACGCAATCTAAAATAAGCTAATTCATACGTTTTACTTCCTGATTGCAGTGCAGGGACGAGCGAAAACAACTGCATCCTAGTCCGAAATGCACTTTCTACCAGTTCATCCATGGACTGAGGACTAGCTGGCACGGCTGCACGGCGGTTTTTTGGATAGGTGCGCGGACAAGAGGCATTGTGGTCTGCTTATTTCTGCAAATAGCGGTGCTTAAATTTAGTGGAATGCACAAGCATTTCAGCTGGTCAGTACACTGCATGGTTCAGTTCAGCATTCCAGCTGAGACCACAATTATAATTGGTTATTCTGGAATGAGAGAACCTAACCCTGGATGGTGGCAATAAGAAAAAACCAGAGTGAACTCCAGGAAATTTAAGCCTGCTGGGAGGCCCTTTGCTCAGAGAAGCCTTGCTTGTTTTTTCCTGATTTGTAAACCTTCTCACAACTTTGTCTTTTGCTGTGAACTAGTATATGTTTGTTATGTTCTATGAATCATTGAGTTGTATAAAATTGCTTAACTTATGCTTTTCAAGTTTTTTATGAAGACGAGTTTAATGTGAGTGTTCCACATGAGCGCTGGACTAGCGTGTGAACGTTTGGAATTTATTACATTGTGGCCTCAATTAACTGCATGAACCACTGTAACAAGATATATAGTTGCTTATATGTCAGACAACAGATTGTTGATTGTTAGCTGGTCGATAGCCTAGTGTTGAAGCGAGCTGAGCCAATGTGCTGTGTTTTGCACAACTGCTTACAAGTGGGGTAGCACCAACAGTGTTTACAAGTACTTATGTATATGTCAACGCATGGTTCTTGAACGAGTGCTCTATTTCATCAAAACACACACTGCTCGTATGATAAACCATGACAACTTATGTCTTACCATGCCATATTCATGAAAAAACTAGTGAGGACGCATCTATTTCGGCAACAATTACGATGGTTCTCACATGATTCACGGGCACACAAAAGTAGCAGCAGTTCCCATAGACGGATTCAAACAGAGTACTAGCCCCAGAGGGGTCGATAACAGGCAAGGTTCGGATAATTAGACACAATCCAAACTACTATTAAACACTAGCTGGGGCAACTATTTCATGCCTCGATCTAATTTGGGCTGGACACAAGACGGACCTTGCCATGAACATCATCGAGGACGTCCCGCAGCAGCTCAATCCTGTGAACCTTCATGAAGACAACCTTGTGGCCTTGCCACCGATAAACTTTTTTGTGGAGGCATGCCACGTCATCTTCCTGCGTAAGCTTGACAAGAACAGTATGCCTCACAAATGAAGGAGTAGCTTTGAACTTCTTATGCTTCAGTACACCCTGGACAACACACCTGACAACAATGAGGCTGCAATACAACTCTTCATTGGTATAACCACAAATGGCTTCCAGGATCCAACAGCCTAAGAACTCTATTTTCCCAGTGCGTATATTCAGGTCGTCCGCCTCATAGCGAGTGACATGTACAACCACACAATCCTTGTCTGCATCAGGGCTCTAATTGAAACAGAAACAAATTCTGAATTACTTTTCAGTATAAGAAACACAAGTTATTTAAACCACTATGTATAGCATGGCATCGAAGCTAATAAATTTTTGCATTATTAATCACCACACACTTCCTTTTCTAAAAAAAATCACCACATACTTAAATGAAAAAACACAATCAAGATCGGCAAAGAAGGAAATCACCTTGGGCAGCTCAGCGCGGGGGGGGGGGGGACACATCCTCGAAGGGGGAAAACTGCTCCTGCAGTGCCACGGGGGCTGTAACCTCAAACAGGGTGTTGACCATCTCAGTAGTGGCCGTGAGCGTATCTGGGGTCGGCTCGGTGGTTGCCTCCATCTTCTTGGAGCTCTCTGTCTCGTGGGGATCAGCCTCCCACGTCTGCTCCAATATCGGCAGATCTTTGCCTGGTTCTCCTTGGTCCATCATGAAACTGACGAATACTATGAGACCACTTAAAGAAAAACACAATCGCAATGACAATGAAACAAAAAATAGAGTGAGTATCGGTTACTGCTTTGCAAAAGTTCTTTTTTTTTCTCTGAACGAAAATATACCAACAGCACGGATCCGCTTACCTTCCCTTCGTTCAGAGAGAAGAACAGTGGCAGATGCGAGTGTTGCCTTTCTTGAAGACGGTGAGGGAGAAGGGGATTCAGCGAAGAGTGAAATGATGGTTGCTTTGTCCGTCAAACTTAGACTGCAGGGAGGTGGGGTTTTGTGATACGACGGCTCGTTACTGCCACGCTACGACCGGGTGACTCTCTGCCTACATACTGCCTTCTAATTTGGTGGATGGCATTTGGGCCCGCGCGCTGCATGGCCCGCATGTCGGTGAACAAAAGTATAACGGCATTTAGTAGAGGGAGACGTTTCAATGACCTAGGAGGAGCCAGAAGTGGTAGAGTGTCTCCACTGTACTAGTAGTAATTTTTTTTCTGGGTAGCTGTAGAGTGTCCCCACTATACTAGCTAGTAGTAATTGTTTCTCTGGGCCCAAGACAAAACAACCCATCCACACTAGTAAATAGTAAAATCAATTCAAAAGCCCATATATTTACTGAATTGGCGGATGGATATGTCGAAGAGCAAAAAAAGGAGTTTCAGGTGGGCGAAAGAGCTTCTGAACGTGCCGGGCTTCTATTTACAACATATTGTGGTCATAATCCAGTAAATTTTACGACCCGGGATATTCATTCTATGGACCTGACCGAACCATTTGACTATGACTGCCGAAAACAGTGCTGGAGTTAGATGTTGTGCCCTTTTCAATCTGATTTTTTTGTAAACCTGATGAACAATTAACCCTCGTGCTTTTGTACAGTTTGTAAGCTGGAGTTAGATGTTCCTGCCCTTTTCAACTCGGCTGTGACTGTCATATTTTCTTTGAAACAAGGCAAATGGCTTGCCATTCGTTTAATTTAGAGTGAAATATTGTAACAAATCCCAACCAAGGGAAATAACATCACTCTCGCCGGCTGCTTGAGCTCACTGTGCATTACAGAAGCCAAGTGATTAGCCCCCACCAGCACCCACAAACTTATTTCGAACTAGCACATCAAATGGGCTGTAAATTTTCATTGGAAAGGCTGCATGACCGTGACAGATTTAGATTCTGACATTTGGGACCCGCGAGGAAATAGCCTATCCAAGGTGGTGTCGACTTACTAGCCAGTCAACAAACGATTCTGCCTACCAGCCGTTGGATTGACATCCAACATCTGTCGTGTATCTTCTATCTCTAGTCTTCTTCTTCCTCCAGCCGCCCAAACCAAACCACCCCGTCGGCTCCGCCTGCTCCCGCCTCCCATGGCTGGCTGCGCCTCCGCCGCCCTACCGTACGTACCCTCCAACGTTGGTTAGTCCCTCCCTCTATTCCCCCACACGTCCTGTTATTCTCCGGCGACGTCAGCCCCAACACGCACCCGCGCCCGAAACAGTCAACCCTTGTACTCCCCTCCTCCTGCGACTGGACCAGCGCATCTTCAACGGCTCCTATTCGTTTCGTCCGAGGCCTCGCCGTCGTCCTCCGCCTTGCGGCGTTGGTTTGCTCGCCATGTGCGGTGCGCCGCCCTCTTGCGTTGTCAACGTCGTCAACAACCGAGAGGAACAAGGAGATGATTGTACACGGAGAGGATGACAGTAGGGACCCACCAGCGTAATGGCAGTACGCAAGCAAGTGCCTCTATAATACAATCCCAAAAATATGGTTCCTCCTAATGGTTGAACATTTGGGGCTCACGCCATTGTCAACGTAGTCAATAAACGAGAGAATTACACTACGAGCGGCTGACACCAGGGACCAAGCAAGTCATGCAGTTTTTTTGAGGAACAAGTAGTTGTTATTTATACTAGTTTTAGCGACGGATCAGGGTAACAACGGGGCTGTGCGGGGGCTGTGGCCCGTCTAGCCAGGTTTTATTTATGTTTACCACATCATGAGCCCAGTTGTGTTTTTTTCTTGCTGAAAATGGCTAGCCCAGTTCTATCTTTTTTAAAGAAATACCCAAACAAGGCCTACTTGCTTTATCGGCCCTACTGGGCTGCAAATCTTTCAAGACGAGGAGAGTTTCATTCGGTTTGCCCAGAAATGGGCTGTACATTTTTAAAACACATAAAACCGGGAATTAGTTTCAATTTTTTTTCATTACAAGATCTTAAATTCCATTGATTTTTATGTGTGGACAATTATTTGGATTTTATATTTATATAAATTATTTTTCAAAATAGTTTGAATGTGAATCGATATTTCTGGATTAAAAACAGTTGACCGCACCGAAATATGCAAAATTTCGTATACTTTTGAACCGTGGCCACAATATGGGGTATAATGCTAACAAAAAGAAGATGAGCTCCAAAAAATTCTTAAGAATTAGCAAATGGGCTGTACATTATTAAAAATAATGGCAGATGGGTTGTATGCTGTTTTCCACAGATTTGAGGCTGACTTATGCGCCTACTACAGGTTGACGCGTATGCTTTCATAAAAAAAGGTTGACGCACACGCAACGCCTTGTCAACTTAGTCAACACACGAGAGCAGTGACTGTTGGATGTCCATCCAACGGCTGTCATGCTTCTTCAATCTCTGCTCTTCATGCTCCAGCCGCTCAAACAAGCATCGGCGGGACTGCCTGCTCCCTCCTCCCGCGGCCGGCTATGCTACCGCGCAGACCTCACGGCCCCATCGTACTGCCATCGCTGGCCTAGCCATCCCTCTACTCACCAACACATGTTGTTATTCTCCAGCGACGGCGGACGAACCAGTAAACCCTCGTACTCCTCCGCGTGGGAAACAACTGCCGAGTATTCCCTGGCTCTGTGTAGTTCCCTTCCTAGGCCTCGCCGTCGTCCACCGCCCTGGTGCTCTCAGCGCAGCCTGGTCAACGTGGTCAATGAACGACATCCATCGGAAGTGGACTGTACGTGGAGAGGCTGACAGCTGGGTCCACGGCCGCATGCAAGGAAATACCTCCTTATTACGCACAAAATAATGATTCCTCCACCTGACATCTAGGACCCACAGGAAGGGCCTCTGTATTTCGCAAAAAAAACGTTCCCCCCGCTGACAGGTTGGACCCACCAGCTATATCTTCGCACGCAAGGAAGTGCCTCCTTATTACGCCCAAAAAAATGAAAACCCCCTGCTAGCTGGGACCCACCATATTGTTGGGCTGACTTGTGGGCCTACTAAGTTGACGGGGACGGAGGGCTTTGTCAACTTAGTCAATACTCCAGTGACCGTATGATGTACATCCAATGACCATAGTGCTTCTTCAACCTCTGTTCTTTTTGCTCCAGCCGCCCAAAGCAGCGCCGGTCGTGCCGCCTGCTCCTACCTCCCGTGGCCGGCTATGCTACCGCGGAGGCCTCACCGCCCCCATACTACTCCCACCACTGGTTGTGCTACCGCGGAGGCTGACAGCTGGGTCCACGGCCACAACCCAGTTTTTTTGTGATTTGCCAAGTAAGTCGCTTTGTCAGGCCTGTTGGGCTGCAAATCTTTCAAGACGGGGAGAGCTTTCATTCGGCTGGCCGAGAAAATGGCCCGTCGGTAATGAGAAATGGGTTGTACATTTTTAAAACACATCAAATCGGTAATTAGTTTCAAATATCTTTTTTTCAATTCATGATTTTAAATTACATTAATTTTTATGCGTGGAGAATTTTTTGGATTTTATATTGATATACATTTATTTTTAAAATCAGTTTGAATGTGAGTCGAAATTTCGGGCTTAAAAACATTTTGGACCGCACCGAAATATGCAAAATTTCGTATAATTTTTTAACCATGGCCACAATATGGGCTGTAATGCTAACAAAAAGAATATGGGCTCCAAAAAATCCTTAAGAATTAGCAAATGGGTTGTAAATTATTAGAAATAATGGAAGATGGGTTGTATGATGTTTTCCACATATTTGAGGCTTTCCTAAAAAAAGGTTGACGCATAAGCACTGACTGTTGGATGTCCATCCAACGGCCGTCGTGCTTCTTCAATCTCTGATCTTCCTGCTCCAGCCGCTCAAACAAGCGCCGGCGGGACTGCCTGCTCCCTCCTCCCCGCGGCCGGCTGTGCTTCCGTGCAGGCCTCACCGCCCCACCGTACTCCCATCGCTGGCCTAGCCATTCCTCTACTCACCCACACCTGCTGTTATTCTTCGGCGACGGCAGGCGAACCAGTAAACCCTCGTACAGTCGTACTCCCCTTCACGTGGGAAACAACTGTCGAGTCTTCCCTGCCTCCGTGTCGTCCCCTTCCTAGGCCTCGCCGTCGTCCACCGCCGTGGTGCTCTCGGCGCGGCGTGGTCAATGTGGTCAACGGCTGACTTCCATCGAAAGAGTACTGTGCGTGGAGACGCTGACAGTTGGGTCCACGGCCGCAGCAAGGAAGTGCCTCCTTATTACGCGCAAAATAATTATTCCTCCACCTGACAGCGGGGACCCACCGTACGGGCCACCATATTTCACGAAAAAAATGTTTCCCCATGACTGCTGAGACCCACCAGTTACACCTTCGCACGCAAGGAAGTGCGTCCGGGAAAAAAACGATTCGCCCCCCTGACTGCTGGGACCCACCAGCTACATCTTCGCATGCAAGGAAGTGCCTGACAGTTGGGACCCACCTGGTCGAAGCATACGTAGCATTATCATTCTGGTCGCGAATGTGTACGTACATATATACTGGTGGATGTAGAGGCGTGCACGTGTCATAGTAGAGGTGCGTACATAGCATGTACACGTACGTACAACGGCCAGGGTGCAAAAAAGAAAATACGGTCACGTATGTGTACATACGGGCGTGGTCTCGAACGCCTACTCGCGCATACGTACGGCGAGGGCTCGTCGACATGGCTGGGTCGAAACGGAGAAACAGCGTCGTCGTCGTGTTCATGGGGAGGCAACGGAATGCGTCGTGTTCATGGGGAGGCAACGGAATGCGTCGTGTTCATCGGGAGGCAACGGAACGCGTGGGAGCCAACTGGCTAGGTCGGAACGGAATGTGTGGTCGTGTTAATCGGGAGGGCTTGGACGGAACAGGCGATGGAAACGAGGCCTGGTGTACCGCAGAACGGAGGAAACGACCTTGTGTTCGACCGGCCATGTTCGAAACGGGATCCTGTTCATCGGGAGGGGTCTGGCGTACCGCAAAACGGATGAAACGGACCTCCTACGGCCGAAACGGGGGTCTTGTTGATCGGGAGGGGTGTGGTGTACCGCAAAACGGATGAAACGGACCTCCTACGGTCGAAACGGGGGTCCTGTTGATCGGGAGGGGTGTGGCGTACCGCAAAACGGATGAAACGGACCTCCTACGGTCGAAGCGGGGGTCCTGTTCACCGGGAGGGGTGTGGCGTACCGCAAAACGGGACTCCACGGGATACTGTTCATCTCCACCGTCGACCTCCTCCAGCCTCCACGGGCTACCGTCGACCTCCTCCAGCCTCCATGGGCTCCTGTTCATCCAGCCTCCACAACGCGCTACTCCACCGGCTACTGTTCAACCACCCCTCCACGGGCACCCCTCCATCGTCTGCTGTTCATCCAGCCCTCCACACCACGTGGTCCTGTTCAACCACCCCTCCACAGGCACCCCTCCACCGTCTACTGTTCATCCAGCCCTCCACACCACGGGGGTCCTGTTCATCCAGAGGCAATGCCACCACTCACTGTTCATCCACCCAACGCTCACTGTTCATACCAGAGGCAACATCGATCGGCTTCAGTTAGCAGCAGTAGCGAAGGAATCGCTCGATCGGGTTCAGTTAACAGCCATCGATCAATCGCCCGGGTTCAGTAACGCGTAGCCTGCAGTGCAATCGCTCGGGTTCAGTTAGAGCCCAACGCCTCGCTCGGGTTCAGTTAGAGCCAATGCCTCGCACACACGCGCGTACGTGTACGAGAGAAAAGCGCGTCGCTAGGCCCCTAACCTCCCACCGTAACCGGGAACTTCCCGAAATTTTCCTCGCCCTCGCTTCTACCATGGTTTTTTCCGTCATGGACGGCCCAAAGAATGTCATGCAGCTGCATCTCCGGCCCGCCCAGGACGAAAAGCCCATTTTCTGTCATGATTTTTTGTCATAGAAGTAGGAGCCCACCACATCTATGATGATACCGGGTTTTGTCACAATTATCGTCATAGAAGTGTCATATGTATGACAGAAAAAAAATTCGTTCGGCCGAAAATGTCATGGATGTGTATTTTTTGTAGTGTGTACATCTTAGTGATACTGAGATGTATCAAATATTGTCGGAGTAGAATTCGGTGGATCGGTCAATAGGGTGCCCCAGTGAGGTGAGTAGATACGAGGAGAAACAAGAGACCAGATTTACCCAGGTTGTGGCCCTCCTTTTGAGGTAAAACCCTACTCCTGCCACTGGCGGATCTTAATGGGGACCATCCCAGGTCACGGCCCGGTCTATTGGAAGTGCAAAATACTAATATATAGGAAACCCACTTATTTGTTCTGGCCCAAGGCCTCAAGGTGAAGCAGAGCCCATCCATTACCTGTACGTAGCACGCACGCACGCGCAGCGCCGCTGCTCTTCCTTCTCCCCTCGTTCCCCGATTCCCCCACTCTCTAGGTTTTCTTTGTTCCTCCTAGGCCACAGCCTCGCTCTCGCACGTGTCAGGTCTAATAGATGGTCAAGATGATCTGTGAGAGTGGGTTGGGACCCCACTCGGGCCACATCCAATTATTGTAGTAGTGTGCGCCTCGATCCTTGTGGCATTTAATTAATGGCAACCCCTCAATTCCCGCGCGCTTTACGCGGCGTTAATGAGAATACAAAGAGATATGTTGCCATGTGGAGGAGATTTTTTGCCACTGTTACGCCTCTCGTCTACCTATAAAGAGAGAGGAGACAAGGGGAGAGCCCTTAGGCTGGCCATAGTGGGGGTAATATAACCGGTATCATGCACTTGGGACTCACAAACATGCTTATGTGACAGACAATTAAAGTAGAAAGAGAGGGTTATATATAGTAACATAGGTAGATACCGTATCATAATAAATGTTATGCTACTATGTGTCATGCATGTTTATAAATAAGTCTACCTATGATACTAATTTATGATACTATGCACTATGGATGTAGTATCACTCCCCAATATGACCAACCTTACAGACCCTCCTCCCCTGCCTTCTTATTCTTTGTGCTCCTTGCCTCCACTGTCGTTGCTCTATTGTTGCTCCACCGCAGGCTCTGCTGCTGATCTTGTTGTTGCTCCAGCTCCCGCTCTATGGACCATGTGTGCTTGGACCTCCCTGGCTCCCAAGACAGACTTTCGACTATTCTACCTTTTTCCTCGAAGCGAGGGAGGGAATGACTTTCTAACTCTAGTTATTTTTCTGGTTGTTTCGCCCTAGCGGCCAACCTCTTGGAAAGAGCAATGTGCATAGACCGGGTGAGTAGGGATGTAGCTCTGCTGCTCGTCTCGCCTAATAGGGGAAACCTTGGTACCAATACTTGTGTCCCATTTGAATTGACTGGATTATTATAATTCAGAAAGAAATTTTTCTTTGGCCTCGACAAAACATAAAGTATCATGGTACATCGTCCTCCCTTGAAATGGAACTTTCATGCTATCCAGGCTCATCAAAGAATGCTTTTGATCTTTATTCGCTAATTCGCAAGGAATAAAGTACAAATGAGCTCTCTTATTAAGGAAAATCCAAATCTGGGCCAACTTCGTGGAATCAGGGGAAGGAAGAATCCAAAAGAAACTCAAGTTTTTTGACGCGATTGCCGGAGAAATGAGAGGCCAGTTGTTATCTATGAATAATCATCTCAGCAAGAAGCTAAACTAAAACATTCTGGAGCTACGAAGATAGTTATTAACTTGTTAGGCTTTGAAAGCAAGAACATCAAGAAGAAGATACTATTTTCCCTTATGTTGAATCAACTTCCTTGTTTCAAATCAATAAAACGCATTTGTGTTGTCGAGAACACGTGTTCTTTAGTGTTAATGGTAGGAAGCATGTGAATATAGATAGAATTCTCTTAAATATCAAACCACCCACATTGGTAACCAATATCTACTGGACTACAATATGGGATCGACTACATGGCTCCAGGACTTCGAATTGAACATTCGCTGGAACTCTCCCTACGATGTATAGACGTGCAACCTCCATGCCCCCCCCATGAGCTCCCGCAAGAGTTTTCTTACTCATTGGCGGGCACTGGCCATTCTCTACTGAGGCGAGGCATGTACCGAAGGTACCTAATCTCCTATCATCACCGTATGTTGTGTCCAACGTCAAACGTTCGAGGTAAGTCACGATCTTAAGGATGTCAATCATGAGCTCGACCGACAGAACCATGTGATCTGCACATGCCTAAGGTGGTCGTGTCTGCACTCTACCTTTTGCTTCGCATATTCGTCGTCGTCTCTGGCGACGAGATCGGACCTAATAATGGCACCGTACTCTAGCTACATATACATTACAATCATTGTTCCAACAATAAAATTATAACACTAATTTTCATGGATAGTTTCGAGGGTTATGCATAGTGACTTACCAGCAGGATGAAAGAATCCAAGCTAGGAGAAGCATCCAAAAAAGATACCAGAGAGAAGATGTCATGGCTTGTGGGGAAGGGCCTTGCTTCTCCACGAAGTGCAATCTCCAAGTTCTTGAGGTGGGGGAGCTTGCAGAGCAACATTGGAATTCAAACTTTGACATTCTGAAGAAGGACAAACCCCAAGATTAATCATGCATTCTTCTTAGAGAAATGTGTTGTGTACATGCATTTAACCATGTAGTAATTTCGTTATTAAGATGGTAAACCCCAAAAAATATTTTTACCTCTAAATAAGATGAGCGTAGAGCAAGGCTCTCAACAATTTCTATGATGGATGGAAGTCTAGCCCGACCATCAGAGAGAATGTCTGACAAATCTACATTCTTAAGTTGGAAAGAATTTCTCACCGAGATTTTTGTCAGGATACTATCACAGTGAAAGGAGTAGAGACTTGGGCCATCAATCTCTACTACCCATAGCATCTTACAATTTGTGAATCTAATGTATTTGAGTTGTTGTGTTGTATGGGCTATTTGCAAGCAAATTATCCCACTACAAAAGGAGATGTCCAGCCGCTCTAGGACGGAACATTTTGAGAGCAAGAGCCCCAATTAATCCTTCCTCTGTAATGCGTACAAGAGACATATGTAAACATGCATGTCAATCTTATCAAGAGGCCAAGTCACAATGTGAATCTAATGTATTTGAGTTGTTGTGTTGTATGGGCTATTCGCAAGCAAATTATCCCACTACAAAAGGAGATGTCCAGCCGCTCTAGGACGGAACATTTTGAGAGCAAGAGCCCCAATTAATCCTTCCTCTGTAATGCGTACAAGAGACATATGTAAACATGCATGTCAATCTTATCAAGAGGCCAAGTCACAACGTGGGATGAAAAGCACAATTGGAGAGGTGGAGAGACTGGATTGAACTTGCAGCTTCCTCATCAAACAAAACATCATATGGGAACTTGTATTCTTCCTTGATGAGTAAAGGCATTGCTAATTCAAGTTCTTTGATCCCAGGCTTGACTGTGATTTGGAACCACCTGTCGAGGCATGAGTCTTTGATGCTGCTGTAAGAGGCAAATATAAACTGAAGTTTAAGTTTAAGTGTCTCAACCTTAACCACATGCCGGTGATGCTGCCATAAGACACAAACATAAAGTGAAGTTTAAGTTGAAGTGTTACATTAATCATTCATTTATTATTGCCATGACCACACTGATGATGCTTGTTGTCTCCATGTCCGAGTAAACCTCTTAGTTCTTGGGGATATGAAGGAAACCTATGTTAGGGAACGTAGTAACTTTAAAAAAATTCCTACGCGCACACAAGATCATGGTGATGCATAGCAACGAGAGGGGAGAGTGTTGTCCACGTACCCTCGTAGACCGAAAGAGGAAGCGTTAGCACAACACGGTTGATGTAGTTGTACATCTTCACGATCTGACCGATCAAGTACCGAACGTACGGCACCTCCGGGTTCAGCACACGTTCAGCCCGATGACGTCCCACGAACTCTGATCCAGCCGAGTGTTGAGGGAGAGTTTCGTCAGCATGACGGCGTGGTGACGATGATGATGTTCTACCGACGCAGGGCTTCGCCTAAGCACCGCTACAGTATTATCGAGGTGGACTATGGTGGAGGGGGGCACTTCACACGGCTAAAAGATCAAATCAATTGTTGTGTCTATGGGGTGTCCCCCTGCCCCCGTATATAAAGGAGCAAGGGGGGAGGTGCGGCCGGTCAGGAGGAGGCACGCCAGGAGGAGTCCTACTTCCACCGGGAGTAGGACTCCCTCCCTTCCTTGTTGGATTAGGAGAAGGGGGGAAAGAGGAGGGAGAGAGGAAGGAAAGGGGGGCGCCGCCCCCCTCTCCTTGTCCTATTCGGACTAGAGGGGGAGGGGTGCGTGGCCCTGCCCTAGCCGCCTCTCTTCTTCTCCACTAAGGCCCACTATGGCCCATTAAGCCCCCGGGGGGTTCCGGTAACCCCTCGGTACTCTGGTAAAATCCCGATTTCACCCGGAACATTTCCGATATCCAAATATAGGCTTCCAATATATCAATCTTCATGCCTCGACCCTTTTGAGACTCCACGTCATGTCCGTGATCACATCCGGGACTCCGAACAACCTTTGGTACATCAAAACTCATAAACTCATAATATAACCGTCCTCGAAACTTTAAGCATGCGGACCCTATGAGTTCGAGAACTATGTAGACATGACCGAGACATGTCTCCTGTCAATAACCAATAGCGGAACCTGGATGCTCATATTGGCTCCCACATATTCTACAAAGATTTTTATTGGTCAGACCGCATAACAACATACGGTGTTCCCTTTGTCATCGGTATGTTACTTGCCCGAGATTCGGTCGTCGGTATCTCAATAACTAGTTCAATCTCGTTGCCGACAAGTCTCTTTACTCGTTCCGTAATACATCATCCCACAACTAACTCATTAGTTGCAATGCTTGCAAGGCTTAAGTGATGTGCATTACCGAGTGGGCCCAGAGATACCTCTCCGACAATCGGAGTGACAAATCCTAATCTCGAAATACGCCAACCCAACAAATACCTTCGGAGACACCTGTAGAGCACTTTTATAATCACCCAGTTACGTTGTGATGTTTGGTAGCACACAAAGTGTTCCTCTGGTAAACGGGGGTTGCATAATCTCATAGTCATAGGAACATGTATAAGTCATGAAGAAAGCAATAACAACATACTAAACGATCGAGTGCTAAGCTACCGGAATGGGTCAAGTCAACCACATCATTCTCCTAATGATGTGATCCTGTTAATCAAATGACAACTCATGTCTATGGCTAGGAAACATAACCATCTTTGATCAACAAGCTAGTCAAGTAGAGGCATACTGGTGACACTCTGTTTGTCTATATATTCACACAAGTATTATGTTTCCGGTTAATACAATTCTAGCATGAATAATAAACATTTATCATGGTATAAGGAAATAAATAATAACTTTATTATTGTCTCTAGGGCATATTTCCTTCACCCTAGTGTGTGTATGAGCTGAACATCGATGGATACATGATTCCCTTTTGTATTTATCTTAATATTTTTCATGATGTCATGTGTTAGTCAACCACAAAACATTTGCTTTTATGAACATGAAGGATGTTACTATCCGAGTGAAGCGATTTGGGAGGATACTTGGTTAGGGGACACGTTGTTAGCCCTGCAATATCCTACCTTGTATAATATTGTGCAATGTAAGCGGGATTACATTGCAACAGTATTACAGACGGTACCTTTGAATATACAGTTTCGGAGGGCTTTAGTCGGGGAACGATGGGACTCATGGTTGCACCTGGTGCGGAGGTTGATGGAGGTTCATCTCTCCGATCAAGCAGACAACGTGAAGTGGAAACTGACAACGAACAGAGTGTTCTCAGTTAAATCTATGTACTTAGATCTTATTAATTCTGGCCCTATCCCAAGATTGATACACATTTGGAAAGTAAAGGTTCCCTTACGCATAAATTTTTTCATGTGGTTTGTTCACAAATAGGTGATTCTTGCCAAAGATAACTTACTAAAGCGGAGATGGGTTGGGAGTCCACGATGTTGTTTTTGTGTTGAGGACAAAACAATCCAACATTTATTTATTGATTGTCCTTTAGTGAAGTTACTTTGGCGTTCTATTCATATTGCATTTAACATCACGCCGCCAGATAGCATAGATGCGCTGTTTGGGACGTGGTTAAATGGGTTACGACCTGAGATTGCGACAAGTATTCGGATTGGAACATGTGCACTTCTCTGGGTTATTTGGAATTGTAGGAATGATATGATTTTTAACATATTACATCTTCTCAACTTCTTGCAGGTTATTTTCAGAGCTACAACATGGATCTGTACGTGGTTGTTACTCACTCCTATGGGCTCCAGGGGGCATTTGGCTACTGGGTGCAACCGATGATAGATGGTAGCTCGGACTATCTTCAACCGGTTTGGATGGCGGGCGCATAATAGGATAGGTCCTTAATATAGTCTCATCCAGCCGGCTGTGGCTTTGATTTATTTTCTTAGCCTCTTCTATTTGTGCTCCTTCTATGAGCTGTACTCCGGATTACAGACTTTGTATTTTGTTGCACTTGCTTAATATCATGGCCGCATGCATCTTTCGGATGCAGAGGCCGGGGGTTAACCTCATTTTCTAAAAAAAGTGAAGCGAGGAGCGGAGGTACAACTGTGACAAAAGCTATCTCCCTCCTCGAGACCTCATTGACCTTGTATAGGGGAATAACAAAGACCGGCCATTACCCACGTCCATGGGGAAACCCTAATCATCATTGTCGTAACCGGAATATGGGGAGTAACGATGATGACGTGGTGTGATATGTGGCTGATGCATGTATGCACACATTTGTATTTGGCTTCGCTTACTTATAAGAATATATGAAGTGAATTGTTCATCTAAACCTAGAATTATGCATTCGCATAATTACACTACATACTAGCAGTGAATCCGGATTCCCTGAGGACGCCTTAGCCTTATTGTTGATTTCAGTGTTTCCATTACTCTCTTGTTCTTTTACTCTTTACTTGAAAACTTAGTTTTCAGTCAACATCCTCATAATAATCCAACTTTCACATCCGCTTTTGCTTTGGACCCCAACTAACTTGCAGGCACAATCGAATAACCGTACAAGAGATAAAGACCGTTTCCTATGCTACATGTAGGATCTGACATTTTTACTTCGAAAATGCTACAACTAAAACTCTATGCACTAGTAGAACATCATAGTGTGGGAGGAAGAAGGAAGATGAGGAGGAAGATAAATAGTGGTTGCGCAATCTTGGTTGTTGGATGGAGATCTGATGGCGAATAAAAAATGACTTGCACAAAAAAAACAGCCAACTTACACATTTTTTGATAAAGGGTGGATTTAATTGACTTAAAATGTAGCATGAAGAGGATACAAACTCAATGAGCACAGACCCTGCCTTTGCATAGCTAAGATGCACCTAGCCAACACAACACACGCACACAAAAACACGCCAGCAAATAGCAAAGTCACATAAAACCAAAGAAATGTGTAGGCGATGCTTAGACAAAATTGGTTTGTTTTTCTGAACACTACTCTAAGCACTTTGCATTGTACGGGTATTAGGGTTTTGTTTTTTCTAAAAAATGAAGCAAACGATTATCTCATTCATCAATTAAGCGCAAGAGAATTTCCAAATTAATTGACAAAAATTCTAATAGAACATTGGCGCATATTTTAGCGCCTCGAACATTGTGTAGAAACTACACCTACGGATGCATGCAAAATCTGATAAGCATCTAACTGTGTTAGTCACTGTTTAGAAGTTCAAATAAGCACTCACTCCGTCTCATAATATAAGAGCATTTTTTACACTATACTAGTATCAAAAACGCGCTTATATTATCAGATGGAGGGAGTAGATAGATAGACACTGTGAAATAGCCGCCTAATTTGAAGAACGCGCTTATATTCTCGGACGGAGGGAGTAGATAGATATACGCTGTGAAATAGCCGCCTAATTTGGAGGCTTTTCCTATGATAAACGCTGAGTGTGAGCGGCTCTGGGAGGAGTACGAGGCTAAAGGGTATACCACTTACAAGGCAGATGTAACCGACGGCGACGAGGAAGACACACCTCCTGGTCCTAGAGGGTGGGCACGGAGAAGACACCGCCCGGGAGAACCTTTTTTTTTTTTTTGCCCGGGAGTAGCTAAGTGTGGGGGAAGCATCATCAGGAAATAGGAAGATAAACTAAGGCTAAGTTTCACAAACCTGTGGTTAAAGGGTCGTTCTTCACATAAAAACCTCGAGTTTCTTGTATCATGAGCAATCTGATGTCCATCCGCAGATCACCTCATCAATGCACGCATTGGGCCAATTCTCAAATTGGTAGGGTGTGGTTTTGACAAATCATTGCTACAGAAATTCCTTCCCTTTCATTTTCTCCAGTAATGCTTTATTTGTCTGGGCTTTTCACATCCTTCCGTAAAGCTAGGACGCTTATACTACAGAAGTGCGAGAAGTACAATGTTTTAAATAGCGGGCTATGGCATTTAGCGGCGACCCTTAAAAACAGCTATAGCTGGGCTATAGCGGCAAATTGTACATGAAATCATTTAGCGGCAACACCCTCAAACAACTATAGCGGAGCTATAGCGGGGCTATGGCCGGCTATTTAAAACTATGAGTAGTAGAGATGAAGTACCATATGATGTGCTCCATGGATTTTTCTTTCCCGATGAACTGGCGCATGCTCCATAGGTAAAGGTGAAGTAGAGATAACCTAACCGGGTGCGCTGGGCATCGACTCATGAGCAAGACGTGGTTCCAGGGATTTGAGACATAATGATCAACATGACTACATGAGTAAGTGGCTCGACGGTTTACGATACTTTCCTTTCCTAATCTCTCTGTTCCGGCGCAACAAATAGTGGAATCGGATGGATCATTGAAGTGATGTGCCATTGTACGATAGTTGGCCAGGTTTGAACCGGCAAAGGCATTCCGCCAATTTTTCTCTTTTGCCAGTTATTTGATCGAGGCGATCTGCGTCTAATAGATGCAACAGTAAGCCAACCTTTTGCCACTTAATCAAAGCAATGCAGGCAGCCAGGTCATAGTCAGAGGCAACAGTAAGCCAACCCAGGAGGGAACTTGGATGCCTTCAACTGCCCGAGGTTTTATTCTGGATTGAAAATCTTGTTTGTGCTATGGAAAAATACATGTTTAGTGCTACTGACATGAAGCATGTGAATACAGATGGAATTCTCCCTAATCTAAAACCAACTAAATTGGTAAAACCAACATCTACGAGTTGGCAGTATGGCATCGACTACATGGTTCTAGTACCTCGAACTGAACATCCATTGAAACTCTCCCAGCGATGTACCGACCCGCAACCTCCATGCCTCCACGAGCTAGCGCGAGATATGTCTTGCTCATTGGCAACCACTGGCCATTCTTGGTTAAGGCGGGGCATCTGCCAAAGCTACCTAACCTCCTATCATAACCGTAGGTCGTGTCCAATGTCAGGCGTTGGAGGGAAGCTGTGCTCTCGAGGATGTGGATTGTGAGCTCGACCAGGCTCTTGGATGGACAGAACCCCGTGATCAGCACATCTGCACATGCCTGAGGTGGTCATGCCGGTACTCTAGCTTTCGCTTCGCATACTCGCAGTCGTCTCCAACGGCGAGATCGGGCCTAATGGCACCCTTCTCTACCTGCATATACATTACTGTCATTGTTCCAACAGAAAAGGTGCAACACGCTAATTTTCATGGATAACTTCTGAGGGTTATACCTAGTGACTTACCCGCAGGATGAAAGAATCCAAGATAGGAGAAGCATCAAGAAAAGAAACCAGAGAGAAGATGTCACGGCTTTTGGGGAAGGCCCTTGCTTCTCCGCGGAGTACAATCTCCATGTTCTTGAGGTGGGGGAACTTGGAGGGCAGCATTGGAATTGGGAAATTGACATTCAGAAGGACAGACCCCAAGATTAATCATGCATTTTTCCAACAAAGATGCGTTGTATACATACATTTAACCGTGCAGTAATTTGGTCATTAAGATGTTAAACCAAAAATATATACCTCTAAATAAGATGAGCACAGGGTAAGGCTCTCAACATGTCCTATGATGGATGGAAGGCTGGCGCGAGCATCAGAGAGAATGCCAGACAAATCTACATTCTTAAGTTGGGAAGAATTTCTCACCGAGATTTCTGTCAGGATCCCATCACAGTGAAACGAGCAGAGATTTGGGGCATCAATCTGTACTACCTGCAGCTTCGTGCAATATGCAAAACTTATGTATTTGAGCTGCTGCATTGTAGATGCTACTCGCAAGAAAATTATCCCACTGCAAAGGGAGATTTCCAACCGCTCCAGGACGGAACATTTTGAGAGCAAGAGCAATAATCCTTCCTCTGTAATGCGTACCAGAGACATATGTAAGCATGTTAATCTTCTCAAGAGGCCAAGTGACGACGTGGGGTGAAAAGCGCAGCTGGAGAGGCGGAGAGACTGGATTGAACTTGCAGCTGCCTCATCAGACAAGACGGCACACGGGAAGTTGTATTCTTCCTCCATGTGTAAAGGCATTGCCAATTCAAGTTCTTTGATCCCAGACCTGACGGTGATTTGGAGCCACCTGTCAAGGGAGGAGGCTTTGATGCAGCCATAAGAGACAAACATAAATCGAAGTTCTTGTGATGGTTCACAATAACTTGGTTAATATTTTTTATGAAATAGGTTTCTCGATCTTTAAATATTCTATTAGCCATCCCAAGTGTACGGTAGTTGAGTATGAGCTTGGAGTAGCATCTCCATGAATGTAGAAATCCACGAGACACCCAGGCAGCACAAGCAGCGTCTTGCACCGGCAAGAGGGAGTGTATGCAATGTAGAATGTCCTGCAGAACCAAGTTCAACAGTCAGATGATAGGTAGTAGCTGACTAATATAAACAACAAATTCACATTTGTATAGCGTGCTAATTTGGGCATATACTTTGCATCAAAACCACAACGGATGAGAACAATGAATTGATGGAGCTAACAAAGTTAGTCTCTAGTATGGGAACGAGGGTGTACATGTATAGCTATTATCGCGATTTACGATGAACTGGAACTGCTGTTTCTTATGGAAACAAGCATCGCGTTGAGAAATTATTTGCAAAAGGCAAGCAAAATTCCTAGGCCTACACTACTAGGAAAAGGCCTACTAATGGCGCACCTAATTTGGCCATTAATGGCGCATTAGCGGTGCACCATTAGTACCACGCCATTAGTATATTTTACTAATGACGTACCCCCTGGTGCGCCATTAGTATCTGATATACTAATGGCGCACCACTGATGCGCCATTAGTGTATACAGAAGTGCGCCATTAGTATGCCTCCCAGGGGCCATGTATACCCAGGTGCTCTGGCATACTAATGGCGCACGGCAGTAAGATGCGCCATTAGTAACCTCGGCATACTAATGGCGCACTCTTCAGTGATGCGCCATTAGTATGCTTTGTCATACTAATGGCGCACTGTCATGTGATGCGCCATTAGTATGAATATTAGGTTTTTTTTATTTTTTATTTTCTGTTTTTTGCACAGGTTACAAAATATATAATTTTACAAAATATAGACAGCACACATCAACAACAGATTCATCGAATACAATAGAAGATTAGTCTTTGAATACAATTCATCATATTAGTCTCCGAATACAATTCATCATATTAGTCTCCGAATTGAAAAGATCGAACAAAGATAGAACATTATATTACAAGTCTCGAGACCGCGAGTAGCGAGTTTGTCTTCACATTACAAGTCGATATCGATCATCTAAACTACCATCACATAAAAGAGAGTTGCGGTCATCACGATGAGCATCATCACGATGAAACTCGTCTTCATCCGGTTCCTCCAACGCTCCCTCCCCTCTCCCGCTAGATAGCGGGCGTATCTAGATTCGGCCTCGGCCCTAGTGGTGTACCCTTTGTAACTGTTACCGCTGAATCGGTGAACCTGTCTCCGACACTCCTCCCAGTCGTCGTAGACTCCGGGAACCTTACCCTTGTACACGACATACGTCGGCATCGCTATGCACTAGCCAAACGAAACGTTAGTACCAATTCACAGACAATACATAAGCAATATATAAGTATGCAACAGAACGATCGGAAGAGAAAAGCAAGACATTAATAGCATCGATTACATCTAAGTTGAACGACTCTCGAAACCAAACAGACATACTACAAGTTCATTAAAGTTTAATTACAACATGAGCCAATCGATGTTTCAGAACTAGACACAGCATCATTGCTTTCGACTCGACTCAAGGGACCGAAGCGTGGATGAAGCCGCCGTCTATCGTGGGAGTCATGAAAGAACGGGCGTTGTCAGCCTACATTTGTAGCATTGTGTCGATGTCACTGTTGGACGGTTGATTTCTGAGGTAGAACTGCCCCGAGGTACGAAGGACATCTTGATGGATGATTTCCGCAAACTCCGACTGGATGCGAAAGAATTCTTGTCTGATGTCCGCGTCTTGGATTGCCGACACGCTCGCAGCCCAATCTTTGAGTCTACTCGGTAGCAGAAGTTGATGATGGTCCCGTACGATCGCCCGCATGTGATGGATGGCGTAGTAGGCACCCTTCTGACCGCCAGGCGGCTGCTTGACGCAGCAGAACGTCGTATTGTGGGAGAACACGTGCTTGCCGTACTTACGAATAGGCCTGGTGAAGGTGCCTCCAGATTTGACGTAGCCGGGGAGAACATCATCAAGAACCTTCTTGACATTTGTGTAGTCTACGTTCGACTGACGGTCCGGGTCGAAATACGTGGCCATGGAATATTTGGGGCTTAGGAGGATGAGCGTGCAATGTGTGTCACTGCAGAAAACACGGAATGTTAAAAGAAAAACGATCGAAATCTAAGAATTCATATGTTACGGGGCGGTTGAGGGGAGGACTTACTCGGGAAAGTAAGGCACGAGGAAGTTATCCTTATCTTGGTTTGCCAGAATGACGCCTTCGAGGTAAGAACTCGCGACTTGCCGGTCCCCAGCGCTGCCCAAGATCTTGGCACGCATGTAGAAGGGGTCGACTATCACGATGTCCGGGGTCTTGTCGCGAATGATCCGCATCTCCATACTCAGCGAAAATAGCCGAACAAAGGTGTAGTGCAGCGGATGAAGGTTCAACATAGCGTGGATGTCATCAAACCGCAGGACGATCGTACCCCCGATGGAGTTATCCACAAAGCCCTTGCCCTCTGGCACCTTGGCCGCGAAAACCGGGTATGCCACATCCTTCTCTCTGAGACGCCGCTTCTCCAAAGAAAGAACACTGTCATGCAGACTCCGCATAGCACCGGTTGCAGCATTGAGCATATTTGTCGGTAGCATCGCCCTACCCGCCACATGCACCCTCCTCGAGATATCCTCGGGTGAAGGTGGCCCGTCCTGAGCACGGATCGTACTCGGTGCCGGCTGGCTCGCACCCTTGTTAGTCTTTCTTTTGCGTGCCTTCTTCTTCCCCTGTAATGGGACCGAGTTCTGCTCACAGACCGCCTTCTTGAGTGTATTTGGGCTGATAATATTTTGCACCTCGCCTATCTGAGGCTCGGTGGAGTCGGCAGCTGGAGGCGTCTCCTGAGAGCTGAACGGCAGACGACGCCTGTTGCAACTTGGCTTCTCCGCGGTACCAGCTAGATCGCACACGTCTTTTGTTGGGTTGGGTTCTTGAGAAGGAGCCCCCATGAAGTCGCCATCGTACCCATGTTCGGCAAAGTACTGATCGACGTTGCCAAATGTATCGTCGTCGTAGTCGTTCTGATCCTGTGCCATATGCATGTTTGGATCCAGTGGCATAGGGATGTCCGGCACCGTTGCGGCGGTCTTGCCATGGGGCCGACTTGGCGCCGGCACGACTGGCGGTGTTGTCTTTGGGGTGGTGTCCCCCGCCCCCAAATGAATCTGGCTCTTCGGCCAAAGTAGGGGCCAGCTCAAGCAGGCGCTGAGGGTCATCACATCATCATCATCGGCCCCGACGGGTCGAATCGGAGGTAACAACTCGTCGCAGCCTGGCAGCACCCGAACCAGTTGAACCCTAAACAAGTTGGGTGGCATCTGGGTACCGTGGAACAAGGGGTTGCCCGGTTGAACGATTTTGCCCTTGGCGATATCGACCAACTCGTTGTTCACGAAGTGCAGGAGAGTGCACGGAACGTCGGCAGCGCCCTGCGAAAACATGTAGGGCATCAGGGATGCCCAGTCAAAGGCAAGGAGATGAAGTCCTCGGCCGAGAGAGGCTTAATTAGTTACCGTGATGATGGCGTCGAGCTCGGCTAATGTCGAGGCACCGCCAACGGCGGGCGTGCAGTTGACGGAGGGGCCGCTTGCTGCAGAGGTGCCGGCCGGCGTACACCCGGGTGCATTAAGCTCCCGTGCCAGCGTCGGAGACACCAATGCCGCCTCCACCGGAGACACCAATGGCCCCGCCATCGCATTCTGCGAGTTGCTGGCCATGAAGCTAGGAATCGGGGGCGGCCCCTGTTGGCCGCCCACAATCCACGCACTCAACCCCTGGATCAAGGTAGGCACAATGGCGGTGATCGTCGCTCCAAGTCGTTGTTCCACTTGCTCTTGGACAATCTCCGGAATCCGCGCCACCTGTGCCTTGAGTTCTTGAACCTCGCGCGCCTGGCTTTCCGAGCTGGTCTTTTTCTCCTTCCGCACACCAGCGGTATAGTATGACCCCCATTTTGTGGACAAGCCTTTGCCGGCCACACGACCAGCTGACGTCGGCTTACTGAGCTTATCCTTGTTCTTCATTACATTCAACGCCCTATTTAGAGTGGTGTCCCAAGGGTTGCTCGTAGTCGACCCCGCGCTACTGCTTTCAGTCGCCTGCGGAAGGAATGTGAACCATTTAGAAATTTGGCTTCATTAATTAGAATGCAACCATATGGAGCTAATTACGCGGGGGTGTATTCCTTACCAGAACAAGCTCAAGCGCCCTGGTCTTCGGATCCGTGGTAAGCTCCTTTGTTATCGGGTCCTCCTTGTACCGGGCCCTGACATAGTTCCTAGTCTGCTTGTTACCGCTGTATTTCTCGAAGCGGGGCGGTAGGCCTTGCTCGGCACGCTCCGCATCCTCCTTGTCCCATATAGGCTCCGCCACTCTGTAACCGCCGGGACCGAGTTTGTGTTCCCCTAAGTTCAGCTCCCGCATTTCTTTCCCCCACTGACTTGATTGGGAGTTTGCGGTGCTCGAGCAATTGATCTTGAAGTCATTGTAGTCATCTTCGGTGATCGAAGGATTTTTCTCCTTGATCTTCTCATAACTCTCACCTTTCTCGATCATTCTCTTCACATTGCTTTTCCAAGTAGACAGGGCCTTGCTCATCTTCGTGAGGGCAGCATTGTTCACTTTATTCCCTTTGAGGCTTGTGTTTTCAAAAGCAGCGGGGAACTTGTATCGTTCGTGCAGCTTCGTGAAGAGGAGGTTGCGCAAATTCCCTCGGTCAGGATGCCTCAGGTTCTCGGTGTTGATCGAGACGGTGCTCCGGAGAATGCACCCGAGCTGAAGCGAGTACCCCTTGACTATTCGTTCGGGCGCCGTTGGATTCCCGTCGGAGTCCACTTCAGTAACTTCCTCCTTGAGGGTGCGGAGCACGGTCGGGCGCCGGTCCTTCCGTTGCCTCTTTTGTTGGCTGCCATCTATGCGTGCGCCGCCATCATCAGTGGTGGCATCCTCGGCGGCACCATCAGTGGTGGCATCAGTGGGGTCATCCTCGGCGGTACCATTAGTGGTCTCAGCATCGATGGGGAAGGCGGCGTACTCATACAAGTGAGGTTGTTCCTCCATCTCTCGGGACAGCTCCCAGAATGCCTTGCCACCCGAACCCCCGGCCTCATCGTTCTGGGCCATGTTTCTCTCTAAATAGAAACAAAGTTTGGTCAAAAAGTTGGTTATTGTCAACGAACAAGATCATGGTCTCATCATTTAGGGTTTGTCGACACCGAGGCATCCTAAAATCTAAGCTTTTATCATTGAGGGTTTTTCGACACCGAGGCACGCCTATGGTTTAATGCAGCTAGAATAAAGGGGCACTTGATCCTACTTAATTAACTACTAAGATACCCCGGCCCATGCATTAGTCACAAGTACCCCATATGTCCTATTTTTAGCAAAGTCATGCTAAAATTCACGGAAAATTTCAGCATGACCTTTGCTGAAAATAGGACATATGGAGTACCCGAATTTGCCGGAACGGAAGTTAATCGACATTCAAGGGCCTCTCGGGTGGACAAGGCAAAAAAGGCCTCCATCACAACATGGAAAAATATATATCAGCAAACTCAAGGGCTTTTGCTTTTGCTTTTCAGTGCCAAATTGTAGCTAGTACCAGCAAATTAACATCTAGCAGCAATCTTCCTAGTCTAAGCATCATCTGACCTGGTAACTGTACCAGTTTGGTTCAATTAAAAAAAGACCTGGTAACTGTACCAGCTACCACATTGTTCACGGACAGCTACCAAACTGTTTCTGTATCAAAACAACATGGTAGCTGTAAATGTGGCAAAGAAGCACAATAAATCTGATAAGTTGGTATACAGCTTCAGGTTCCATACAAAGTCAAATGCCAATGGGCAAAAAAAGTAAGTAGCTAGTTAATTGCCTTATTTTCAGTGTAACAAAAATTATGGGAAAATTTACACTGTTATTAGGGGAAGTTTTATACTGTAATTACATATAAGAAGCATCAGGGCTACACTGAAAATTGCTGAGCTTACACTAAAATACATCTGCACTGCAGGGCTTGTACACACAAATTCAGTTAGATGATCTAACACTGACAAAATAAAGGAAACACCTACTGAACCAATACAGAGATATGAAAGCACAAGTTACTAGCATTTGCCTAAAAACTACATAACTAGGATATGAAAGCACAAGTTACTAGCATTTTCCTAAAAACTACATAACTAGTGGACCAACTCTCTGTCTGTAACAAGAACTATAGATCATGGGTGCTCGGGGGAAAGTAGCACAAACAGACAATGCAAACAACCAATCAACTAGTGAAGCCAATCAAGAACCTAGAGATATAGCTAGCAAACTGAGAAGCACATGCAGAGCAAGAGCAGAGCAGAGCAAAAGAACAAAGCATCAACTTTGTCAAGCGTATGAAATTGCTTAGGTTCAACAGAAAACAAAAATGCCCTGTCAATTTTCAATGCCCTGTTTAATTGACCAAACAAGTGTTTTTATAGGCATAATACAGCAGCACAGTACTCCTAGTGATTCTTGGTGAACTGTGGAAGATTAAAGTACCAGATACTAACCATTTCAATAAATATTAAAATGGCCAAAAAAGGCATCATTTGATGAAGCAAACTTGAAGCAGTAGATTAACCAAAAATAAGCTTAACCCTTCAGATACTAACCATTTTATCTAGTGTATAGTTTCTTTGTTTCAGATAGAACCAAGTTTTATCTAGTAGATTAACCAAGTTTCAGATATTACCCAAGGATCTTCCCTTGCAGAAATTGCACATGCCATTCAGAAAGAAAAGGCATTCTGAAGTAGAGTTCAGAAAAAAATTTGTCATCATCAACTAACATCTCAGCGACTTCTACTATTTTTATTTTTTGAATTCTGGACTTCTACTGTTCTGTTATGTTGGGCTGCACGATGCCATACATTCCTCTATGCACTTCTAAACTTGTAAGATGTAACCTTTCTAGTACACTACAGAAAGAACAGCATGGACGTCTCATGACAGCCGGGAGGAGACTTGGAGTCAAACTACCACTAGCTTGCTCAACTCACTATGTTCCGACCTCCACGTACAACAGGTGGTTGCGTGCAAATTCTACCTACTCTTGGAAACATATAGAGTCACAGGGCGTTCCTTTCTTGTTTCTGTTCAAGAACCTTGAGAGGAAAAGACAACAAGTTGATGATTATTATCAGCAAAGACTAGCCAAGACAAACAACGCTATAACTGACTGTTTTGGTTGCATTTGGTTTTTCTAGATGTACAATATCTAAAACTAATGAACCAGGAAGAAAAATGTGAAAAATTGTGAGAGGGGGAGAGGGGGAGAGGAGGAGAGGAGGAGGGGGAGCTCACGGGGGCAGGAGGAGGGTTGGTAGCACCACATTTTCTTGTACAGTTAACCAATTTTCTTGTCGGTTCGAGAGCTGGTAGCACCACATTGATGTGTTTATGCCAGCTAGAGCAGAACTAGTCGTCCTCACAACAGAACATTTGACAGGGCAACAGCAACAGAACTAGTCGTCCTCACAACTAAAATAAACAGGGCAGCAACAACCAGCCATCATGCCTAACTGCCTACCCAATTCCCATTTCAATTTGCACTTGACCAAACCATGTCCATCGTGCCTAACAAGCAGCAACCTATTAATACAAGTCGGGTGAAACATGCATGTGCTAATCAAACATGAAGGAAGGGCATACATATATGATTATTAACCAATCCGAGAGACTTTGCGGGTTTTCTGAACCAAACCAAGTACAAGTAGCACTAGATTTTAGCCTTTCGCATCATCACCACTATGAATTCCAGAACAGCCCTGACTAATTAACCGCATGATCGTAGAAAAGGAGAAAAAATCCCCACCCAGTTCGTCAAACAGAGCAGAGCACAAAAATCCCCTCCAGTGAATTTTACCACGATCTACTACTTGGGGCCGCGAATTCGCAGGACTGTAGGAGCATGGAATGGATAATAAGGAGGTGCATACCTAGAGGAAGAGACGACCACCGACGATTCTGCGAAGTTGAAGAAGAAGAAGCCGATCTGGATGGATGATGACGATCTCCTCCGTGCGCTTCGTGGATATTTGGGCTCCTGTGTGCGCTCAACAATGGTGTCGGGGCGGCGCTGGCAACGGTGGTGTGGACGGGGCGGCGCTGGTGTCAGGGCGGCGTCGAGGGCGGCGGGGCGACGGTGGTGTCGGGGCGGCGCTGGCAACGGTGGTGTGGACGGGGCGGCGCTGGTGTCGGGGCGGCGTCCAGGGCGGCAGGGCGACGGTGGTGTCGGGGCGGCGCTGGCGACGGTGGTGTGGACGGGGCGGCGCTAGTGTCGGGGCGGCGTCGAGGGCGGCGAGGCGACGGTGGTGTCGGGGCGGCGCTGGCGACGGTGGTGTGGATGGGGTGGCGCTGGTGTCGGGGCGGCGTCGAGGGCGGCGGGGCGACGGTGGTGTCGGGGCGGCACTGGCGACGATGGTGTGGACGGGGCGGCGCTGGTGTCGGGGCGGCGTCGAGGGCGGCGGGGCGGCGGCGTTGGGAGAGGAGAGGGGAAGGGGATCGCGGGCGAGGGCGAGGGAGAGAGAGGGGATCGATACGAAGTAGGGGCGGCACAATACTAATGGCGCACCACCCCTCGGTGCGCCATAAGTACATACATGCTAATGGCGCACCTCACCCAGGTGCGCCATTAGTATTTTTTTTTACTTCTGCTCGAGCCAACAGGTTATCTACCACCTGACCTGATACACATCAAGTCTTCTCTACTAGCTCGACTGGTCAGCAACTAGTTCTCACACCAGGAGGTCCTGGGTTCAATTCCCAGGCTCCATGATTTTTTTATGCATTTAAAATGCTGTTTGATACTTATTTGTGTTTAAATATGTTCAAACTTGTTTAAATCATAACAGTAATATTTTTTTTATAAGACAGTAATAATTTTTTTAAAAATATCATCAAACAGTAATGCATGCCGGTGGAGCGGGGGAGGGTGCAGGGGGTGCGGGGGGTCGGCGGCGGCGGTTGAGTAGGGGAGGGGTGCGGGGGGTCGGCGGCGGCGGTTGAGTAGGGGAGGGGTGCGGGGGGTCGGCGGCGGCGGTTGAGTAGGGGAATCGAGGGTGCGGGCGGTCGGCGGCGGCGGCCGGTGGACCGGATCTGGCGAGATGGGATAGCGATCGAGATGGAGGGGGATCGAGGTGGGATAGCGATCGAGATGGAGGGGGATCGCGATCGAGGCGGGATAGCGATCGAGATGGAGTGGGACCGGATCTGGCGAGGTGGGATAGTGTCCATGAAATTAAAAAATATTCATGATAGTTCAAAAAGTGCCCATGAAATACAATCGAGAAATGAAGTCTACGATTTAAATACAATCAATCTTAGCTAGCTATCTCTTCACAATCTTCTTGCCCTTCTTTTTCGCAAATGGAGTTCTTCTATGGAACGGACGTCCTTTAGGTAGGGTGGTCCTGCTTCTTCTTGTGGTGTATGCTGCTACTTCATCATCGTCGTCATGTTCGATCCTCGAGTCGCCGTACTTGTCGAAGTCTTGCTCATTGGCTACTCCATCCATTCCGATGATCTTCCTTTTGCCTCTCCTCACGACAACACGACTGGGCTTTTGCGGGTCGGTAATGAAGAAGCATTGGTCCACTTGGGAAGCCAGTACCCATGGCTCTTTTTTCGCGGTGACGTTTGCGCCCGCGGTCTTGGATTTGGCTTCGGGTATAACCATGGTGGTGAAATACCGGTCTTCTTTTATGACGTTCTTGGCCCATCTGACACGGAACATCGGGACCTTCTCTCCAGTGTAGCTCAGCTCCCAGATCTCCTCGATCCTTCCGTAGTATCTGTCCTTGTCGTTACCGGTGTAGGATTCCATCGTTACACCAGAGTTCTGATAACCATCGCTCTTCATGTCCTTGGCCTCGGTGTAGAATGTGTAGCCGTTAATATCATACGCCTCATAGGTCATCAGGTTGTGCTCGGCGCCCTGTGACAAGGCGAATATGAGTTGTTCTTCCGCGGAAGAATCCTCATGTAAAGGGTACGACAGAAGCTTCTGCTTGAACCAACGCGTGAAACATGAGTTGTGCTCCTTGAGTATATCTCCGTCCATCCTCTGTTGGCCTCGGTCATTGTACGTCTTCTTAATAAAGGTTTTGTGCTGTACCACCCAAGGATCGACCACGTCTATGTGTTGTAGCGCGACTAGGTTTGCTCTTTCAAAGTCGGCGAGTCGACCATCGAAGTCGACATGCATTTCGCGGCGACCCTCACGGTAACCCCATCCAGCGAGCCTGCCGAGGTGCCTGTTGACGGGCAGACCAACGGGGTTCTCGATGCCTAGATAATTCGTGCAGTAGGAGATGCACTCTTCGGTCAGAAAGCCCCTGGCTATACTTCCTTCTGGACGTGACATGTTGCGAACGTACCCTTTGATGACACCATTCATCCTTTCGAACGGCATCATGCTGTGCAGGAACGTCGGCCCGAGTTGGATGATATCCTCCACTATATGGACCAGTAGATGCACCATAACGTCGAAGAATGCGGGCGGGAAGTACATCTCAAGCTCGCATAGTATCACCACGATCTCTTCCTGTAGCCTTCTGAGTTGCCTCACGCCAATCGACTTCCGAGAGATGACGTCGAAGAAGTTGCATAGGCCAAATAGAGTTTCACGGACGTGCGTGTCCATGATCCCACGGATTGCAACTGGAAGTATCTGTGTCATCAGCACGTGACAGTCGTGAGACTTCATCCCGCTGAACTTCTGCTTCGCTGGGTCTAGGTATCTGCTTATCTTCCCCGCGTAACCGTAAGGAAGTTTTACTCCTGGGAGGCAGGTGACAAACTGCTCGATCTCCTCCTGACTTAGAGTGAAGCACGCGGGAGGGTAGTCATTTCCGGTCTTCTTGACCTTTTTGCCTTTGCGACGACTTTCTGTGTCCTGCTTCGCCTCATCATCATCATCATCATCATCATCATCATCATCATCATCATCATCATTAGCGTGAAGCTCCTGCCTGATGCCCATTGATTTCAAGTCTGCCCTTGCCTTCGGCCCATCTTTGGTCCTCTCTGGCATGTTGAGCAGGGTACCAAGCAGACTCTCGCACACGTTCTTCGTGATATGCATGACATCAAGGCTGTGAGGCACAGGGTGGATCTTCCAGTACGGCAAGTCCCAAAAAACAGACCTCGTTTTCCATACCTTCAGCAGCGGCTCTGGCGCCTTTCGCTTCTTTCCCGGCTCTGGCGCCTTTTAGTTCTTTCCCGGCAGTGGGCAGTCTTTCCAATTTTTCAACAGCTTATCTATTTCCTCGCCGCTCCACGTACACGGGCGTTTTCGGGGTTCGGTTTCACCATCGAACAGATCCTTGCGTTTCCTCCACGGGTCATCATCGCGAAGCCACCTTCGATGTCCCATGAACATGGTTTTCGAAGACCCGGGATCTCTATCTAGCTGGCGATACGTTGTGTCATCCATGCACCTTACGCATCCAGAAAATCCATGGACTACCTGCCCCGCGAGATATCTGTAACCGAGATAGTCGTGCACCGTCGTGAGCAGTGCGGCTCTCATAGGGAAGTTTTATACTGTAATTACATATAAGAAGCATCAGGGCTACACTGAAAATTGCTGAGCTTACACTAAAATACATCTGCACTGCAGGGCTTGTACACACAAATTCAGTTAGATGATCTAACACTGACAAAATAAAGGAAACACCTACTGAACCAATACAGAGATATGAAAGCACAAATTACTAGCATTTGCCTAAAAACTACATAACTAGGATATGAAAGCACAAGTTACTAGCATTTTCCTAAAAACTACATAACTAGTGGACCAACTCTCTGTCTGTAACAAGAACTATAGATCATGGGTGCTCGGGGGAAAGTAGCACAAACAGACAATGCAAACAACCAATCAACTAGTGAAGCCAATCAAGAACCTAGAGATATAGCTAGCAAACTGAGAAGCACATGCAGAGCAAGAGCAGAGCAGAGCAAAAGAACAAAGCATCAACTTTGTCAAGCGTATGAAATTGCTTAGGTTCAACAGAAAACAAAAATGCCCTGTCAATTTTCAATGCCCTGTTTAATTGACCAAACAAGTGTTTTTATAGGCATAATACAGCAGCACAATACTCCTAGTGATTCTTGGTGAACTGTGGAAGATTAAAGTACCAGATACTAACCATTTCAATAAATATTAAAATGGCCAAAAAAGGCATCATTTGATGAAGCAAACTTGAAGCAGTAGATTAACCAAAAATAAGCTTAACCCTTCAGATACTAACCATTTTATCTAGTGTATAGTTTCTTTGTTTCAGATAGAACCAAGTTTTATCTAGTAGATTAACCAAGTTTCAGATATTAACCAAGGATCTTCCCTTGCAGAAATTGCACATGCCATTCAGAAAGAAAAGGCATTCTGAAGTAGAGTTCAGAAAAAAATTTGTCATCATCAACTAACATCTCAGCGACTTCTACTATTTTTATTTTTTGAATTCTGGACTTCTACTGTTCTGTTATGTTGGGCTGCACGATGCCATACATTCCTCTATGCACTTCTAAACTTGTAAGATGTAACCTTTCTAGTACACTACAGAAAGAACAGCATGGACGTCTCATGACAGCCGGGAGGAGACTTGGAGTCAAACTACCGCTAGCTTGCTCAACTCCCTATGTTCCGACCTCCACGTACAACAGGTGGTTGCGTGCAAATTCTACCTACTCTTGGAAACATATAGAGTCACAGGGCGTTCCTTTCTTGTTTCTGTTCAAGAACCTTGAGAGGAAAAGACAACAAGTTGATGATTATTATCAGCAAAGACTAGCCAAGACAAACAACGCTATAACTGACTGTTTTGGTTGCATTTGGTTTTCTAGATGTACAATATCTAAAACTAATGAACCAGGAAGAAAAATGTGAAAAATTGTGAGAGGGGGAGAGGGGGAGAGGAGGAGAGGAGGAGGGGGAGCTCACGGGGGCAGGAGGAGGGTTGGTAGCACCACATTTTCTTGTACAGTTAACCAATTTTCTTGTCGGTTCGAGAGCTGGTAGCACCACATTGATGTGTTTATGCCAGCTAGAGCAGAACTAGTCGTCCTCACAACAGAACATTTGACAGGGCAACAGCAACAGAACTAGTCGTCCTCACAACTAAAATAAACAGGGCAGCAACAACCAGCCATCATGCCTAACTGCCTACCCAATTCCCATTTCAATTTGCACTTGACCAAACCATGCCCATCGTGCCTAACAAGCAGCAACCTATTAATACAAGTCGGGTGAAACATGCATGTGCTAATCAAACATGAAGGAAGGGCATACATATATGATTATTAACCAATCCGAGAGACTTTGCGGGTTTTCTGAACCAAACCAAGTGCAAGTAGCACTAGATTTTAGCCTTTCGCATCATCACCACTATGAATTCCAGAACAGCCCTGACTAATTAACCGCATGATCGTAGAAAAGGAGAAAAAATCCCCACCCAGTTCGTCGAACAGAGCAGAGCACAAAAATCCTCTCCAGTGAATTTTACCACGATCTAGTACTTGGGGCCGCGAATTCGCAGGACTGTAGGAGCATGGAATGGATAATAAGGAGGCGCATACCTAGAGGAAGAGACGACCACCGACGATTCTGCGAAGTTGAAGAAGAAGAAGCCGATCTGGATGGATGATGACGATCTCCTCCGTGCGCTCCGTGGATATTTGGGCTCCTGTGTGCGCTCAACAATGGTGTCGGGGCGGCGCTGGCGACGGTGGTGTGGACGGGGCGGCGCTGGTGTCAGGGCGGCATCGAGGGCGGCGGGGCGACGGTGGTGTCGGGGCGGCGCTGGCGACGGTGGTGTGGATAGGGTGGCGCTGGTGTCGGGGCGGCGTCGAGGGCGGCGGGGCGACGGTGGTGTCGGGGCGGCGCTGGCGACGATGGTGTGGACGGGGCGGCGCTGGTGTCGGGGCGGCGTCGAGGGCGGCGGGGCGGCGGCGTTGGGAGAGGAGAGGGGAAGGGGATCGCGGGCGAGGGCGAGGGAGAGAGAGGGGATCGATACGAAGTAGGGGCGGCACAATACTAATGGCGCACCACCCCTTGGTGCGCCATAAGTACATAGATGCTAATGGCGCACCTCACCCAGGTGCGCCATTAGTATTTTTTTTACTTCTGCTCGAGCCAACAGGTTATCTACCACCTGACCTGATACACATCAAGTCTTCTCTACTAGCTCGACTGGTCAGCAACTAGTTCTCACACCAGGAGGTCCTGGGTTCGATTCCCAGGCTCCATGATTTTATTTATGCATTTAAAATGTTGTTTGATACTTATTTGTGTTTAAATATGTTCAAACTTGTTTAAATCATAACAGTAATATTTTTTTTATAAGACAGTAATAATTTTTTTTTAAATATCATCAAACAGTAATGCATGCCGGTGGAACGGGGGAGGGTGCAGGGGGTGCGGGGGGTCGGCGGCGGCGGTTGAGTAGGGGAGGGTGCGGGGGTCGGCGGCGGCGGTTGAGTAGGGGAGGGGTGAGGGGGGTCGGCGGCGGCGGTTGAGTAGGGGAATCGAGGGTGCGGGCGGTCGGCGGCGGCGGCCGGTGGACCGGATCTGGCGAGGTGGGATAGCGATCGAGATGGAGGGGGATCGAGGTGGGATAGCGATCGAGATGGAGGGGGATCGAGATCGAGGTGGGATAGCGATCGAGATGGAGTGGGACCGGATCTGGCGAGGTGGGATAGTGTCCATGAAATTAAAAAATATTCATGATAGTTCAAAAAGTGCCCATGAAATACAATCGAGAAATGAAGTCTACGATTTAAATACAATCAATCTTAGCTAGCTATCTCTTCACAATCTTCTTGCCCTTCTTTTTCGCAAATGGAGTTCTTCTATGGAACAGATGTCCTTTAGGTAGGGTGGTCCTGCTTCTTCTTGTGGTGTATGCTGCTACTTCATCATCGTCGTCATGTTCGATCCTCGGGTCGCCGTACTTGTCGAAGTCTTGCTCATTGGCTACTCCATCCATTCCGATGATCTTCCTTTTGCCTCTCCTCACGACAGCACGACTGGGCTTTTGCGGGTCGGTAATGAAGAAGCATTGGTCCACTTGGGAAGCCAGTACCCATGGCTCATTTTTCGCGGTGACGTTTGCGCCCGCGGTCTTGGATTTGGCTTCGGGTATAACCATGGTGGTGAAATACCGGTCTTCTTTTATGACGTTCTTGGCCCATCTGACACGGAACATCGGGACCTTCTCTCCAGCGTAGCTCAGCTCCCAGATCTCCTCGATCCTTCCGTAGTATCTGTCCTTGTCGTTACCGGTGTAGGATTCCATCGTTACCCCGGAGTTCTGATAACCATCGCTCTTCATGTCCTTGGCCTCGGTGTAGAATGTGTAGCCGTTGATATCGTACGCCTCATAGGTCAATAGGTTGTGCTCGGCGCCCTGTGACAAGGCGAATATGAGTTGTTCTTCCGCGGAAGAATCCTCATGTAAAGGGTACGACAGAAGCTTCTGCTTGAACCAACGCGCGAAACATGAGTTGTGCTCTTTGAGTATATCTCCGCCCGTCCTCTGTTGGCCTCGGTCATTGTACGTCTTCTTAATAAAGGTTTTGTGCTGTACCACCCAAGGATCGACCACGTCTATGTGTTGTAGCGCGACTAGGTTTGCTCTTTCAAAGTCGGCGAGTCGACCATCGAAGTCGACATGCATTTCGCGGCGACCCTCACGGTAACCCCATCCAGCGAGCCTGCCGAGGTGCCTGTTGACGGGCAGACCAACGGGGTTCTCGATGCCTAGATAATTCGTGCAGTAGGAGATGCACTCTTCGGTCAGAAAGCCCCTGGCTATACTTCCTTCTGGACGTGACATGTTGCGAACGTATCCTTTGATGACACCATTCATCCTTTCGAACGGCATCATGCTGTGCAGGAACGTCGGCCCGAGTTGGATGATATCCTCCACTATATGGACTAGCAGATGCACCATAACGTCGAAGAATGCGGGCGGGAAGTACATCTCAAGCTCGCATAGTATCACCACGATCTCTTCCTGTAGCCTTCTGAGTTACCTCACGCCAATCGACTTCCGAGAGATGACGTCGAAGAAGTTGCATAGGCCAAATAGAGTTTCACGGACGTGCGTGTCCATGATCCCACGGATTGCAACTGGAAGTATCTGTGTCATCAGCACGTGACAGTCGTGAGACTTCATCCCGCTGAACTTCTGCTTCGCTGGGTCTAGGTATCTGCTTATCTTCCCCGCGTAACCGTAAGGAAGTTTTACTCCTAGGAGGCAGGTGAAAAACTGCTCGATCTCCTCCTGACTTAGAGTGAAGCACGCGGGAGGGTAGTCATTTCCGGTCTTCTTGGCCTTTTTGCCTTTGCGACGACTTTCTGTGTCCTGCTTCGCCTCATCATCATCATCATCATCATCATCATCATCATCATTAGCGTGAAGCTCCTGCCTGATGCCCATTGATTTCAAGTCTGCCCTTGCTTTCGGCCCATCTTTGGTCCTCTCTGGCATGTTGAGCAGGGCACCAAGCAGACTCGCGCACACGTTCTTCGTGATATGCATGACATCAAGGCTGTGAGGCACACGGTGGATCTTCCAGTACGGCAAGTCTCAGAAAACAGACCTCGTTTCCATACCTTCAGCAGCGGCTCTGGCGCCTTTCGCTTCTTTCCCGGCTCTGGCGCCTTTTAGTTCTTTCCCGGCAGTGGGCAGTCTTTCCAATTTTTCAAGAGCTTATCTATTTCCTCGCCGCTCCTCGTACACGGGCGTTTTCGGGGTTCGGTTTCACCATCGAACAGATCCTTGCGTTTCCTCCACGGGTCATCATCGCGAAGCCACCTTCGATGTCCCATGAACACGGTTTTCGAAGACCCGGGATCTCTATCTAGCTGGCGATACGTTGTGTCATCCATGCACCTTACGCATCCAGAAAATCCGTAGACTACCTGCCCCGCGAGATATCTGTAACCGAGATAGTCGTGCACCGTCGTGAGCAGTGCGGCTCTCATAGGGAAATATTCTTTCTCTGCGGCGTCCCACGTATTGGCTGGCGTTTTCCACAGCGTGTCAAGCTCCTCTTTCAGCAGCCCCAGATACAGATTGATGTCGTTCCCTGGTTGTTTCAGCCCTTCAATTAGCATACTCATGTGAATGTACTTCCTCTTCATGCACAACCAGGGGGAAGGTTGTACATTCACACAAACACAGGCCAGGTGCTATGTGTGCTTCTCTGGCTGCCAAACGGATTGACTCCATCGGTGCTCGCGCCCAGCACGATGTTCCTTGGATCGTTCCCAAATTCCGAGTCTTCGAAGTTCAACGCTTGCCACTGGCTCGCATCCTTAGGGTGACTCAGCATCTTGTCTTTTTTATCTATCTCCGGATCATTTGCGTCATCTTCTCGCTTCTTCTCCTCCCTATCCGCGTGCCAACGCAGGAGCTTTACTACCTTAGGGTCCGCGAAATAGCGCTGCAGACGAGGAGTGATCGGAAAGTACCACACCACTTTTCGAGGAGCTTTCTTCCTCTTCTTGTATCGAGTGACGCCGCACACCGGACATATGGTAGACTCCGTGTGCTCGTCCCGATAAATGATGCAATTGTTCATGCACACATGGTATTTCACGTGCGGTAAATCGAGAGGACACACGATTTTCTTCGCCTCCTCCAAACTGGTCGGGCACTTGTTCCCCTTGGAAAGATGTTCGTGCCAGAATGACATGTTCTCGTTGAAGCATGCGTCGGTCATTTTGTGTTTTACCTTCATCTCCAGAGCCATGAGCGTTACTTTCAGGCGGGTATCCTCGGGCCTGCATCCTTCATACAATGGAGTAACCGCGTCTAACTCAAGTTGATCCATCTTGGCTTTCTCTCGGGCGGCAGCTCTGGCGTTATCCGTCTGCTTGAGAAGCAGCTCTTGAATATGAGGGTCCTGCACCCAGTCCATCGATGGTCCAGCGTCGTCTACTCCGCCGGCATCATCATCTTCATGATCATGCCCGTCGCCTGCTCCGGCATCTTCCTCATCATCATGTCCTGCATCTTCTACGTGATGACTGTGTACAGCATCACCGTCGTGATCATCTCCTGGGGATTCTTCGTCTTCTCGCCCGCCCAAGCCGCGGTGGTTGTCTTGCTGCCCTTCCTCATTTCTTGCCCGGCCCCCATGGACGACTTCGTAGTCATCTTCATCACCTTGCCACCGATAGCCATCCATGAAACCACGCAAGAGCAGGTGGTCCCGCACCTGCCCGGAATCCGGGTCCGCAATAAGGCTCTTCAGCTTGCATCTTCGACACGGACATCTTATCTCCGTCTCGTTCTTTTGAAGCATCTCGGCCTTCGCGGACCTCAAAAACCTATTCACGATGCCTTCGGTCATCGTGCGGACCATGGTCGCCTGCGGGGTAGAGCAAAACGATATTTTAGAACCAAATAAAAATTTGGCATGACTTTCCCTAAAAATAGGACCAAAAAGAATGCTTAATGCCAAAATTCTCGCCGAAACGGAAATGAATCAACATTCCGGCAAAATATTGGCAACTATCGTATTTCAAATACCGGTACACCTCCAAACACAAACACATTTGCAACACCACAAACATATGCAACACCACGAACATACATAGATCTAGCTAGGCCGTAAAAAGTGCATGTGCATATTGTTGTAGGGAGAACAACATAAATATAGCTTCCCCCTTACTTACCTATTAAAACAAGGTAATTTAACCACTTAATTTGAATGAATCTATGGTGGAAATGAGATGAAAAAGAGGAGGCACCCGAGACAAGGAGGAGGTGGAGAGAATGAAGTGGGGAGAAAGTGAGTGTGGGTAGGAGAGGGCTGTCCAAAATATCTTGTTGCTGCCCACTTACTAATGGCGCACCAGCACTAAATGCGCCATTAGTAATCCAGGTAACTAATGGCGCACCTTCTGGCGGTGCGCCATTAGTAGTTTTGCAACAAAAAAAATACTAATGGCGCACTGATCCGCAGTGCGCCATTACTAGATTAAACTACTAATGGCGCACTTTATCCCAATGCGCCGTTAGTATGTTTGGACAGGCGCACTAGTTAAAAAAAATTAATACTAATAGCGCACCCTTTGCACCGTTCGCCATTAGTAGTTACAACTACTAATGGCGCACTATGTCCGGATGCGCCATTAGTATGTTTGGACGGGCGCACTAGTTCAAAAAAAATTGGTACTAATGGCGCACCCTTTTCCCGGTGCGCCATTAGTAGTTACAAGTACTAATGGCGCACTTTATCTGGATGCGCCATTAGTAAGTTTGGACAGACGCGCTAGTTTAAAAAAAAATTGATACTAATGGCGCACTCTTTGCCTGGTGCATCATTAGTAGTTTCAACTCTAATGGCGTATCAGAAGGTGGTGCGCCATTAGTATATACTAATGGCGCACCTACTCTCTGGTGCGCCATTAGTGTCAATCCCATCTATAGCCCTTTTTCTAGTAGTGCTAGATGCATCATATATTCGTGTGATAGCAGTTTATTTTTTTCTGGGGATCCTGTGATAGACGTTTCCTTGTGATTGGAATACTTTACTGCCAGCAAGAAGATATACCTGCGGGAGTTGCTCAAAAACAGGTCTTTGCCTCATATTTCGGGTACCTTGTGAAACATCGCCTTGTTATTGGCGCGATGCACTACATGTTTTCGCCGACCGGGCCTCTTGTCTACTATCTACAATTCGGTGCAGCTTGTAAGTATGTAGTTCCCTCTGTAAAGAAATATAAAAATGTTTAGATCATTACTAAAGTAGTGATTTAAACACTCTTATATTTCTTTAGAGAGGGAGTATCACTTTTTCTCATGCGACTCGAATTTTGCAAGAGAGAACTATGTAAACTCTCGAGAAGCAGGACTGCTTGAGAGCAATAAAAGATGAAAACACTTGTGCGTGAAAACTTAAAACCATAGTTTTAAATAGTGCGCTAAGCCTTTTAGCGGTGGACCTCTTCTAAGCGCTATAGCGTGCTATTTAAAATATTTGTTCATGTGTTTGAATCAAAGTCCCTTAGCGCAAGACCTCTTGTAAATGCTATAGCGTGCGGTGGGCTATTTAAAACCATGCTTAAAACAAACAGCCAGTCAGGTTACATGAAGCGGCGGTGGATTTGCTAGAGCAACTAGGTTTTCTGATCTCGATCGTATGAGCATGCACTAGGTTTTCTGATCCAGAGCTGAACTGATCGTTTGAACCTTCCCCCGAAAAACAGTTGGACAAGATCGACGATTTTCGCCTAAAGCAGAAAGACCGAGATGCGTCAGAGAGCCAGCGTACGTACTTGCAGGAGGAGTAGGGGTGTCGGCATCATGGATCGCCGTGGAGCGGGACAGAGGAGGCCCTGATGGTGGTGGGAGGTGCCGACGAGAGGGGGAGTTGGACATGGCGATCTCGATCGCCTGAGCATGCACTTGGGAAGTCTCGGTTATGCCTAAGTTTTGGTTTCCCTTTTCAGCTAGATCCAGTCATGGAAAATCTCTTACTTCTCTAGTTTTTCTTTTTTTTTTAAGTTGACTTCTCTAGTTGCAATCTGGTCATATAATAAACACCTTTTCCTTTGAGATCGATCATATACTAATAAACTTTACTAATTTATAAAACGGCAAAGCTAAAATCCTGCCGACTGTTTGTTTGCAACAGATCCGAACGACGCGATCGCCGCCCGCTGCTACGCACCTCGCTGGCGGCAGTTTCCTTTTTTCTTCGGCCGTTTCCTTTTTTTCGGCAACTAATTAGTGTGCGGATTTAAATATTTTCCTTTTTCTATTCAATTTCTCAGTTTCCTTTTTTCCCAGCCGTTTCCTTTTTTCCGACCACTAATTTCTCAGTCCACGCATATGTTTCCTTTTTTTCTATTCGATTTCTCAAAAAAAAAAGTGTAGAAGCCGGGATTCGAACCTTCCACCCATAGCTAAATTCACAACTTAATAACCACCTGGGCTATCTCGATTTTTTGATTAAATTTCGTTTGATTTCTCTTTTGTGATCTCCGGCAAGAAAAGCAAAAAAGATCTCACGTGTGTGAATGGTGCAGAATATTCGAACCTGAATTTCTAGCTAACTAAGTAGCTTATGTGTACATTTTGTATGAATACTATCCTTCTTAATGCAAGAAAAACTAAAAAAATATTACTAGCATCGAGTGGCTAATTTCCAAACCATGTCGTTGGGGGGAGGGGGGAGCACTGGAACTTGTTGAAAGGAAAACCCTGGTAGTTTACACACAAGGGAGCTGACAACCTGTGTACAAACGCCTTGGTAACTTTTGACCCAGAAATGGAGGGGGGTTGTTGAAAAAATTGCACCAATAACTTATGTGTAACAACATGATTATTTGCGCACACGAAGCTGATAACTTACGTACAAAAACCATGATAACTTTCGATTCGAAGGGGAAAAAGTTGTTGAAAACATATCCCGGTAATTTTGTATAAATAACATGCTAATATACGCATCGCCGACCTGATAACTTGTGTAGAAACACCGCGAGAACCTTTACCCGAGAGAAAAGTTTGTTGAACAATACCCTGCACGGTAATACACACATAACGGGGCTGGTAACTACCCACGCACAAACATTTGCGGTAACTTTTTGACCCAAGAAAAATGTTGTTGAAAAACATACCTCGATAACTTCCATGCAAATAACATCCTAATATACGCACATCAGAGCTGATAACTTACTCAGTTAAAGTGTGATAATTTTTCGACCTGGAAGGAAGGTGTTGACTTACATATAAGATGATAACTTATGTACAATTAACCTGATAACTTACATATAAACGCATTGATAACTTTTCACCTTGGGCGAAAAGTTCTAGAAATATGCCCTGATAACCCAATGCAAATAGCAAGGTAATTTACGCACCAGACATCCGATAACTTACATAAAACACATTGATAACTTTTTACCCATGTGAAAATGTTACTGAAACATGTCCCGGTAACTTTTTTTTTGTCGAAAACATACCCCAGTGTGAAGTTACCACTCCCCCATGGTAAAGTTATCTTGCTTCTCATGGTATAGTCATTAACCTTCTCATATTATAGTTATCAGGCTTATCATAGTATAGTTATCATGTTGCTCAAGTCATAGTTATCACCCTGGTCATGCCAAAATTACCAAGCAAAAGAATTTATTATCCCTAATATGATAGAAAAAAAGAAAGGTTCAAATAACCTTGTTTATATAGAATATACAACAATTGAAGGTGGTTTAGTTGGTTATTGGGCTCAAAGTCCAGTGAATAGACTTGGGTTCAAGTCCCCTTTCTAGCACTTTTATTTTTCTTTTTATATTGTGTAGCCAAAAACCAGAAAAACCACTAGCGATTTACTATTGGCGTATACGGTTTTCGAGAGAAGAAAAAAATCGGTGGAATCACGGTAACGAGAGGGAGGTGGGTTACGATTGTGCGGATATGTTGCTTAACGTCCGGTCGACTGGACGTTAGCACGGTCCTTTATAAAAAGCAGCCAAGTCGTTGTTCTTTGTTTTTTTGTGTGAAAGGGCTCAAGGCCATATATTAAGTATCACATATCCTTACAAATACACTCATGCAGAAAGATAAAATTATATTCAAATATTGGGGTGTACCGAAGTCTTCTTCCTCCTACATTCACTAGCGGCGCAGCGGTGGAGCAGACTTTCTTAAATCTAAGAGTTTGTAGAAGCAGCACAGGAAGTCATCGATGCAGATGAGGAGACGTTGACAGTCGCGATCTACAAAGCAAACCGCCGCCCTGAAGATGAAAATGCCGATAAGGGCCTCTAGAAACTCCAATGACCACAAAAGCCGGCCAAATTCAGATGGATCCACGAAAAACCTAAACCACCAGATCCCAGAAGACCCGTCCGAGACATGGCTCCACATGCCCTCTGCTAGTGATAAACACATCAATGAAACAAGAAAAGAGCGGGGACAACACTATTCCTAGACAGTGACAATGTCGCAGTCTCGTAACCCAAAGCAAAGGGCATTTGATTAATTAACGTGCATAGCATGAGATAAATTTTATGGGGTTCTGAAATTTTAGCAGTTTCGTGGTGTCTTTTTTTTTGAGCATTCGTGGTGTCTTTTTGCCTGTTCTATGATTGGTGATCTTCTCTTGAGATTTGTAAGATGCATAACCTGGTTGCGGTTGTAATTTCATTTTTTAAGAACGCTGTAATCTCATTTTTGTACCCACCCTTTGGTAGATAGATAAATTGATCCATTGTTACCAATTTCACGGTACACGGAAGAGTTTCGCCAATTTCATGAAATTTAATTCACGCTCGTTACAGTTTCACGTCAAGTTGACACAAGATGAGATTGAATACCAACCACGTTGAATGCTAATTGCTGAATACAGCCCATACTTGATATTTTGTGTTCGTATGTGTATGCCACTGATTTTGAAAAATTTCACAACATTTCAGATGAGGTTTCAGACTTGGGAGTGCCTGAAGTACCCCCAAAATAAAAGTTAAGAATGCTAACATGTACAATACCAAAAAGAAATATAGAAACCAACATTTGGAATTTATTAATGAAACTTTGCAGTTTGCAAACCAGACATTGAGCAACTCGGATGGTACAACCATGGTGAAATATTTACAATGCAATGCTCACCACATAAACTTAGTAAATTACATGCGAAAAGCAAAACATAACAGCAAGCAACAAGGAAAATGGAACAAAGCGACTTCTACACTGAATGACCGCTACGGACAAGTTGCAAGGAAGCTAGAATTAAACTAAGCAACAACATTTTCTCGAGCATTTTATGGAACCATGGAATGGAAGGTTAAACAGCAGCTGCTGGAACACCAGTTTCGACTAGGATGCTCTCCCCGTGGGCTGGTGGACGGAAGACGGGATCGGCCGATGCAGGAGCCTTTTCTTCTTCGTATGCCGCGTCATGCACACCGAGAGCAGCACGGCCAGAGGGGTCAAGGAGCTTCGACCAGGCGGTGTCCCATTCAACAGCTTTCGCGGTGCTGCATGCAACGCTGGGACCTCCTGGCACTGTTAGCCTAGCAGCATTCTGCACAATTGAATTGTTAGTCAAGTGGAGAGCAGGCATTAATTTTTTTTTTTTACCATGCAAATGAAATAGCTTGGAAATATCATGATAAAAGTGAATGCTGGTTTAGCTTCTGGACCTTAGGATAGAACTTCTCAAATACTGTCCTATAATAGTAGGCTTCTTTTGTTGTGGGTGTGTTTTCAGGGTAAACAAAGCTGGCGTTCGTCATCATGGAATCTGACACCTGAACATGAATGGGAGCAAACGTCAATTCTAATGGGCGCAAGTCAAATAAATAAACAATTGTCAATTTATGAATGGTTTGACAAAGGAAAGATGGCATACATGTGCGTTAGCATGGTCCTTCAATCCATCAATCCAACTGTACCCAACACCATCGCTGAACTGTTCTTTTTGCCTGTAAAGAATGTGCTGTTCACAGAAAATAAATCTTCCTTGTGAGCATACAAGCAAGCTTGTGCAAGTAACAAAGCAAATATAATAAGTTAATAACAAAATAAAAAGATGAACTTCTCCAACCTTGGGTAAATAGGGCTTCTTCTCATCATCAAATGCATTACGCAGGACCCATTTCTCGATCCGACCAAGATCACGCCTTATCTATTTTTTTTCCAAGAAGACAAAAAAAAGATGATGATGCTAGTTATAATAAATGAATAGAGCTAGAGTGATTTGTGTATTATTGCAAGAAATTACATACCATCTTACATTCCGGATCCAGGTCCATTGCTACATTGATGAAGTTTTTGTCGAGGAATGGAACACGAGCCTCGAGACCCCAGGCAGAAGTTGCTTTGTTCGCTCTCAAACAATCATATAAATGGAGAGCTTTTATCTAAACGCCAGGCAAAACAACTCAAATAAGTTAATCAGCTGATCACAACTTAGCAGATATAAACCAAGAGGAGCAATGTTATCTTTAATTACCTTCCGACATGTTTCCTCATGGAGTTCCTTTTTGTTTGGTGCCTTATGAAAATAAAGATAACCACCAAATATTTCATCGGAACCTTCACCCGAAAGAACCATCTTCACACCCAACGATTTGATTTTCCGAGACATTAGAAACATCGGGGTACTTGCTCTAATGGTCGTTACGTCATACGTCTCGATGTGATATATAACTTCTTCCAAAGCATCAATGCCCTCCTACGATTTTTTTCAGATGAATCAATAACTTCAAAATGTCTCTTCCTCTATGCAAAGGGCAAACAAAAATAACGAACCTGCACTGTAAAGTGTAATTCATGATGGACTGTGCCAAGGTAGTCAGCAACTTCCTTAGCAGCTTTAAGATCAGGAGAACCCTACAAAAATTGGAACGTGTTAGAACTTCTATCATATTTTATCCACTGCTTATATCACTCCATTGAAAATCCCTCTTTTTTCTTGTAAAAGATACTCATAAGAGCAAGAAAACAACTTAAATTTTGAAAGATTCTCAGCAATGGGAATACACCAGTAAGCAACATTGAGAAATGTACCTTCAAACCGATGCAAAAGGTGTGCAGTTTGTTTCCCCACTGCCTAGCAACTTTTGTTTCTGCCAAGTAGCGTGAAACAACAGATGCCACCAAAGAAGAGTCAAGCCCACCAGACAAGAGAACACCAAATGGCACATCAGTCATTAGCCTCTTAATAACAGCCTGCAAACAATTCATCTAAGATAAATTATCTACCTTGCGCAAAAAAATTGGATTTTTTTGATTTGTTTTGAATTTTTTATGAATTGTTTATTGACCGGGTGCAGATGAGCCCAGGTTCAGAATTGGATATTCGATGATAGATGATATACATAAAGAAACTTAACTTATGAAATATGCGTCAGACACAATAAGTTATTATACTCTGTACATACTTAATAACAAGTAGCATGATTTCGAATAAAATGCCATCTATCTAAGATATTAATATAGAAATCATCACACTAAGACATAATTGTGATTGTGGGGAGCTACAATAACCTATTACTACCCGTGAATTATCAACCAGGGTATTCCAAACAAGCATCGCCTAATCAGAGGCATGAATACATCATATCAACATGAAACAAAATAAAAGAATTAACATTAAATAACTATAAACATATAATGTATGCATCAAAAGGTAGGAAACTGTAACAGAAAGCATAAGGAAAGGCATGCCTTCTCAAAACTCTCTCGGATGAGGAGAGGATCATAGGGGGCTGAGGGAATGCTTTCTGAAAACCATGGGGGGTTGTACCACCTCCTTAGGCCACCTAGGACAAATGTTAGAAAGCAGATTAGTAGGCAAGAAAAATTGATATTTACAACATACTCCCTCTGTCTCAAAATACAAGACGTTTTTTGGTCTAAGTCTAGAACCAAAAACATCTTATATTTTGAGACAGAGGGAGTACATAGTAGCTTATACTATTTTTGCCTTCGGAGTTTGTAAGTCTGCATTGCTAGTATAATGCATGATCAGATCGTTAATTTGTCACAAATGCAACAAGATATTTGAACCTGTTTTGCTTGAGTACAAGTGTCCAGGAGGGAACGATATGAAGCGCTCGCAATCATCACTCAATGCCTTCATCTCTGAAGAAAACCAAACTGACCCTGGAATAACAATGAATGTACAAATTAATGCATAGTAGATTTGTAGAAACTACTTAAATTCATAGAACCGTGATAAGTTCTGAAACATACAAACACTACAGTGCTTACTGTTCCAGAACTGTGTACTTGCAAATGCAGACAGCCAACCATAGTTTTCGATTCCGTATAGCAAATTTAACAGTCAGCTTAGCAAATATTATGTCTACCTACATCTTCCCCATCAGACATTCAAGTTGCACTTGCACATATATCATGGGCATCATCACAACAACCTAGATACTCCCTTCGTCTGGGTATATAACGCAAAATTTGATTGTCTAAAGAAGTAAAGATTTGACCCAAAATTAAATCTCATGATATGTGAGTTATGTGGCACAAAATTTATACCACTGGATTCAAATACAAAAGATCTTTCTCTTGATTGTGATTTTTTAACTAGTAACAAATATTACTGAAAGGATACGGTCAAAGCTTGAACGTTGACAATCACAATACGCCTTATAAATCCGAACAGAGGGAGTAACACTTCTATATTCTAGCTATCAAATTGCAGATGGTGAGAGACACCACTCCAAATTCTGTGGGATGTGAGCCCATGATAGATCTAGATCTAGGGTTATTATCTTTTACTGTTATTTTTGCAAATGAATTGGCCTTATCCAATTATATTCTAAGGAAGTAGGCAAGCGATGATAGATCTACTTTTAATCTTAATCTTAACCTGAATTTAAATGAACCTACATGCAACTTGTTTTCCACCTCCCCATGATACATTGACTGACCATTGAAACAGTTGAGATTAAATGGACAAGTAGCTACAAGAACAGATTCCATGCGTACCATCAAGACCCCAGCCCATGTACAAAGGACAGATGCCAATAGCATCACGGGCAGCAATGAAGCTTTTATCACGTGTGTCAAGAAGCACAAACGAGAACATGCCATCCAGCATATCCACAAATTCCTCCCCGTATTCCTCATACTGTGAAAACAATAGAATTTGAAAGTACAGATGTTAACATATAAAATATATGCACTGGAGGATGATGCTTAGGTGAAGACATTTAGGCCCAATTTGGTGGCTGCCAAAATAAGTTGCCACCTCCCTAGCTTATTCTAGAAGCCGATGCTAAAAATTTTGGGGGCTTCTAGTCTTCTAGAATAAGCTGGGGAGGGGGCAGCTTATGCCATAAGCCGCCATAAGCTGTCAAAATAATTGGGCCTTGAAAATGTTGGTAGAAGCCAAGTTACACAATAGGACACCAAAAGAAGCTGAACATAGATAAATAAGAATACAAACTTACTAGGTGAGCAATAACTTCACAATCACTACCAGTTTGGAATTGATGAGATTTTAGCTTAGCTTTCAGTTCTTCATGGTTATAGATCTCTCCATTCACCTGGAAATGTCAAACAGACAAGGTGTGGTTACAAAAACATTAAAGAATAAAACATATTTTCTCCAATTGGCTTAGTTACAAGAATATGGTGGATTAAGGTCGTCCCAAAAGATGTATTGAGCAGAGCTCGACAGATAACATTTCTAAAATCCCATCACATAATTATACTACCAAATGCTAGTTACAAAAGCAGAATAGTGAAGCGTTATTCTCACTCCAGATACTGACCGTCACAACAACTGTTTTGTCCTCGTTGTACAATGGCTGGTCTCCAGATGTGGGATCAACAATGGCCAACCGCTGGTGTGCAAGATAGCAATCCTCAAAGCTGTGTATACCACTCCAATCAGGGCCTCTGTGCCGTAATCTATGAAAAATGGTAGACGGGTGCATAAGATTTCATAAAATGAACCATGTATCGCCTAAGAACATTTAAATAACAAGCAGCAGACAGAAAATTTAGTCAGTGCAGTACAGAACATTTCTAATTCCAGTTTACTCTAATGCAACTTTGTGTTGAACAACAACTGTCTCTAATCTAAAGTAAAAGCCCTGAAAAATGTTACCCCATGACCCTGCAGTTCGTAAAGGTGGAGAAGTTACACACAGTAAGTCCTAAGATATAGCAAACTAGATTTGCTAACATTTGAATGTAATGTCCTAACCTATTCGTAAAAGAAAATTTTTCAGTAGATATAGAAGTGAAGTTTTCTACAGATTGGTGTACAAACTACATTTGACCATAATCCCATGTTAACATCCTCAACTATCTGACTGCAATTACATAAAAGCGTACAAGGGGACAGCATAATGTTGCATGGCTTTACAGATAGAGTCCCATACACCTCACAACACTGTCCTAATTCTACATTAAAAGTATTCCATGATTGCACATGTACACAATATTGATGGATTGCTACAAGTAATGCATTTCAACAAATTTGAAATCAATAGCATTTAGGCACATCAGCATGCACGATCACACAAGCGAAGCACATCGTTAGGTAACAAAAACTGCCACCAGTTTCCAAATTACCACTTGAACATTTCGTGCCTCAAGGAGTGCACGCCTACATACTGTACACCATACTCCATTCCCCAAACCCAGAACCTCACAGTTCCTCAGGATATAGACAGGCTCCCCCAAAATAAAAGGCCATCGCGCACAAACAAAGAAACTTGCATTGGTAAAAGGCTAATCAAAATTTCCCCGGTATATCAACAATTCGTCTAACACAAACTATTCATGAATATCTCCACACTAAATAAGCCAAATGGCTTTCCATCACAAAAAGAAAGTGACAAGTCAAATAACTAAAAATGGTAAATAAGGCGAGAACGACATCACCCGGCCAAAGTTGACCCACATCTCGCCTGCTATTCCAGTCCACACAAATCCACCGCCAACTTCAATTCTAACCCTCGGAGGCGCGCGCACGCACAGGGACGGTGCAAAAAGTAAGGAGAGGGGATGAAACGGCGGGGTGGGCGTGTTACCGGCGGGAGAGCTCGATGATGCGCGAGCGCTTGGCGAGGGAGACGTCGCCGACGCCGAGGACGGCGAGGATGCCGCACATCGTGGCGGCCGGCGGGACCTGCAACGCCGAGCTCCGAAGGTGATTTGACCACTCGCTGGACGGGATGGAAAGATAAAACAAGCTGGTACCTCAAGGCTCGGTGGTCAGACGCCGCGGACGAGCGGGGCGGAGGCGGCGGCGCCCCGACGAGGAGGGACGGTCGCCGGCGACGGCGCCGGCGGCGACGCAGGCGCGGGTGGTGGGGAGGGGTAAGGTACGGGCGGAACGGAACGGCGGCTGGGTGGTGGTAGAGCAGGAGGGATTTAGGTAGGGCGCGCTTGGGATTTAGGTAGGCCGCCCTACGCATGGACTGTACCAGGCCAGGCCGCTCGCGCGGATTCGGCCCACGAAACTCCCATATAATTTTTTTTGTGTTTTTTCAACAAAATGCTAGAATCCCCTAAAAATGCTATAAAGAGAGCGCTTGGTTTCTTTGCTTCCGAGCGGCCGCAACTCAACCATTGGATCAAGTCATCAGATGACGCCACGTGGGAGGTGAGGGGTGGTTTTTGTCCTTCCCCATTTCACACAGCCGGGTAGCAGGTGGCAAGGCGGCGGTGTGAACTATGGGAACCGGCAATAGCGGGTACCACATAGGGGATGGAATGGTCACACACGCGCGGCGAGTGAAAGTGGATGAGAAGGGGGTGCGCGCGGTGGTGGTGCAAACAAGCGTGGGGACAACGAGGTCACGACGCACTGCACATCTCGGACAGAAGATTACTTCACTATAACCCACCTATTTTCTCATGGGACTCGGAGATTTTTCACAATGACGGCATGCGCATCTGTTGCGGGAAGTGGGGAAATTGAAATCCGACATCTAAATTCGTAGTTAGATAGAGTGCATCTTGTGCATGCCAAAATTGAGCAATGCAGCACAATTTTCGAGGTTCCTCCACACTGCTCATGCTAAGTTTTTCCAAGGCGCGACATGAAATCCCATAGAGATTTTGGAGAGAACGAGCCTCAATCTCGAGCTTTGCTATAGATTTTTTGGGTTGTTTTTAAGGGAGAAAGAGTTTCATTTTCCAAGGTCGATAGCGAGGTTGCAGCTTTACTAGTAGAATTGGTGCGAGGCCAACACACCTCCCTTCTCAGTGGAATTCAGTACGACACGGTTTGGCGGGCAAACTGGAACAGTCACATAGGCATTTCAAGCAAATTTCCCAAATGTATACGTCACGCATTTTTGTGGACGCACGCAAGCAAATGTTTTCAGTGAAATTCATTAGGAAAATCAGAACACCCGTGTGTCACATGTCAGGCATTTCTATGGACACACCGCACGCAATGTTTGCTGGAGGTTTTTCTGTGGATTTCATTAGGCAAAATTGAACACCCTTGTAGGCATTTCTAGGCAGTTTTCTGGACATATGTCCGGCGTTTTCTATGGACACATGTCAGGTAAATCAGCAAACCCATGTTAGTCATTTCAGTTTTTTGTGAGATTGATTGTTTAATGTATTGTTTGACGGGAATGAACTTTGGATTTGAAGAGCGGACCTATTGAACCTTCCAAGGGAACAACTGGTGCACGAAGAGACTAACGTTTTTTTTTTTTTTTTTGCCTAAAGCCGAAGAACCAAGATGGGTTGGAGACTAGGAAACGTAATTGCAGGAGGAGTAGAGAGTTTCGTCGACGAGGACCTGGTGGGAGGTGCCGATAAGAAGAGCCTGGTGAAATAATCTTTGCCAATTAAAAGCGCATTAAAGGTCGTTGTAGTATAGTGGTAAGTATTCCCGCCTGTCACGCGGGTGACCTGGGTTCGATCCCCGGCAACGGCGTTTCATTTTTTTCTCTTTCTTTTTTTTTGCACTCACAAAGCGATCGCAGAAGTTAACATTGGCATGAGCAAGCCGACCACAAGAAAAGATCCCTTCCAAGCTTTGGTATTTGTTTCGCCAAACTGACGGTCTGAGGCTCTAGCTGACGAGAAAAACATGGTAATAATAGCATCCGAAATCATATCGAACTCTGCTCTATCTATACCCCGTCATGACACTCGCAGCAGGAGAAATATAGGAGGGGGAGGGGGAGGAGGAACATGCAGTCCCTTCAAAATATTCAGTTGCACACCACCCTCTTGTTATAACAAAATTATGTTGCAATGCTACTCATTTAGGTACTTTCACTTACAATCCGTCAATGGGTCATGCAGCTGCGATAAAGCAAGTCATGCAATCTGACAGAGAAAAAGTAAATAGCATCTGCATATATGAAGTTGAACTGAACACATCTAGAACAAACACTACATCATTAAGAAACAGTATAATGGGGCGAGCTACGAGCCACCACAACGCTTTGATTCGTTGGCCGTTTGATTTCATCTATCGCGCATTCGTCTCTTGGGTAGCTGCTCCACAGAGTTACCTGGGCTTCATGTCATTTATCGGGCCGAATTGGGCTGGGAAAGTGTGTATGGGATGCCTCGCGGTTGGTTTCTCTTCTCTTTCCCCAAGCCCGTGTTGAGGTGCAGGGCGTCTCCTCACCTTTACTTTCCTTGTGGCGGTGGCGGCGTTCGGCATGACTCAGTCAGCCATCCTCCTCGACGTGCGCATAGGCACTACTAGGGAAAACCCTAGCAGTAGCGCTGGTTTTGTGCTCACTAGTAGCGCTCGTTTCATTTTTTTCTCTTTCTTTTTTTTTGCACTCACAAAGCGATCGCAGAAGTTAACATTGGCATGAGCAAGCCGACCACAAGAAAAGATCCCTTCCAAGCTTTGGTATTTGTTTCGCCAAACTGACGGTCTGAGGCTCTAGCTGACGAGAAAAACATGGTAATAATAGCATCCGAAATCATATCGAACTCTGCTCTATCTATACCCCGTCATGACACTCGCAGCAGGAGAAATATAGGAGGGGGAGGGGGAGGAGGAACATGCAGTCCCTTCAAAATATTCAGTTGCACACCACCCTCTTGTTATAACAAAATTATGTTGCAATGCTACTCATTTAGGTACTTTCACTTACAATCCGTCAATGGGTCATGCAGCTGCGATAAAGCAAGTCATGCAATCTGACAGAGAAAAAGTAAATAGCATCTGCATATATGAAGTTGAACTGAACACATCTAGAACAAACACTACATCATTAAGAAACAGTATAATGGGGCGAGCTACGAGCCACCACAACGCTTTGATTCGTTGGCCGTTTGATTTCATCTATCGCGCATTCGTCTCTTGGGTAGCTGCTCCACAGAGTTACCTGGGCTTCATGTCATTTATCGGGCCGAATTGGGCTGGGAAAGTGTGTATGGGATGCCTCGCGGTTGGTTTCTCTTCTCTTTCCCCAAGCCCGTGTTGAGGTGCAGGGCGTCTCCTCACCTTTACTTTCCTTGTGGCGGTGGCGGCGTTCGGCATGACTCAGTCAGCCATCCTCCTCGACGTGCGCATAGGCACTACTAGGGAAAACCCTAGCAGTAGCGCTGGTTTTGTGCTCACTAGTAGCGCTCGTTTCATTTTTTTCTCTTTCTTTTTTTTTGCACTCACAAAGCGATCGCAGAAGTTAACATTGGCATGAGCAAGCCGACCACAAGAAAAGATCCCTTCCAAGCTTTGGTATTTGTTTCGCCAAACTGACGGTCTGAGGCTCTAGCTGACGAGAAAAACATGGTAATAATAGCATCCGAAATCATATCGAACTCTGCTCTATCTATACCCTGTCATGACACTCGCAGCAGGAGAAATATAGGAGGGGGAGGGGGAGGAGGAACATGCAGTCCCTTCAAAATATTCAGTTGCACACCACCCTCTTGTTATAACAAAATTATGTTGCAATGCTACTCATTTAGGTACTTTCACTTACAATCCGTCAATGGGTCATGCAGCTGCGATAAAGCAAGTCATGCAATCTGACAGAGAGAAAGTAAATAGCATCTGCATATATGAAGTTGAACTGAACACATCTAGAACAAACACTACATCATTAAGAAACAGTATAATGGGGCGAGCTACGAGCCACCACAACGCTTTGATTCGTTGGCCGTTTGATTTCATCTATCGCGCATTCGTCTCTTGGGTAGCTGCTCCACAGAGTTACCTGGGCTTCATGTCATTTATCGGGCCGAATTGGGCTGGGAAAGTGTGTATGGGATGCCTCGCGGTTGGTTTCTCTTCTCTTTCCCCAAGCCCGTGTTGAGGTGCAGGGCGTCTCCTCACCTTTACTTTCCTTGTGGCGGTGGCGGCGTTCGGCATGACTCAGTCAGCCATCCTCCTCGACGTGCGCATAGGCACTACTAGGGAAAACCCTAGCAGTAGCGCTGGTTTTGTGCTCACTAGTAGCGCGGGTAGGCGCGCTACTAATAAGGCGCTACAGCTATTGCTTAGCAGTAACGCGTGCCGCACACGCTACTGCTAGGACAAATAGCTGCAGTGCTTGTTCACTCCCACGCTGCTGCTAATGTAACTACTGGCAGCGTGTTTTCTTTCCATTGCTACTAGTATTATTTTTTTATTTTTTATTTTTTTATTTTTAGTGTATTTATGCGCCATCGTACAAATATTGGTACAATACCAGTTATGAGGTTTACATCATTATGTCCATAACAGTGTGTCAAATGAAGGTGGATTAGGTTCAAGTGGAGGCAATATGTGGTGCATGTCAAAAGTATACTACTAATCCAAACTTGATCTAGTTTGGACTAGTAGTACTTTCGATGTGCACCACATGTTACCTCCACTTGAATCTAATCCGCCAGCACAAGCTATTTAATCATCATCATAATTATTAGCACCAACAATATTTATTTAATCACCACTAACACTAGCTAATAATAATCATCAGTCATTACCACCAACACTAGCTATTTTATCATCATAGTAATAGTGTAGCACATCATCATCCTCAAACTCATTTCTAGCTAATCACTCCTGCTGCTCTTTCTTAGGTAAAACAACATAAAACATGTGTAGCTCTCCTCCTTGATCAAGTTGAAGCATGCAGATGAACATGTCTCCTAATTTTGGGTAGCACATCTGTTTGCTGCCCCCTAGTACTTGTCTGCGCTCCCCCATCACATAGCTGGTCCAGTCTTGCACTATTAAGCATTCATTGCTGATCTTGAATGCACTAAAGTAACATGTAGGATATCTTGGCCGTAAGCTAATAATACTCATGGTACCTTTAGTCTTGATCCCATAAGGCACAACATTCATCGGGAGTCCCTGTTGAAGAACATCGTATGGTCAAATACTTAGCAATGAAGTTTAGCTTCACAAATAATGTATGGAAAAGATGCACTAAGGACAAATAGTAAAAATCTTACCATCCTTCCTAAATAGATGTGACCGTAGTTCATGATGAACACCATTGGTCGCACCTTTTCAGTACTAAGATTTCTAAGTCTAGGAAGAAAATTTGTCTTGACGGTATCAAGATCCTCAAGCCATGAAACATAATGACTTAGCTCCTCACAGTTTAGTTCAGCCCCGGGACAGTAGTAGGTCCTGTCTACCAAGGGCTGGACATGTTTGCTTGCACCGAAATAAGCTGACAATATAAATTAGTTGTCAACTATTTTTGAATAAACAATATCAAAGACATAAATATGGTTGAGAAACTTACATTTTGGTGTAACTGGAGGCGTCTGCACATCGACCCAGATGTCGGTATTACCTTCAATATCATCTTCCGGACGAATATCAAAGGTGATAACCATATCAGGCTGAAATGCATAAGTCTTGCATAGTGCTCGCCATGTTTTGGATCCAAAATAGGTGTAGTCGTCTGAATTGTATAATTTTGCGTGGAAAATATAACCATGCTCGGTCTTCAAATAAACTTTCTTTACCTCCATAGTATGACTGAAACATATCTTATCCAATACAAAAACTCTTGCATGGCAGGGGATACGCTAGTAGAATAGTAAAAAAAATATAAGTTGAAGCAAATGAAGCAGATGTCATGCTTAATTACGAAAAAAGACTTATCGTTGTGACTTACTGTATCCACTTCGAAGTTCTCGTCCAGCTTGATGCTGAATCGCCTATCATCATCTAGGAAGATTCCATCGCACAGGTCGCGCTCATCTTCGCAGTATTTGCAAATACCGAAATCCTTTTTGTCGTCAGACATTTCCTATGTTCATAGTTAAAACATTAATTGAAAATCGGTAAAATACAACTACCAGGATACTCAACACACAAATCCGGGGCACTCGATATTTCCTACATATTCTGGCAAAAGTCATGCCAAAATTCATGGAAAAATCCGGCATGACCTTTGCTAAAATAGGATATATCGAGCGCCTGAAATTTGCCAGAACGGAAATGAATCAACACTCCGGCAAAACATAGGCCACTCGGAGGTGTAACCTGCAAACATGACCGGCCACTTGGATATTGAGCAACACAAGATATACATTTCAAAATATCTTATAAGACTCAAATTAGCATGCATTCAATAAGCAAAAGTAAATCATCTCATGCGTCCGTACATCGTCGAATATTATCACTAATAGATCCGGAATAGTGCCATACATATAACATCACTAGTACAACCAAAACCCTAGCACACGACGGGGATCGACGCGGGCGGTGGACACCCACAGAGAAGGAACCATCACGGGATCATAGCTCCAGTGAGATCCCTGGAGAACCTGCCAGGTATTGGAGAACCTGTGCTCCAACGCAAACAAGTAGCGACAGACGTGCGCGTCCTCCTCACTGACACGGTGACGCACCACCCCCGCGGAGTCCTCGAGCCTCTGGACCGTCACTGGCCCATGCGACCGCCACCAAAGAAGGTTCGGGTCAACGACAGGCTGGCTCCTCACCAACCTACGCCCCCCGGTAGGTAGCGCCTCCCAGCACTAGTAGAAAACAGGGCTTTGGTCCAGGCCGGGTCAGCCCATTAGTCCCGGTTCAGTCCAGAACCGGGACCAATGGGGGCATTGGTCCCGGTTCGTGAGCCCAGGGGGCCGGCCGGGCCACGTGGGCCATTGGTCCCGGTTCATCTGGACCTTTTGGTCCCGGTTGGTAGGATGAACCGGAACCAATGGGCCTCGCTCCTGGCCCACCACCATTGGTCCCGGTTGATGGCTTGAACCGGGACCAAAGGCTCCCCTTTAGTCCCGGTTCATGCCACCAACCGGGACCAATGAGGTGCCTATATATACCCCCTCGCGCAAGAGCAGAGCACAGTGCTCTGTTTTTTCTGGCCGAGGGGGAGAGGGCTTTGTGGTGCTCTAGCTCACCTCCTATGCACATGAGGTGTTCGATGGAATGCCCGAGCCACACTACTTAAGCTTTCTCCTCTCGAAGCTCGACCTCCAAGCTCCATTTTCCTCGAGATTTGTCTAGATTTAGCGGTCCGTCACGCCCTGTCCCCGTCTTCACCGCCGTCGATCACCCGCGCCGATCTCATCACCGACACCACCGTGGTGAGCCTCTTGTTCTTATCTTCTTTCTGAAAGGAAAAATATTCTTACTTGTATGTTTAGATAGATACTTGTATCATTTTCTTACATTTATTATTGCATCTTATATAGTGCGATGGTTTTGGTATCCGCCCCCGTCGGCCCTCGTCCTGTCTATGATTCAGATTTGGTATGTATATTATCTTTATAACTATTGGTTCATTTATTGTTTATGAAAATTATGCCGACCAACGTGACATAGATTTTATTTATGTAGGATGTATGTGAATCAGAAATGCCAACCGACCCTATTGTCGAGAGGTTAAATTTAGTTGAAGAAGAAAACAATTTGTTGAAGGAAAAAATAAAAAAATTGAGGAGGAGAAGATGATATTGGAGTTGCATGTTGCGGATGTCGTCGATGATCACAAGATCAAGATGGATGCAATGCGCTTGAAGATTAGAAAGATTAGAAAATATGCCATTCATACCGAGGCTTGGTATCATTATGCAGTTGGATCAATTGTTACCTTGGTTGCAATTATGACCGCATTTGTTTTCGCATTGAAATGTTTTACATAGTTTCAATGTATGGTTTAATTAATTAGATGCTCTGGAGAGCTATATGTTGTTAGATGAGAACTATGTATGCACTTTGGTTTTAATGTGATGATGAACTTCTATTAATTTGGACACTTCATTATATATAATGCACGCAGATGAACCGGCAATGGATGTACGGTGACAGACACACCCACGAGTACATTAAGGGCATGCATGAGTTTCTCGATGCGGCTGAGGCAAACAAGCAGAATGGTTTTATGTGTTGTCCATGCACTGAATGTGGGAATACGAGGTCTTACTCTAACCGGAAAATCCTTCACTCCCACCTGCTTTACAAGGGTTTCATGCCACACTATAATGTTTGGACGAGGCACGGAGAAATACGGGTTATGATGGAAGACGGCGAAGAAGAAGAGTACGATGACAACTATGTGCCCCCTTAATACGGTGATGCTGCAACGGGGGGAGCTGGTGAAGATCAAGAGGAACCAGACGATGTGCCCAATGATGCTGCAATGGGTGAAGCTGCTGAAGATCAAGAGGAACCAGACGATGTGCCCGATGATGATGATCTCCGTCGGGTCATTGTCGATGCAAGGACGCAATGCGAAAGTCAAAAGGAGAAGCTGAAGTTCGATCGCATGTTAGAGGATCACAAAAAAGGGTTATACCCCAATTGCGAAGATGGCAACACAAAGCTCGGTACCGTACTGGAATTGCTGCAGTGGAAGGCAGAGAATGCAGTGGCTTACAAAGGATTTGAGAAGCTACTGAAAATATTGAAGAAGAAGCTTCCAAAGGATAACGAATTGCCTGACAGTACATACGCAGCAAAGAAGGTCGTATGCCCTCTAGGATTGGAGGTGGAGAAGATACATGCATGCCCTAATGACCGCATCCTCTACCGCAGTGCATACAAGGATCTGAACGCATGCCCGGTATGCGGTGCATTGCGGTATAAGATCAGACGAGATGACCCTGGTGATGTTGACGGCGAGCCCCCCAGGAAGAGGGTTCCTGCGAAGGTGATGTGGTATGCTCCTATAATACCACGGTTGAAACGTCTGTTCAGAAACGAAGAGCATGCCAAGTTGATGCGATGGCACAGTGAGAACCGAAAGAAAGATGGGAAGTTGAGAGCACCCGCTGACGGGTCGCAGTGGAGAAAAATCGAGAGAAAGTACTGGGATGAGTTTGCAAAGGACCCAAGGAATGTATGGTTTGCTTTAAGCGCGGATGGCATTAATCCTTTCGGGGAGCAGAGCAGCAATCACAGCACCTGGCCCGTGACTCTATGTATGTATAACCTTCCTCCTTGGATGTGCATGAAGTGGAAGTTCATTATGATGTCAGTTCTCATCCAAGGCCCTAAGCAACCCAGCAACGAAATTGATGTGTACCTAAGGCCATTAGTTGAAGAACTTTTACAGATGTGGAATGGAAACGGTGTACGTACGTGGGATGAGCACAGACAGGAGGAATTTAACCTTAAGGCATTGCTGTTCGTGACCATGAACGATTGGCCCGCTCTCAGTAACCTTTCAGGACAGACAAACAAAGGATACCACGCATGCACGCACTGTTTAGATGACACTGAAAGTATATACCTGGACAAATGCAGGAAGAATGTGTACCTGGGCCATCGTCGATTTCTTCCGACCAACCATCAATGTCGAAAGAAAGGCAAGCATTTCAAAGGCGAGGCAGATCACCGGAAGAAGCCCGCCATGCGCACCGGTGATCACGTGCTTGCTATGGTCAATGATTTACACTACGTAATCTTTGGAAAGGGTCCCGGTGGACTAGCTGTTTCGAATGACGCTGAGGGACATGCACCCATGTGGAAGAAGAAATCTATATTTTGGGACCTACCCTACTGGAAAGACCTAGAGGTCCGCTCCTCAATCGACGTGATGCACGTGACGAAGAACCTTTGCGTGAACCTGCTAGGCTTCTTGGGCGTGTATGGGAAGACAAAAGATACACCTGAGGCACGGGAGGACCTGCAACGTTTCCATGAAAAAGACGGCATGCCTCCGAAGCAGTATAAAGGTCCTGCCAGCTACGCTCTTATGAAAGAAGAGAAAGAAATCTTCTTTGAATGCCTGCTCAGTATGAAGGTCACGGCTGGCTTCTCGTCGAATATAAAGGGAATAATAAATATGCCAGAGAAAAAGTTTCAGAACCTAAAGTCTCATGACTGCCACGTGATTATGATGCAACTGCTTCCGGTTGCATTGAGGGGGCTTCTACCGGAAAACGTCCGATTAGCCATTGTGAAGCTATGTGCATTCCTCAATGCAATCTCTCAGAAGGTGATCGATCCAGAAATCATACCAAGGCTAAGGAGTGATGTGGCGCAATGTCTTGTCAGTTTCGAGCTGGTGTTCCCACCATCCTTCTTCAATATCATGACGCACGTCCTTGTTCATCTAGTCGACGAGATTGTCATCCTGGGGCCTGTATTTCTACACAATATGTTCCCCTTTGAGAGGTTCATGGGAGTCTAAAGAAATATGTCTGTAACCACGCTAGGCCAGAAGGAAGCATCTCCATGGGCCATCAAACAGAGGATGTTATCGGGTTTTGTGTTGACTTCATTCCTGGCCTTAAGAAGATAGGTCTCCCTAAATCGCGGTATGAGGGGAGACTGACTGGAAAAGGCACTCTTGGAAGAGACTCAATAATATGCAGGGACGGATATTCTTGGTCTCAAGCACACTACACAGTTCTACAGAACTCTACCTTGGTGACCCCGTATGTCGATGAACACAAGAACAGTCTGCGCTCCAAACACCCGGAGCAGTGCGACGATTGGATTACATGTGAACATATCAGGACTTTCAGCAGTTGGTTGGAAACACGTCTCAGAGGTGACAACACTGTTTGTGATGAGTTGTACTTGTTGTCCAGGGGACCATCTTTGACTGTATTGACTTACAAAGGATACGAGATAAATGGGAATACATTTTACACGATCGCCCAAGATCAAAAGAGCACCAACCAAAACAGCGGTGTCCGCTTTGATGCAGCAACCGAGAGCGGAAAGGACATATATTATGGTTACATAGTGGACATATGGGAACTTGACTGCGGACCTGATTTTAAGGTCCCTTTGTTTAAGTGCAAATGGGTTCCAGGGTCGTCGAGGGTTCGAGGGGTCGAGGATCGCCGAGGGGTCGAGAGAGGTTTCCTAGTGTCAAAGTATTGAAGAAATCCATGGCTTCATCATTAGCCAGAAGTAACCAGGGCATGACGAAGTCCTCCAAAGTTATTTTGGAATGGTGTCCCGGATAGGATAATTTGCCTTTTTGTATGAATTTCAGCAAAGGCCTTCCAAATAATGATATTTGGAAGGTTCTTGCTGAACTTTGTACCAAAAAGCGAATTATCCTATCTAGGACTCCATTCCAAAATAACTTTGGAGAGCTTCGTACCATCATGCACCTGTTACTTTCTCCTAATGATGAAGACATGGTTTTGTTGAATCCTTTGACACTAGGCAACCTCCCGACCCCTCGGCGATCCTCTCGAACATGAGAGGAAGACGAGGATCGCCGAGGGGTCGAGGGTTCCAGGGTCGTCGAGGGTTCGAGGGTCGAGGATCGCCGAGGGGTCGAGAGAGAGATTTCCTAGTGTCAAAGTATTGAAGAAATCCATGGCTTCATCATTAGCCAGAAGTAACCAGGGCATGACGAAGTCCTCCAAAGTTATTTTGGAATGGTGTCCCGGATAGGATAATTTGCCTTTTTGTATGAATTTCAGCAAAGGCCTTCCAAATAACGATATTTGGAAGGTTCTTGCTGAACTTTGTACCAAAAAGCGAATTATCCTATCTAGGACTCCGTTCCAAAATAACTTTGGAGAGCTTCGTACCATCATGCACCTGTTACTTTCGCCTAATGATGAAGACGTGGTTTTGTTGAATCCTTTGACACTAGGCAACCTCCCGACCCCTCGGCGATCCTCTCGAACATGAGAGGAAGAAGAGGATAAAAAAGAAGAGGAAGAAGAAAAAAAGAGGAAAAGAAAGAATAGAGGAGTTCTTCTCCTCTATTCTTTCTTCTCCTCTTTTTTTCTTCTTCTTCCTCTTTTTTTTATCGGGAACGAGGGTCGTCGAGGGACATAGATGTAGTGTTGTCGTTGTCGATATATACCCCCTCCTGATAGCTTCAACACGTGGGGGGGGGGTCGATATTACCCCCTCCTTGAAGCGTTCTCGAGGCCACCCCAAACCCTTGAAGCGTTGTCGAGGCCACCCCAAACCCTAGAGAAGCAGCGTCGAGGCCGCTAATTAATATATATGATTCCTTACTATGATTAGGTAGCTAGTTCTACGTTTGCCACTAATATATCCATCTGTCATGTTTGAATAATAATTGCCATGTTGTAAATATTTGTAGAAACTATGGACACCGCCCGAGACGAAGCAAAAGAAGCATTGTTGAGGGACATAATCGCAGAAGGAAGTGATGCCGTCTTGTTGTTTCTCAATGACACCGATGTTCTGGAAGGAGAGGGTGAAGAAGCTGGCTACGGTGACCTAATGCCGGTGCAAGAAGAAGAACATGATGACGGCTCCGGTGACCCAATGCCGGTGCAAGAAGGAGACCGTGATGACGGCTCCGGTGACTGAACCGAGTCCGGCCAGGTATATATATTAGTTAAGCCTGTGCTGACTAGATGATTGATGCATTCATTGTTTTGGTATGTACACATATTAATTAAGTCTTTGTTCTTTTTTCCAGCCCTCCGGATCGAGCACAACTTCGGTAAAGAGACGAGGCCCGAAGAAAAAGTTGAGCTCGGATGAAAAGTTTGAGATCATAGCAATCGCGCCCGACAGCCAACCGATTGAACCCATCCGAACAAAGAACGCATTTGTTGCTCAGTGCGGGGTTCTGGTTAGGGACAAGATCCCGATAAGCATCCAGCAATGGTTTAAGCCGGCTACAGAAGACCCTGAGGTGTCTTATGTCAATGATATGCAGAAAAATGATCTTTGGACTGAGCTGAAGTGAAATTTCACCCTACCGCCAGAGGATAATCCAGAGAACCCAGTTAAAGAGCAATTAATCAAGTCTTTTGCTCTTAAGAGGATGGCAGAACTATTCAGGAGGTGGAAGAAATAGCTGAATAAGTTTGTCGAAAATAATGAGACACCAGAATTCAAGGGCAGATATGAGAAGATCAGAGATCACTGGCCCGCATTTGTGGCCCACAAGACATCGGAAAAGAGTAAGAAGATGTCGGCGACAAACAAGCAAAATGCTGCGAAGAAGAAGCTTCACCATCGCACGGGGTCAGGTGGCTACCTCGTAGCCCGGCCTAAGTGGGCCAAGACTGAGAATGATCTGGTTGATAAAGGGATCGAACCAGAGAGAATTAACTGGCCAGACCATTTCCGGACTTGGTTCTTCGGGGCTGGCGGAACCTTGGACCCTGTAACAGGGAAGTGCATTTGGACGAACAATCAAATGGACATACCAGTCAGGAAGCTTAAGCAGTATATCGAAGCAGCGTAGCAAGGGAAGTTCTTTCCAGACAGAGAGAACGACGAGCTCACAATGGCCCTCGGGAATCCTGAGCACCCTGGACGGACACGAGGCACGCCAGGCTCCATTCCGTGGAAGGTTGGGTTTCTGGACGCAGGCGGTTACAAATCCCATGAGAGGAGGAAAAAAGTGCAGCAGACCCAAATGCAGGCGCTGCAAGCAAGGGTAGATGTGATAGAGGAACGAGAAGCAAATCGCAGCAAACGTACTGCCGAAGCTTCCCCCGAAGCTACCCCGCCATCTCAGCGCAGAAGCAGCGTGGCTTCCACCGAGCTGCTTCAGCCGGAGCATGCCTTGATGGCTCCTGCCAGCTATCCCGTGGATGCTATCACGGAGTCTCAAAATTGCCACTTTATGAAGCAATGGATGAATTTGAAGGTCAAGGCGGCTGTTGGCTCTGTTTATCCTACTGAACCCGGCGCAACTTTTCACTGCCGGCCGATTCCATAAGGATATGCTAGGGTGATGGTGGATGAAATAACGGAGGGATTTGAGGACCACCAGCTTGACCACCCTACCAGTGAAGGGGAGACTCGGCTGGGGTCTGCTCTGAAGACTCCATGCCTATGGCGGAAGGAGCTCATCAACCTTCCGAACTGGACGCCTCCGCCTCCTCCTCCTCCTCCGGCGAGTCAGGGCACTCCGCCTCCTCCACCGCCTCCTCCTCCGGCGAGTGACGATCAGGGCCCTCGGCCGGCTCCTTCTCCGGTGCGTGGCGGCACTCCGCCTCCTCCGCCTGCGCCGGCGCGCCCGAGCAGCCAGCCTCCTCCTTCTCCGCCTCGTCAGCAAGGGTGGAAGAGACCCGCCGCCGCTCCGGTAGCTGCTCCAGCGCGTCTAGTCCTTCTCCTCCGCCTCGTAAGCAAGTAAAGAAGACAACCGCTCCGTCTTCTCGGCCGGCGTCTAGCAGTACAACCAGAGGCGGGAGGACATACAGATTCGGTCCTTCTCTAAAGAGTCCACATAAGTTACCATACGAGAGGACCCCGGAGGAGAACGCGAAGATCGCGCGAACCGAAGTGGATGACTGGTTTCAAGGGTTGAAAGCAAAGAGACATCCACCTCCAGAGGAGAAGGTAGATCCGGTGAAAGTGAAGCGCACTCTGGCTGCCCTGGCAAAACCACCCAAGTCTCCACCGAAAGGCAACTATGAGCGCATTATTGCAAAGACATGGGCCGAAGCGGAGTGGTCGGGAAGTACAGTCAGTGATCAAAGGCTGAAAGAACGATGAGCAGCTGGGAAACAAATTGCCCAGCTCGACGAACAAGCGAAGCAATCGTGCCCCCCGCTCAAGGTGCCTAGCGACATCGTCGATCCGAGGATGGTGCCCAGTTATTGCAATGTTGACGATTACCTGCCCGACGATGTACATTATGATCCCATGGAGGTGCAGATACACAGATACGAGTACGGGAAGCCTCTCGTCAAAGATGAAAAATCTTTAACAATGATGATGCGAAGATTACATGATTGGTACTTGAAAATCTGCAGAGAGTCTGGGGGGAGGAGTACTTTGTATGCGAGAGTTAAACCGGAGCATGACCTCATTGGAATTGAACTGTTGCCTATTCCATTTGAGGAGTTCTATCAGTTTTTCAACCAATTGGCCCTCGATAAAACAATGATCACCTGCTACTGTCTGTAAGTACTACTACTTCTGTCATTAAGTCTCTCTATATAGCTCATCTCTTTCATTGCATGTATTTATAATTATCCTCACTATATTATGCAGATTGAAGATCGCCGAATTGAAGAAAAGACAAATCGGTGATATTGGGTTTGTTAACACATATCTCATAGATGCAACTGAGGTTGAACATCGTCCCAAAGATACCGAGGCCAACTTGCTACGATCATTCAAAAAAAATGAAAACAAAGATATAATACTCTTTCCTTACAACTTCAAGTAAGTGTTACTGTCTTGTGCATATTCGGTTTCCCTTATATATTAGTCCAGGTTATAGTAATGTAATTGATGAGTTATGCATGCGTGCGCATGTACCACTATATTCTCCTAGAGATTAGGCTTGAGCAGGGAGTAGTAACTGTCTTGGACTCTAAACGAAAAGATCCCCAGGAGTATGCGGACATGACTGAAATCCTCAAAAAGTAAGTTAAATTGATCATTATCCACCATATCAACAACTTTGTTCATTTCCTGATATCAAGTAATTGTTTTCTTTGTCCGGCAGGGTTTGGAGAAAATTCACCAGAAAAGTTCCGGGACTGCCGAAGGAGCTGGAATTTAGACACCCGAAAGTAAGTACTATAGTAGCATGTTTCAACAATACCATTTAACATTCTTGCTTGTCAATTTGATTGACCTCTATTTCTTGTAAAGTGGTTGTGGCAGGGACAAGGGAATGATTTCTGTGGATACTACGTTTGCGAGTCCATCCGCCACACGACCTGTGAGCGGGGCTACACTGACGAACAATATGAAGTACGTAAATAACAACATTCACAATTTTATTTTATTACCATCATTTGTGTTGAGTTTCATTGATTCATATATATATGTATTGACCCCCTTCTTTAAATTAGATGTTTCGGAAGCGGGATGAACTCCTAGCACCAGCTGGCATGCGAGCAATTCAAGAGGAATTGGCGGCATTCTTTCTTGACCACGTGATCGCTGAAGACGGAGAATACTATGTGGACCATGAGTCCGTATGATTATATTTGTAAGAGATAATTATTGTATATATGTAGCCGGTAGTGTCGGATAGATATACGAGAACTTGTTGTTCGACCAATCTCTCGGAGAAGGAGAGGTGGCCGATATCACTTCTCTCTGCATGCATATATGTTCATGACGATCTTCTGTTTCCTTCGTTTGCTTACTAGCTAGCTAGTGTGTCTAGTCCTCTCTATACGTATGTATAGTACGTAGCGTCGACCAAGCACGGACATAAGAGAGGACACTTCTCTCTATTAATTATAGCTAGCTAACACAATATATGAAACACCTAAATTAACCCCCCAAAACCCCCAAACACCCCCCCTTTCAGAAAAAACAAAAACCCCAACCACAGAAATGCTGACGCGTGGATGCCTATTGGTCCCGGTTGGTGCCACCAACCGGGACCAAAGGGTCTCCTGCCTGGGCTCCGCGCACAGGCCACATGGAGGCCCATCTGTCCCGGTTCTGGATTGAACCGGGACTAAAGGGACAGGGCATTAGTACCAACCCTTTAGTCCCGGTTCCAGAACCGAGACAAAAGGCCCTTATGAACCGGGACAACAGGCCCTTTTTCTACCAGTGCAGTACCACCCCGGCGGAGCCCAGTCCCGGACATGGCCCATCTGTCCAAGCAGGTGTCGTCCTCCGCCGACTCGACGACGACGATGCGGGATAGGCATCGTCCACGTCGATGCGGGAAAATTGCTTTAACTAAAAAAATAGCAACAAGTTCTGACAAACTAGTTCTATTAATTCAACTAATTCTTACTAAAAATAAACTTACTATAAATAAAAATATTCTAGTACCTAATTAGTACCTAGTTCTTACTAACTAATTAGTACCTAAGAACTACTGCCCTAATTACCATCTAATTTGATGAACCTATAGGGGTGGAAAGTGGTAGCGGATATTCCAATTATCCAACTATAAAGTGAAATAAGTGGTCAAATTTTACTCGTTTTATGATTTATCATAGAAATTTGATTCGTTTCCACCCTTACATGAACCCTAAATCATTTGAGCCACATCCGCATCCGATTCGTTTCCACCCTAACTAATTTGATGGAGGTAGAAACCCTAGGCAGAGGTAGGGGTGAGGGAGGAGCAGGCGTGCTCACCTCGGGTGCCTGCAATGAGGGAGGGGCAGGCGGCGTCGAGGTTGTGGTCGGGGCTCCGGGGCGGCGTTGAGGTCGGGGGGCGGGGGCGACATCCGGGGCGGCGTTAAGGTCGGGGTCGGGGGCGGCGTCCCGGGCGGCGTTGAGGTCGGCGGCGGTGCCGGCGTTGAATCTGGGGTCGGGGGCGGCGTGGGGAGAGCGCGCGGCGGCCGAGGGGCGACGACGGCGGCGAGAGTGGAGTTGATTTGGGGGATGAAGTGGCTGTGGGGAAGGACGAACCGCGTGGTTAAGTCAGAAGTACCAGTAGCGTGTTCCAGAAAGGGCGCTACTGCTATGTTAGCTACAACACATTCTAGAATACACGCTACAGCTAAGGAGATTAGCAGTAGCGCTGGGCCATTATATGCGCTACTGCTAGGTTGGGCTAGCCATGTGCGCCCAGTTCAAACGTAGCAGCAGCGCTTTTTCGCTAGTACGCGCTACTGCTAAAGTCATAGCAGTAACGCGGTTTATTTACGCGCGCTGCTACTAAGTAGCACCAGCGCTTGATTTTGTACAACGCTACTGGTAAAATTCTGTGTATAGGCTTTTCCCTAGTAGTGAGGGCCTCTGTAGTCTCTCCTCCTTCGCAGGATTGTTTCCTCGCTATGCCTCAGCATTGGAGCATTGTCTCCGCTTCACAGTCTGCCAATGGGGACGACAACTGCTCCTTGGCGCGCCTCCAGGATGCTCAAGCTCCCCCTTCCCGGCGACGAAGATGCCCCACGGAAGCATGTTCTTGTTGTCGATCTCGCTGTTCCTCCAATCCTCCCTTCCCAACGACGAGGGTGTGCGGTGGACACGCTCTGGCGGTGCAATGAAGCGTGTTTGGCAAAGGAGATGCAGTGAAGCTGGTGGTTGCCGCAGTCACCATCTCCTACGCCCACAGAAGCTTGTTCAAATTGCCATCTAATCCCTCTCAACTCACAGAGCTTCCTTTGCAATGCCCATTTATTAATATACAGATCCGATCCATGCAAAATACTAGTACTACCCAACTATCTAATCAGTGGTTTCTTTAGTTGTAGTAATTTGATTGCTGCGTTTTTCAGTGTCCGACAAATCTCAGAAGCAGAATTCTAAGTTTGGTGTTGATGGTGATGAGGGATGGATAAAACAAATGTCATCAACGAAAATCAAGTAGGCTTTGTTCTCAATACATTACTTAATACTGCAGGTTCCCAATTGCTAAGTCATTTCTTCACTAGATATCTTATATAGCTCGACCACTAATGCCTATACTCGAATGTCTCTTCCATGTTCACACTATTGATGGCATGCTTCAGTATTCATACATGTTTTTCTAGAATACTTTATTCATATCTGTTACTAATAGATTATAATATTTATTCATATGTTGTTAAACTCACAAATTTACCTATGATGTATAGATTTTTAATTTTACCTTGATGCAAAAGTAGTTGATGATTTGCAGGTTGACTCTCCTGAAACGAGAAGAATTCCCTCACCTCTGCTCTGTTGGGCTACATCGTATTTTCCCTTTGCAAATGCATTTCACATCATTTTGTATATCTACACATTTTTATAGTATCCTTAGATGTCGTCAATCAGACTATCATAGCTGAGCATGTGCCAACCAAAAGAGTAATATTAGTTTGTTAATTAACTTCTGTTTTGCCTTGCTTATCCTCTCCCCATGGGTTATGTGCTTCCCGCTGCCTCAGTTTCAATCACCATCTCCCGTCAGTGCTACAATTGCCAAAGGCGCCAAGGCGGGGAAATCTCCACATGTGATGTTTTTTCTCCTTATCATATTAAACATAAAAATACCATATTTTCTAGCTATATCATTAAGGAAATGTGTATGTGCATCCACTTTAATGTTAAACCATCCAGCTTATATGCTTTCGTTCTTGTCGGATGTACATTTTTTATTTTTATCATGTGGATGGCGTAGTATCCGGATTGTCATATTTTCTATATGCTCCATGAAAAGATAGAATCTATACAAGGTTTCTATCCCAAGTTGTCTTGTGGTTTTGCATTAAGGTGATACAATTTGAATCTCAACTATACCTTTATGTTCAGTTTTTGTATTATTTCTATCATTCTTTATCAAAATGGACGAGCGCAGCAACACGCGCCTCTTTGTTCTAGTGTTGTATATATGGAGTAGAACCTAACACATGTAGGGCAAGAACTAGTATGAGAAACTATGGCAGGACATCTGACAGAAAGAAGAAGAACACATACGAGACAGCAGTAGCAGAAGCACTGGACTTGGGGTCGACATCCTCTCCAGCCATGTCGTTGTTGAGGTAGTCGACGTCGGGGAAGAAGTTGTCGTCGGGGAAGTAGTCATCGGAGTCCGTGATGAAGAAGCCAGTAGTCGCGTAGAGCGCTCCCCAAAAACCTTATCACCCTTCTCCCGTAAAGGACTCAAAGAGGTGCGGTTTCGGAGGCTTACTATCCCGACCTGTGGTGCACGCCGCAAGCCGGGATGAGGAAGACAGCAGCAGCTCAGAGATTGGAACCGGTGGCGAGAGGAAGGAGAAGTTTTGGTGCGTCTCTCTGGGAGGAGCGACCTCCCTTTTATAGGCGCAAGAGAAGGAGGCGAGAGGGTAACGACGGGAGGCGAAACGAAGCACACAGCCAGCAGCCAAAGGGCTGCACCGTTCGCATTCGAACTCCACTTTCGCAAAAATCTTTTCAGCTTCCGTGTGACCTTTCGTATACCCGTAGTGCGTGGCAAAAATTTAGATATCGGCTCGGCTCATTCCCGCAACCCGCAGCGCATCGTGGTGAGGTGGGCGGCGGAGGAGGAGCGCGCGTGGATATCCCTCTTGTTCTCATGCTCGTACAAGTGGGGAAAGAACCTCCCTTATAAGGAGGTCCAACTCCCACTAAACTAGCAATGTGGGACTAAACTTTAGTAGTATCCCTTGCCTTGCACGAATGGGCTAAGTGGGCCTCTAGGATTTATTATGAATTTCTGAAATAGTTATTGGGCTGCCCAAAATAGACTAAATTCCAGCAATCCCCCACCAGATCCCAGAGGCACACAGAAATTTGCCTTTGGTTCCAAAACACTATTTTATATACCGGTACTGCAGTGGAGACTGTTAAGTTGAACTTCCACCTAGAACTCTATGCTACACTAGTAAGCAACTTGAACAGTGGATTGGGCCTTGAACTACAAGTTTTCTGCGAATGCAGCTTCACATAAAGCCTTGACCGATACATGGCTACCGTGGGTCTTCCCCTCGGGTGGAGCTTATGCGTCATACTCTGTGACCTTTCATGAGTTTACTAGAGAGAAGCCTACTCTCATAGATTGCGACGTTTGACAATCAAACTCATATAGGTGTGTTCTTCAAAAGATGTTCTGGAGGATAACATCTCTGCTTAAATAAGCCACTTAGAACACATTAAGATATACAACAACCTGCCATGCAGATTAGGAGAGTATTGCATCTTCATGGAGTGGTATTGTGAATAGTAAGGATACTCTCCTCTCAGTTGACCAACAACTTGTCTTCCACATCTAATTCACGGGATCTCCGATCACAAAGAATAGGTTACCACTGTGAACAACTCATATTGTGGGTCTCATACCCATCTCCCTCGATGCATTATCTATCACATTACGTGATAGACCCTTAGTAAAAGGATCTGCCAGATTTTTAGACGTTTGGATATAATCCAATGCAATAACTCCGGAGTTTTTCATTTTCCTGACAGACTTTAACCTTCTCTGAACGTGTCTTGATGACTTCATGTTATCCTTTGAGCTGCTCACTTTCGTGATCACAGTTTGATTGTCGCAGTTCATAAGGACACCCGGTACAGGTTTCTCAACAACCGGCAAGTCATTCAAGAGCCGGCGAAGCCAATCTGCTTCAACCGTAGCTGTATCTAGTGCTGTGAGTTCTGCTTCCATTGTTGACCTTGTTAAGATGGTCTGCTTGCAAGACTTCCAAGAAACAGCGCCACCTCCATGAGTGAATACATAACCGCTCGTGGCCTTTATCTCATCAGCATCTGAGATCCAGTTTGAGTCACTATACCCTTCAAGCACCTTTGGATGCCCGGTGTAGTGAATTCCATAATTGCAGTGCCTTTCAAATAACGCAAAACTCTCTCTAGAGCTTTCCAATGCACATCTCCTGGTTTTGAGACAAACTGACTCAGTTTGCTAACAGCAAAAGAGATGTCAGGTCTTGTAGCACTGGCTAAGTACATAAGCGAGCCAATAATCTGCGAATACTTCAATTGGTCTCTAGCAGTTCTTCGATTCTTTTGAACTAACACACTTGCATCATATGGTGTTGGAGAGGGCTTGCAGTCACTATAGCCAAAGCGACTCAAGATCTTTTCCACATAGTGAGATTGAAGCAATGTGATCCCACCATCATCGTCTCTCAACAACTTGATGTTCAGAATGACATCAGCCACTCCTAAATCCTTCATCTCAAAACAACGAGATAGGAAATCCTTGACCTCCTTAATAACATTCAGATTTGTTCCGAAAATCAGTATGTCATCAACATACAAGCAAAGGATAACTCCCTCGCCCCCACCATGGTGATAGTACACACATTTATCAGCTTCGTTCACAACAAAGCCTGCAGCTGTTAAAGTTCTTTCAAACTTCTCATGCCACTGTTTGGGTGCTTACTTGAGTCCATACAAAGACTTCAGCAACTTGCACACTTTCCCTTCCTGACCATCTATTACAAACCCATCTGGTTGTTCCATATAAATTTCCTCGTCCAACTCTCCATTTAGGAAAGCAGTCTTAACATCCATTTGATGAACGAGAAGACCATGTGAGGCAGCTAGTGAAAGTAGAACTCGAATAGTGGTCAGTCGAGCCACAGGTGAGTAAGTATCAAAGAAGTCTTCACCTTCCTTTTGGGTATAACCCTTAGCCACGAGCCGAGCCTTGTACTTTTCAATAGTACCATCAGGCCTAAGCTTCTTCTTGAATACCCATTTGCATCCTATAGGTTTGCACCCATAAGGACGATCAGTTATCTCCCAAGTTTCATTCGCCAAGATGGAATCCATCTCGCTACGAACCGCTTCCTTCCAGTAGTCAGCATCTTCAGATGCATAGGCCTCTGAAATAGAACTGGGAGTGTCATCTATGAGATACACAAGAAAATCATCACCAAAGGACTTTGCAGTCCTCTGTCTCTTGCTCCTAGTAGGAACTTCATTGTTCTCCTCCACAGGACTTTCAAAGTGTTCCATCGAAATGGCAGGTTCGGTAATTGTAACTGGTTCCTGATTCGATGAACTAGGCATCTCCTGATTAGATGAGGTAGCCATATCCTTCATGGGAAAGATATCTTCAAAGAAAGTCGCATCATTCGACTCCATGATCGTACCGACATGCATGTCAGGTACCTCAGATTTTACAACCAAGAATCTATAGCCAATGCTATGAAAAGCATATCCCAGGAAAACACAATCCACAGTCTTTGGTCCAAGCTTCCGCTTCTTTGGAATTGGAACATTGACTTTCGCCAAACAACCCCATGTTCGTAGATAAGAGAGTTTTAACCTTTTCTTCTCCCATTCCTCGAATGGAGTTATCTCTTTGTTCTTTGTGGGAACTCGGTTTAGGACATGACATGCCGTCAATATCGCCTCCCCCCACCATGCCTTGGAGAGACCCGATGTGTCTAACATGGCGTTAACCAAATCAGTTAGAGTACGGTTCTTTCTTTCGGCCACCCCATTTGACTGAGGTGAGTAGGGAGGCGTCCTCTCATGGATTATACCATGTTCCGCACAAAAAGCATCAAATTCATTGGAAAAATACTCTCCACCACGGTCGGACCTAAGCCTCTTGATTTTTCGATCAAGTTGGTTTTCCACTTCAGCTTTATAGATCTTGAAAAAGTTCAAAGCCTCATCCTTAGATTTCAGAAGATACACACGGCAGTATCTAGTGGAGTCGTCAATTAACGTCATGAAATATTTCTTTCCACCTTTTGTCAAAACACCATTCATTTCACATAGATCTGAATGTATGAGCTCTAGTGGTGCAAGATTTCTCGTTTCCGCAGTCGTGTGAGACTTACGAGGTTGCTTAGCTTGCACACACACTTGACACTTAGATCCCTTGACAGTGGTGAAACTAGGGATTAAGTTCAACTTCGCTAGTCGCGACATGCAACCAAAGTTAACATGACAAAGACGTGAATGCCACACATTTGATTCACTATTGTTGCAAATATGATTAACAACTTTATTGCAAACGTCTGATAAGGATAAACGAAACAGGCCTCCTGACTCATAGCCTTTACCAACAAAGGTTCCATACTTGGATATTACAAATTTATTCGACTCAAAGACAAGCTTGTAGCCATCTCTACACAGAAGAGATCCGCTAACAAGATTTTTATTGACGGAGGGGACATAATGCACGTTCTTCAGCCGCACGATCTTCCCCGAAGTAAACTTCAGATCGACCGTGCCAACACCACGAACAGAAGCACTTGAACCGTTGCCCATCAGCACGGTTGAAGTCCCTGCGGTCTGATAAGACGAAAACATGGAAATATCACCGCATACATGCACATTAGCACCCGTGTCAATCAACCAGTCAGGAGAATGACATACTGAAAGAATAGTGGGAAATATACCATACCCAGCATCCTTCATGTCAGTGTCTCCAATGACAACATTAGCGGTCTTGCCGCCTTTCCCAGGATGACGCTTGTCATAGCGATTAGGGCAACTAGGAGCCCAATGATCAGGATCCCCACACACATGACAAGCACCTTTCTTCTTGCCATTCTTCTTCTTGAAGTTCGTGTGTTGCACAGCCTTGTTCTTCCCATCAAACTTTGCTTTACCATCAAACTTGCCCTTGTTCTTGAACTTGTGGGGCTGGAAGTTCTGCTTCTGTACCACATTGGCACTAGATCCTCCCTCAATACCTCGAGCACGTGTGTCCTTTGCTCTCGCCTTTTCTTCCACATCAAGAGTGCCAATGAGATCCGGGACGGAAAACTCCTGCCTCTTATGCTTCAGCAAGGTAGCAAAGTTCCTCCATGAAGGAGGAAGCTTAGTGATGATACCTCCGGCAACAAACTTGTCCGGTAGCATACAACTGAAGTGCTCAAGTTCTCTAGCAAATGACTGTATCTCATGAGCTTGCTCAACCACGGAGCGCTCTTCAGTCATCCTGTAATCATAGAATTGCTCCATGATGTACAGCTTAGTGCCAGCATCCGAGACCCCAAACTTGGCCTCGAGTGCAACCCACATATCTTTTCCATTATCAATTGATGCATAAGCATCAACTATGTTCTCACGAAGAACACTCAAGAGAGCAGCCTTAAACAGAGTATCCATTTTCTGAAAGGCTTGTGCCTGTTGAGCATCAAGCTCCCCTTTAGGTTTGCCAAGAGTGGCGTCATGGCAACTCATGGTTTGAAACCATAAGACTGCTCTCACGCGCCACCTCTTATAGTGGATACCCTCAAACATAGGAGGTCTCATGGAAGCAGCAAAACCACTTGGGGTAAATTGCCTATAATAAGGTTTTTGGATTGTTGGAAATATGAGCAATTTACCAAATGATTTTATTAACAGAAATGTTAGATAAAGCATGACTAATATAGCTGCGATAAAGCAAGTCATGCAATTTGACAGAGAGAAAGTAAATAGCATCTGCATATATGAACTTGAACTGAACACATCTAGGACAAACACTAGATCATGTTGCATATATGGAGTACAACCTAACACGTGTAGGGCAAGAACTAGTACGAGAAACTGTGGCAGGATATGTGACAGAAAGAAGAAGAACACATACGGGACAGCAGCATCAGAAGCACTGGACTTGGGGTCAATATCCTCTCCAGCCATGTCGTTGTTGAGGTAGTCGACGTCGAGGAAGAAGTTGTCATCGGGGAACTAGTCGTCGGAGTCCTTGATGAAGAAGCCAGTAGTCGCGCAGAGCGCTCCCCAAAAACCTTATCACCCTTCTCCCGTACATGACTCAAAGAGGTGCGATTTCGGAGGCCTACTGTCCTGACCTGCCGTGCACGCCGCAAGCCGGGATGAGGAAGACAGCAGCAGCCTAGAGATTGGAACCGGTGGCGAGAGGAAGGAGAAGTTCTGGTGCATCTCTCTGGGAGGAGCGACCTCCCTTTTATAGGCGCAAGAGAAGGAGGCGAGAGGGCAACGACAGGAGGCGAAACGAAGAGACAGATTCGAAGCGAATAGCCAGCAGCCGAAGGGATGCACCGTTCGCATTCGAACTCCACTTTCGCAAAAATCTTTACAGCTTCCGTGTGACCTTTCGTATACCCGTAGTGTGTGGAAAAAATTTAGATATCGGCTCGGCTCATTCCCGCAACGGGCGGCGCGTCGTCGCGAGGCGAGACGTGGCGTGGCGAGGTGGGCGGCGGAGGAGGAGCGCGCGTGGATATCCCTCTTGTTCTCATGCTCGTACAAGTGAGGAAAAAACCTCCCTTATAAGGAGGTCCAACTCCCACTAAACTAGCAATGTGGGACTAAACTTTAGTAGTATCCCTTGCCTTGCACAAATGGGCTAAGTGGGTCTCTAGGATTTATTAGGAATTTCTGAAATAGTTATTGGGCTGCCCAAAATAGACTAAATTCCAGCAATCCCCCAGCAGATCCCAGAGGCACACTGCCTTTGGTCCCAAAACACTGTTTTATATACCGGTACTACAGTGGAGACTGTTAAGTTGAACTTCCACCTAGAACTCTATGCTACACTAGTAAGCAACTTGAACAGTGGACTGGGCCTTGAACTGCAAGTTTTCTGCGAATCCAGCTTCACATAAAGCCTTGACCGATACGTGGCTACCGTGGGTCTTCCCCGCGGGTGGAGCTTATGCGTCATACTCCGTGACCTTTCATGAGTTTACTAGAGAGAACCCTACTCTCATAGATTGCGACGTTTGACAATCAGACTCATATAGGTGTGTTCTTCAAAAGATGTTCTGCAGGATAACATCTCTGCTTAAATAAGCCACTTAGAACACATTAAGATATACATCAACCTGCCATGCAGATTAGGAGAGTATTGCATCTTCATGGAGTGGTATTGTGAATAGTAAGGATACTCTCCTCTCAGTTGACCAACAGCTTGTCTTCCACATCTAATTCACGGGATCTCCGATCACAAAGAATAGGTTACCACTGTGAACAACTCATATTGTGGGTCTCATACCCATCTCCCTCGATGCATTATCTATCACATTACGTGATAGACCCTTGGTAAAAGGATCTGCCAGATTTTTAGACGTTTGGATACAATACAATGCAATAACTTTGGAGTTTTTCATTTTCTTGACAGATTTTAACCTTCTCTGAACATGTCTTGATAACTTCATGTTATCCTTTGAGCTGCTCACTTTCGTGATCACAGTTGATTGTCCAGTTCATAGGACACCCGGTACAGGTTTCTCAACAACCGGCAAGTCATTCAAGAGCCGGCGAAGCCAATCTGCTTCGACCGTAGCTGTATCTAGTGCTGTGAGTTCTGCTTCCATTGTTGACCTCGTTAAGATGGTCTGCTTGCAAGACTTCCAAGAAACAGCGCCACCTCCATGAGTGAATACATAACCGCTCGTGGCCTTTATCTCATCAGCATCTGAGATCCAGTTTGAGTCACTATACCCTTCAAGCACCTTTGGATGCCCGGTGTAGTGAATTCCATAATTTGCAGTGCCTTTCAAATAACGCAAAACTCTCTCTAGAGCTTTCCAATGCACATCTCCTGGTTTTGAGACAAACCGACTCAGTTTGCTAACAGCAAAAGAGATGTCAGGTCTTGTAGCACTGGCTAAGTACATAAGCGAGCCAATAATCTGAGAATACTTCAATTGATCTCTAGCAATTCTTCGATTCTTTCGAAGTAACACACTAGCATCATATGGTGTTGGAGAGGGCTTGCAGTCACTATAGCCAAAGCGACTCAAGATCTTTTCCACATAGTGAGATTGAAGCAATGTAATCCCACCATCATCATCTCTCAACAACTTGATGTTCAGAATGACATCAGCCACTCCTAAATCCTTCATCTCAAAACAGCGAGATAGGAAATCCTTGACCTCCTTAATAACATTCAGATTTGTTCCGAAAATCAGTATGTCATCAACATACAAGCAAAGCATAACTCCCTCGCCCCCACCATGGCGATAGTACACACATTTGTCAGCTTCGTTCACAACAAAGCCTGCAGCTGTTAAAGTTCTTTCGAACTTCTCATGCCACTGTTTGGGTGCTTGCTTGAGTCCATACAAAGACTTCAGCAACTTGCACACTTTCCCTTCCTGACCATCTATTACAAACCCATCTGGTTGTTCCATATAAATTTCCTCGTCCAACTCTCCATTTAGGAAAGCAGTCTTAACATCCATTTGATGAACGAGAAGACCATGTGAGGCAGCTAGTGAAAGTAGAACTCGAATAGTGGTCAGTCGAGCCACAGGTGAGTAAGTATCAAAGAAGTCTTCACCTTCCTTTTGGGTATAACCCTTAGCCACGAGCCGAGCCTTGTACTTTTCAATAGTACCATCAGGCCTAAGCTTCTTCTTGAATACCCATTTGCATCCTATAGGTTTGCACCCATAAGGACGATCAGTTATCTCCCAAGTTTCATTCGCCAAGATGGAATCCATCTCGCTACGAACCGCTTCCTTCCAGTAGTCAGCATCTTCAGATGCATAGGCCTCTGAAATAGAACTGGGAGTGTCATCTATGAGATACACAAGAAAATCATCACCAAAGGACTTTGCAGTCCTCTGTCTCTTGCTCCTAGTAGGAACTTCATTGTTCTCCTCCACAGGACTTTCAAAGTGTTCCATCGAAATGGCAGGTTCGGTAATTGTAACTGGTTCCTGATTCGATGAACTAGGCATCTCCTGATTAGATGAGGTAGCCATATCCTTCATGGGAAAGATATCTTCAAAGAAAGTCGCATCATTCGACTCCATGATCGTACCGACATGCATGTCAGGTACCTCAGATTTTACAACCAAGAATCTATAGCCAATGCTATGAAAAGCATATCCCAGGAAAACACAATCCACAGTCTTTGGTCCAAGCTTCCGCTTCTTTGGAATTGGAACATTGACTTTCGCCAAACAACCCCATGTTCGTAGATAAGAGAGTTTTAACCTTTTCTTCTCCCATTCCTCGAATGGAGTTACCTCTTTGTTCTTTGTGGGGACTTGGTTTAGGACATGACATGCTGTCAATATCGCCTCCCCCACCATGCCTTGGAGAGACCCGATGTGTCTAACATGGCGCTAACCAAATCAGTTAGAGTTCGGTTCTTTCTTTCGGCCACCCCATTTGACTGAGGTGAGTAGGGAGGCGTCCTCTCTTGGATTATACCATGTTCCGCACAAAAATCATCAAATTCATTGGAAAAATACTCTCCACCACGGTCGGATCTAAGCCTCTTGATTTTCCGATCAAGTTGATTTTCCACTTCAGCTTTATAGATCTTGAAAAAGTTCAAAGCCTCATCCTTAGATTTCAGAAGATACACACGGCAGTATCTAGTGGAGTCGCCAATTAACGTCATGAAATATTTCTTTCCACCTTTTGTCAAAACACCATTCATTTCACATAGATCTGAATGTATAAGTTCTAGTGGTGCAAGATTTCTCATTTCCGCAGTCACGTGAGACTTACGAGCTTGCTTAGCTTGCACACACACACTTGACACTTAGATCCCTTGACAGTGGTGAAACTAGGGATTAAGTTCAACTTCGCTAGTCGCGACATGCAACCAAAGTTAACATGACAAAGACGTGAATGCCACACATTTGATTCACTATTGTTGCAAATATGATTAACAACTTTATTGCAAACGTCTGATAAGGATAAACGAAACAGGCCTCCTGACTCATAGCCTTTACCAACAAAGGTTCCATACTTGGATATTACAAATTTATTCGACTCAAAGACAAGCTTATAGCCATCTCTACACAGAAGAGATCCGCTAACAAGATTTTTATTGACGGAGGGGACATAATGCACGTTCTTCAGCCGCACGATCTTCCCCGAAGTAAACTTCAGATCGACCGTGCCAACACCACGAACAGAAGCACTTGAACCGTTGCCCATCAGCACGGTTGAAGTCCCTGCGGTCTGATAAGACGAAAACATGGAAATATCACCGCATACATGCACATTAGCACCCGTGTCAATCAACCAGTCAGGAGAATGACATACTGAAAGAATAGTGGGAAATATACCATACCCAGCATCCTTCATGTCAGTGTCTCCAATGACAACATTAGCGGTCTTGCCGCCTTTCCCAGAATGACGCTTGTCATAGCGATTGGGGCAACTAGGAGCCCAATGATCAGGATCTCCACACACATGACAAGCACCTTTCTTCTTGCCATTCTTCTTCTTGAAGTTCGTGTGTTGCACAGCCTTGTTCTTCCCATCAAACTTTGCTTTACCATCAAACTTGCCCTTGTTCTTGAACTTGTGGGGCTGGAAGTTCTGCTTCTGTACCACATTGGCACTAGATCCTCCCTCAATACCTCGAGCACGTGTGTCCTTTGCTCTCGCCTTTTCTTCCACATCAAGAGTACCAATGAGATCCGGGACGGAAAACTCCTGTCTCTTATGCTTCAGTAAGGTAGCAAAGTTCCTCCATGAAGGAGGAAGCTTAGTGATGATACCCCCGGCAACAAACTTGTCCGGTAGCGTACAATTGAAGTGCTCAAGTTCTCTAGCAAACGACTGTATCTCATGAGCTTGCTCAACCACGGAGCGCTCTTCAGTCATCCTGTAATCATAGAATTGCTCCATGATGTACAGCTCAGTGCCAGCATCCGAGACCCCAAACTTGGCCTCGAGTGCATCCCACATATCTTTTCCATTATCAATTGACGCATAAGCATCAACTATGTTCTCACCAAGAACACTCAAGAGAGCAGCCTTAAACAGAGTATCCATTTTCTGAAAAGCTTGTGCCTGTTGGGCATCTTGCTCTCCTTCAGGTTTGCCAAGAGTGGCGTCATAGCAACTCATGGTTTGAAACCATAAGACTGCTCTCAGCGCCACCTCTTATAGTGGATACCCTCAAACATAGGAGGTCTCATGGAAGCAGCAAAACCACTTGGGGTAAATTGCCTATAATAAGGTTTTTGGATTGTTGGAAATATGAGCAATTTACCGAATGATTTTATTAACAGAAATAGTAGATAAAGCATGACTAAAATAGCATAAAGCAAGTCATGCAATTGACAGAGAGAAGGTAAATACATCTGCATATATGAACTTGAGCTAACACATCTAGACAGACACTAGATCAGAGTTGCTATATGACATAGAACCTAACACGTAGGGCAGAATAGACAAGAACTGGCAGGACTTAACAGAAAGAGAAGAACACGTACGGACAGCAGCAGCAGAAGCGCTGGACTTGGGGTCGGTCCTCGCCTGCCATGTCGTTGTTGAGGTAGTCGATGTCGGGGAAGAAGTTGTCGTCGGGGAAGTAGTCATCGGAGTCCGTGATGAAGAAGCCAGTAGTCGTGCAGAGCGCTCCCCAAAAACCTTATCACCCATCTCCCGTAGAGGACTCAAAGAGGTGCGGTTTCGGAGGCCTACTGTCCCGACCTGCCGTGCACGCCGCAAGCCGGGATGAGGAAGACAGCAGCAGCCCAGAGATTGGAACCGGTGGCGAGAGGAAGGAGAAGTTCTGGTGCGTCTCTCTGGGAGGAGCGACCTCCCTTTTATAGGCGCAAGAGAAGGAGGCGAGAGGGCAACGACGGGAGGCGAAATGAAGAGACAGAGACGAAGCGAATAGCCAGCAGCCGAAGGGATGCACCGTTTGCATTCGAACTCCACTTTCGCAAAAATCTTTTCAGCTTCCGTGTGACCTTTCGTATACCCGTGGTGTGTGGCAAAAATTTAGATATCGGTTCGGCTCATTCCCGCAACGGGCGGCGCGTCGTGGCGAGGCGAGGCGTGGCGTGGCGAGGCGGGCGGCGGAGGAGGAGCGCGCGTGGATATCCCTCTTGTTCTCATGCTCATACAAGTGGGGAAGGAGCCTCCCTTATAAGGAGGTCCAACTCCCTCTAAACTAGCAATGTGGGACTAAACTTTAGTAGTATCCCTTGCCTTGCACAAATGGGCTAAGTGGGTCTCTAGGATTTATTAGGAATTTCTGAAATAGTTATTGGGCTGCCCAAAATAGACTAAATTCCAGCAATCCCCCACCAGATCCCAGAGGCACACAGATGTTTGCCTTTGGTCCCAAAACACCATTTTATATACCGGTACTGCAGTGGAGACTGTTAAGTTGAACTTCCACCTAGAACTCTATGCTACACTAGTAAGCAACTTGAACAGTGGACTGGGCCTTGAACTGCAAGTTTTCTGCGAATCTAGCTTCACATAAAGCCTTGACCGATACGTGGCTACCGTGGGTCTTCCCCGCATGTGGAGCTTATGCGTCATACTCCGTGACCTTTCATGAGTTTACTAGAGAGAACCCTACTCTCATAGATTGCGACGTTTGACAATCAGACTCATATAGGTGTGTTCTTCAAAAGATGTTCTGCAGGACAACATCTCTGCTTCAAAGAGCCACTTAGAACACATTAAGATATACATCAACCTGCCATGCAGATTAGGAGAGTATTGCATCTTCATGGAGTGGTATTTTAATAGTAAGGATACTCTCCTCTCAGTTGACCAACAGCTTGTCTTCCACATCTAATTCACGGGATCTCCGATCACAAAGAATAGGTTACCACTGTGAACAACTCATATTGTGGGTCTCATACCCATCTCCCTCGATGCATTATCTATCACATTACGTGATAGACCCTTAGTAAAAGGATCTGCCAGATTTTTAGACGTTTGGATATAATCCAATGCAATAACTCCGGAGTTTTTCATTTTCCTGACAGACTTTAACCTTCTCTGAACGTGTCTTGATGACTTCATGTTATCCTTTGAGCTGCTCACTTTCGTGATCACAGTTTGATTGTCACAGTTCATAAGGATACCCGGTACAGGTTTCTCAACAACCGGCAAGTCATTCAAGAGCCGACGAAGCCAATCTGCTTCGACCGTAGCTGTATCTAGTGCTGTGAGTTCTGCTTCCATTGTTGACCTCGTTAAGATGGTCTGCTTGCAAGACTTCCAAGAAACAGCGCCACCTCCATGAGTGAATACATAACCGCTCGTGGCCTTTATCTCATCAGCATCTGAGATCCAGTTTGAGTCACTATACCCTTCAAGCACCTTTGGATGCCCAGTGTAGTGAATTCCATAATTTGCAGTGCCTTTCAAATAACGCAAAACTCTCTCTAGAGCTTTCCAATGCACATCTCCTGGTTTTGAGACAAACCGACTCAGTTTGCTAACAGCAAAAGAGATGTCAGGTCTTGTAGCACTGGCTAAGTACATAAGCGAGCCAATAATCTGAGAATACTTCAATTGATCTCTAGCAATTCTTCGATTCTTTCGAAGCAGCACGCTAGCATCATATGGTGTTGGAGAGGGCTTGCAGTCACTATAGCCAAAGCGACTCAAGATCTTTTCCACATAGTGAGATTGAAGCAATGTAATCCCACCATCATCATCTCTCAACAACTTGATGTTCAGAATGACATCAGCCACTCCTAAATCCTTCATCTCAAAACAGCGAGATAGGAAATCCTTGACCTCCTTAATAACATTCAGATTTGTTCCGAAAATCAGTATGTCATCAACATACAAGCAAAGCATAACTCCCTCGCCCCCACCATGGCGATAGTACACACATTTGTCAGCTTCGTTCACAACAAAGCCTGCAGCTGTTAAAGTTCTTTCGAACTTCTCATGCCACTGTTTGGGTGCTTGCTTGAGTCCATACAAAGACTTCAGCAACTTGCACACTTTCCCTTCCTGACCATCTATTACAAACCCATCTGGTTGTTCCATATAAATTTCCTCATCCAACTCTCCATTTAGGAAAGCAGTCTTAACATCCATTTGATGAACGAGAAGACCATGTGAGGCAGCTAGTGAAAGTAGAACTCGAATAGTGGTCAGTCGAGCCACAGGTGAGTAAGTATCAAAGAAGTCTTCACCTTCCTTTTGGGTATAACCCTTAGCCACGAGCCGAGCCTTGTACTTTTCAATAGTACCATCAGGCCTAAGCTTCTTCTTGAATACCCATTTGCATCCTATAGGTTTGCACCCATAAGGACGATCAGTTATCTCCCAAGTTTCATTCGCCAAGATGGAATCCATCTCGCTACGAACCGCTTCCTTCCAGTAGTCAGCATCTTCAGATGCATAGGCCTCTGAAATAGAACTGGGAGTGTCATCTATGAGATACACAAGAAAATCATCACCAAAGGACTTTGCAGTCCTCTGTCTCTTGCTCCTAGTAGGAACTTCATTGTTCTCCTCCACAGGACTTTCAAAGTGTTCCATCGAAATGGCAGGTTCGGTAATTGTAACTGGTTCCTGATTCGATGAACTAGGCATCTCCTGATTAGATGAGGTAGCCATATCCTTCATGGGAAAGATATCTTCAAAGAAAGTCGCATCATTCGACTCCATGATCGTACCGACATGCATGTCAGGTACCTCAGATTTTACAACCAAGAATCTATAGCCAATGCTATGAAAAGCATATCCCAGGAAAACACAATCCACAGTCTTTGGTCCAAGCTTCCGCTTCTTTGGAATTGGAACATTGACTTTCGCCAAACAACCCCATGTTCGCAGATAAGAGAGTTTTAACCTTTTCTTCTCCCATTCCTCGAATGGAGTTATCTCTTTGTTCTTTGTGGGAACTCGGTTTAGGACATGACATGCTGTCAATATCGCCTCCCCCCACCATGCCTTGGAGAGACCCGATGTGTCTAACATGGCGTTAACCAAATCAGTTAGAGTACGGTTCTTTCTTTCGGCCACCCCATTTGACTGAGGTGAGTAGGGAGGCGTCCTCTCATGGATTATACCATGTTCCGCACAAAAAGCATCAAATTCATTGGAAAAATACTCTCCACCACGGTCGGACCTAAGCCTCTTGATTTTTCGATCAAGTTGGTTTTCCACTTCAGCTTTATAGATCTTGAAAAAGTTCAAAGCCTCATCCTTAGATTTCAGAAGATACACACGGCAGTATCTAGTGGAGTCGTCAATTAACGTCATGAAATATTTCTTTCCACCTTTTGTCAAAACACCATTCATTTCACATAGATCTGAATGTATAAGTTCTAGTGGTGCAAGATTTCTCGTCTCCGCAGTCACGTGAGACTTACGAGGTTGCTTAGCTTGCACACACACTTGACACTTAGATCCCTTGACAGTGGTGAAACTAGGGATTAAGTTCAACTTCGCTAGTCGCGACATGCAACCAAAGTTAACATGACAAAGACGTGAATGCCACACATTTGATTCACTATTGTTGCAAATATGATTAACAACTTTATTGCAAACGTCTGATAAGGATAAACGAAACAGGCCTCCTGACTCATAGCCTTTACCAACAAAGGTTCCATACTTGGATATTACAAATTTATTCGACTCAAAGACAAGCTTATAGCCATCTCTACACAGAAGAGATCCGCTAACAAGATTTTTATTGACGGAGGGGACATAATGCACGTTCTTCAGCCGCACGATCTTCCCCGAAGTAAACTTCAGATCGACCGTGCCAACACCACGAACAGAAGCACTTGAACCGTTGCCCATCAGCACGGTTGAAGTCCCTGCGGTCTGATAAGACGAAAACATGGAAATATCACCGCATACATGCACATTAGCACCCGTGTCAATCAACCAGTCAGGAGAATGACATACTGAAAGAATAGTGGGAAATATACCATACCCAGCATCCTTCATGTCAGTGTCTCCAATGACAACATTAGCGGTCTTGCCGCCTTTCCCAGGATGACGCTTGTCATAGCGATTAGGGCAACTAGGAGCCCAATGATCAGGATCTCCACACACATGACAAGCACCTTTCTTCTTGCCATTCTTCTTCTTGAAGTTCGTGTGTTGCACAGCCTTGTTCTTCCCATCAAACTTTGCTTTACCATCAAACTTGCCCTTGTTCTTGAACTTGTGGGACTGGAAGTTCTGCTTCTGTACCACATTGGCACTAGATCCTCCCTCAATACCTCGAGCACGTGTGTCCTTTGCTCTCGCCTTTTCTTCCACATCAAGAGTACCAATGAGATCCGGAACGGAAAACTCCTGTCTCTTATGCTTCAGTAAGGTAGCAAAGTTCCTCCATGAAGGAGGAAGCTTAGTGATGATACCCCCGGCAACAAACTTGTCCGGTAGCATGCAATTGAAGTGCTCAAGTTCTCTAGCAAATGACTGTATCTCATGAGCCTGCTCAACCACGGAGCGCTCTTCAGTCATCCTGTAATCATAGAATTGCTCCATGATGTACAGCTCAGTGCCGGCATCCGAGACCCCAAACTTGGCCTCGAGTGCGTCCCACATATCTTTTCCATTATCAATTGACGCATAAGCATCAACTATGTTCTCACCAAGAACACTCAAGAGAGCAGCCTTAAACAAGGTATCCATTTTCTGAAAAGCTTGTGCCTGTTGGGCATCTTGCTCTCCTTCAGGTTTGCCAAGAGTGGCGTCATAGCAACTCATGGTTTGAAACCATAAGACTGCTCTCACGCGCCACCTCTTATAGTGGATACCCTCAAACATAGGAGGTCTCATGGAAGCAGCAAAACCACTTGGGGTAAATTGCCTATAATAAGGTTTTTGGATTGTTGGAAATATGAGCAATTTACCGAATGATTTTATTAACAGAAATAGTAGATAAAGCATGACTAAAATAGCAAATATAAAGCAAGTCATGCAATCTGATAGAGAGAAGGTAAACATCGTCTGCATATATGAACTTGAGCTAACACATCTAGAACAGACACTAGATCAAGTTGCTTATATGAATAGAACCTAACATACGTAGGGCAGAAACTAGAGCGAGAACTGTAGCAGGACTTCTAACAGAAAGGAGAAGAACAACGTACGGCACAGCACAGCAGAAGCGCTGGACTTGGGGTCGGTCCTCTCCTGCCATGTCGTCGGAGGTAGTGGACGTCGGGGAAGAAGTCGTCGTCGGGGAAGTAGTCGTCGGAGTCCGTGATGAAGCAGCCAGTAGTCGCGCGAGCGCTCCCCAAAAACCTTATCACCCTTCTCCCGTACAGGACTCAAAGAGTGCGGTTTCGGAGGCCTACTGTCCCGACCTGCGGTGCACGCCGCAAGCCGGGATGAGGAAGACAGCAGCAGCCAGTGAGGAACCGGTGGCGAGAGGAAGGAGAAGTTCTGGTGTGTCTCTCTGGAGGAGCGACCTCCCTTTTATAGGCGCAAGAGAAGGAGGCGAGAGGGCTGAGGAGGCGAAACGAAGGGAGACGAACGAAAGCAGCCGAAGGGTGCACCGTTCGATTCAATCCACTACGCAAAAACTTTCAGCTTCCGTGTGACCTTTCGTATACCCGTAGTGCGTGGCAAAAATTTAGACATCGGCTCGGCTCATTCCCGCAACCCGCGGCGCGTCGTGACGAGGCGTGGCGTGGCGAGGCGGGCGGCGGAGGAGGAGCGCGCGTGGATGTCCCTCTTGTTCTCATGCTCATACAAGTGGGGAAGGAGCCTCCCTTATAAAGAGGTCCAACTCCCTCTAAACTAGCAATGTGGGACTAAACTTTAGTAGTCACCCTTGCCTTGCACAAATGGGCTAAGTGGGCCTCTAGGATTTATTAGGAATTTCTGAAATAGTTATTGGGCTGCCCAAATAGACTAAATTCCAGCAATCCCCCACCAGATCCCAGAGGCACACAGAAATTTGCCTTTGGTTCCAAAACACTGTTTTATATACCGGTACTGCAGTGGAGACTGTTAAGTTGAACTTCCACCTAGAACTCTATGCTACACTAGTAAGCAACTTGAACAGTGGACTGGGCCTTGAACTGCAAGTTTTCTGCGAATCTAGCTTCACATAAAGCCTTGACCGATACGTGGCTACCGTGGGTCTTCCCCGCGGGTGGAGCTTATGCGTCATACTCCGTGACCTTTCATGAGTTTACTAGAGAGAACCCTACTCTCATAGATTGCGACGTTTGACAATCAGACTCATATAGGTGTGTTCTTCAAAAGATGTTCTGCAGGACAACATCTCTGCTTCAAAGAGCCACTTAGAACACATTAAGATATACATCAACCTGCCATGCAGATTAGGAGAGTATTGCATCTTCATGGAGTGGTATTTTAATAGTAAGGATACTCTCCTCTCAGTTGACCAACAGCTTGTCTTCCACATCTAATTCACGGGATCTCCGATCACAAAGAATAGGTTACCACTGTGAACAACTCATATTGTGGGTCTCATACCCATCTCCCTCGATGCATTATCTATCACATTACGTGATAGACCCTTAGTAAAAGGATCTGCCAGATTTTTAGACGTTTGGATATAATCCAATGCAATAACTCCGGAGTTTTTCATTTTCCTGACAGACTTTAACCTTCTCTGAACGTGTCTTGATGACTTCATGTTATCCTTTGAGCTGCTCACTTTCGTGATCATAGTTTGATTGTTGCAGTTAATTAGGATACCCGGTATAGGTTTCTCAACAACCGGCAAGTCATTCAAGAGCCGGCGAAGCCAATCTGCTTCGACCGTAGCTGTATCTAGTGCTGTGAGTTCTGCTTCCATTGTTGACCTCGTTAAGATGGTCTGCTTGCAAGACTTCCAAGAAACAGCGCCACCTCCATGAGTGAATACATAACCGCTCGTGGCCTTTATCTCATCAGCATCTGAGATCCAGTTTGAGTCACTATACCCTTCAAGCACCTTTGGATGCCCAGTGTAGTGAATTCCATAATTTGCAGTGCCGTTCAAATAACGCAAAACTCTCTCTAGAGCTTTCCAATGCACATCTCCTGGTTTTGAGACAAACCGACTCAGTTTGCTAACAGCAAAAGAGATGTCAGGTCTTGTAGCACTGGCTAAGTACATAAGCGAGCCAATAATCTGAGAATACTTCAATTGATCTCTAGCAATTCTTCGATTCTTTCGAAGCAGCACGCTAGCATCATATGGTGTTGGAGAGGGCTTGCAGTCACTATAGCCAAAGCGACTCAAGATCTTTTCCACATAGTGAGATTGAAGCAATGTAATCCCACCATCATCATCTCTCAACAACTTGATGTTCAGAATGACATCAGCCACTCCTAAATCCTTCATCTCAAAACAGCGAGATAGGAAATCCTTGACCTCCTTAATAACATTCAGATTTGTTCCGAAAATCAGTATGTCATCAACATACAAGCAAAGCATAACTCCCTCGCCCCCACCATGGCGATAGTACACACATTTGTCAGCTTCGTTCACAACAAAGCCTGCAGCTGTTAAAGTTCTTTCGAACTTCTCATGCCACTGTTTGGGTGCTTGCTTGAGTCCATACAAAGACTTCAGCAACTTGCACACTTTCCCTTCCTGACCATCTATTACAAACCCATCTGGTTGTTCCATATAAATTTCCTCATCCAACTCTCCATTTAGGAAAGCAGTCTTAACATCCATTTGATGAACGAGAAGACCATGTGAGGCAGCTAGTGAAAGTAGAACTCGAATAGTGGTCAGTCGAGCCACAGGTGAGTAAGTATCAAAGAAGTCTTCACCTTCCTTTTGGGTATAACCCTTAGCCACGAGCCGAGCCTTGTACTTTTCAATAGTACCATCAGGCCTAAGCTTCTTCTTGAATACCCATTTGCATCCTATAGGTTTGCACCCATAAGGACGATCAGTTATCTCCCAAGTTTCATTCGCCAAGATGGAATCCATCTCGCTACGAACCGCTTCCTTCCAGTAGTCAGCATCTTCAGATGCATAGGCCTCTGAAATAGAACTGGGAGTGTCATCTATGAGATACACAAGAAAATCATCACCAAAGGACTTTGCAGTCCTCTGTCTCTTGCTCCTAGTAGGAACTTCATTGTTCTCCTCCACAGGACTTTCAAAGTGTTCCATCGAAATGGCAGGTTCGGTAATTGTAACTGGTTCCTGATTCGATGAACTAGGCATCTCCTGATTAGATGAGGTAGCCATATCCTTCATGGGAAAGATATCTTCAAAGAAAGTCGCATCATTCGACTCCATGATCGTACCGACATGCATGTCAGGTACCTCAGATTTTACAACCAAGAATCTATAGCCAATGCTATGAAAAGCATATCCCAGGAAAACACAATCCACAGTCTTTGGTCCAAGCTTCCGCTTCTTTGGAATTGGAACATTGACTTTCGCCAAACAACCCCATGTTCGCAGATAAGAGAGTTTTAACCTTTTCTTCTCCCATTCCTCGAATGGAGTTATCTCTTTGTTCTTTGTGGGAACTCGATTTAGGACATGACATGCTGTCAATATCGCCTCCCCCCACCATGCCTTGGAGAGACCCGATGTGTCTAACATGGCGTTAACCAAATCAGTTAGAGTACGGTTCTTTCTTTCGGCCACCCCATTTGACTGAGGTGAGTAGGGAGGCGTCCTCTCATGGATTATACCATGTTCCGCACAAAAAGCATCAAATTCATTGGAAAAATACTCTCCACCACGGTCGGACCTAAGCCTCTTGATTTTTCGATCAAGTTGGTTTTCCACTTCAGCTTTATAGATCTTGAAAAAGTTCAAAGCCTCATCCTTAGATTTCAGAAGATACACACAGCAGTATCTAGTGGAGTCGTCAATTAACGTCATGAAATATTTCTTTCCACCTTTTGTCAAAACACCATTCATTTCACATAGATCTGAATGTATAAGTTCTAGTGGTGCAAGATTTCTCGTCTCCGCAGTCACGTGAGACTTACGAGGTTGCTTAGCTTGCACACACACTTGACACTTAGATCCCTTGACAGTGGTGAAACTAGGGATTAAGTTCAACTTCGCTAGTCGCGACATGCAACCAAAGTTAACATGACAAAGACGTGAATGCCACACATTTGATTCACTATTGTTGCAAATATGATTAACAACTTTATTGCAAACGTCTGATAAGGATAAACGAAACAGGCCTCCTGACTCATAGCCTTTACCAACAAAGGTTCCATACTTGGATATTACAAATTTATTCGACTCAAAGACAAGCTTATAGCCATCTCTACACAGAAGAGATCCGCTAACAAGATTTTTATTGACGGAGGGGACATAATGCACGTTCTTCAGCCGCACGATCTTCCCCGAAGTAAACTTCAGATCGACCGTGCCAACACCACGAACAGAAGCACTTGAACCGTTGCCCATCAGCACGGTTGAAGTCCCTGCGGTCTGATAAGACGAAAACATGGAAATATCACCGCATACATGCACATTAGCACCCGTGTCAATCAACCAGTCAGGAGAATGACATACTGAAAGAATAGTGGGAAATATACCATACCCAGCATCCTTCATGTCAGTGTCTCCAATGACAACATTAGCGGTCTTGCCGCCTTTCCCAGGATGACGCTTGTCATAGCGATTAGGGCAACTAGGAGCCCAATGATCAGGATCTCCACACACATGACAAGCACCTTTCTTCTTGCCATTCTTCTTCTTGAAGTTCGTGTGTTGCACAGCCTTGTTCTTCCCATCAAACTTTGCTTTACCATCAAACTTGCCCTTGTTCTTGAACTTGTGGGGCTGGAAGTTCTGCTTCTGTACCACATTGGCACTAGATCCTCCCTCAATACCTCGAGCACGTGTGTCCTTTGCTCTCGCCTTTTCTTCCACATCAAGAGTACCAATGAGATCCGGAACGGAAAACTCCTGTCTCTTATGTTTCAGTAAGGTAGCAAAGTTCCTCCATGAAGGAGGAAGCTTAGTGATGATACCCCCGGCAACAAACTTGTCCGGTAGCATGCAATTGAAGTGCTCAAGTTCTCTAGCAAATGACTGTATCTCATGAGCCTGCTCAACCACGGAGCGCTCTTCAGTCATCCTGTAATCATAGAATTGCTCCATGATGTACAGCTCAGTGCCGGCATCCGAGACCCCAAACTTGGCCTCGAGTGCGTCCCACATATCTTTTCCATTGTCAATTGACGCATAAGCATCAACTATGTTCTCTCCAAGAACACTCAAGAGCGCAGCCTTAAACAAGGTATCCATTTTCTGAAAAGCTTGTGCCTGTTGGGCATCTTGCTCTCCTTCAGGTTTGCCAAGAGTGGCGTCATAGCAACTCATGGTTTGAAACCATAAGACTGCTCTCACGCGCCACCTCTTATAGTGGATACCCTCAAACATAGGAGGTCTCATGGAAGCAGCAAAACCACTTGGGGTAAATTGCCTATAATAAGGTTTTTGGATTGTTGGAAATATGAGCAATTTACCGAATGATTTTATTAACAGAAATAGTAGATAAAACATGACTAAAATAGCAAGTATAAAGCAAGTCATGCAATCTGACAGAGAGAAGGTAAACATCGTCTGCATATATGAACTTGAGGTAAACACATCTAGAACAGTCACTAGATGAAGTTGCTTATACGACATAGAACCTAACATACGTAGGGCAGAAACTAGAGCCAAGAACTGTAGCAGGACTTCTAACAGAAAGGAGAAGAACACGTACGGGCACAGCAGCAGCAGAAGCGCTGGACTTGGGGTCGGTGTCCTCGCCTGCCATGTCGTCGAGGAGGTCGTGGACGTCGGGGAAGAAGTCGTCGTCGGGGAAGTAGTCGTCGGCGACCGGATCGTCCGTGATGAAGCAGCCAGTAGTCGCGCTGAGCGCTCCCCAAAACCTTATCACCCTTCTCCCGTACAGGACTCAAAAGGTGCGGTTCTCGGAGGCCTACTGTCCCGACATGCGGTTGCACGCCGCAAGCCGGGATGAGGAAGACAGCAGCAGCGCAGAGTATGGAACCGGTGGCGAGGAGGAAGAGTTCTGGTGCGTCTTCTGAGAGGAGCGACCTCCCTTTTATAGGCGCAAGAGAAGGAGGCGAGAGGCTGCGCCGGGAGGCTGAAGGAATCGAGGAGACGAAACGAACAGGCAGCAGCCGAAGAGGTGCGCCGTTCGTATTCAACTCCAGTACAGCAAAAAATTTTCAGCTTCCGAGTGACCTTTCGTATACCCGTGTGCGTGGGCAAAAATTTAGACATCGGCTCGGCTCATTCCCGCAACCCGCGGCGCGTCGTGACGAGGGCGTGGCGTGGCGAGGCGGGCGGCGGAGGAGGAGCGCGCGTGGATGTCCCTCTTGTTCTCATGCTCATACAAGTGGGGAAGGAGCCTCCCTTATAAGGAGGTCCAACTCCCTCTAAACTAGCAATGTGGGACTAAACTTTAGTAGTATCCCTTGCCTTGCACAAATGGGCTAAGTGGGCCTCTAGGATTTATTAGGAATTTCTGAAATAGTTATTGGGCTGCCCCAATATAGACTAAATTCCAGCAATCCCCCACCAGATCCCAGAGGCACACAGAAATTTGCCTTTGGTTCCAAAACACTGTTTTATATACCGGTACTGCAGTGGAGACTGTTAAGTTGAACTTCCACCTAGAACTCTATGCTACACTAGTAAGCAACTTGAACAGTGGACTGGGCCTTGAACTGCAAGTTTTCTGCGAATCTAGCTTCACATAAAGCCTTGACCGATACGTGGCTACCGTGGGTCTTCCCCGCGGGTGGAGCTTATGCGTCATACTCCGTGACCTTTCATGAGTTTACTAGAGAGAACCCTACTCTCATAGATTGCGACGTTTGACAATCAGACTCATATAGGTGTGTTCTTCAAAAGATGTTCTGCAGGACAACATCTCTGCTTCAAAGAGCCACTTAGAACACATTAAGATATACATCAACCTGCCATGCAGATTAGGAGAGTATTGCATCTTCATGGAGTGGTATTTTAAAAGTAAGGATACTCTCCTCCCAGTTGACCAACAGCTTGTCTTCCACATCTAATTCACGGGATCTCCGATCACAAAGAATAGGTTACCACTGTGAACAACTCATATTGTGGGTCTCATACCCATCTCCCTCGATGCATTATCTATCACATTACGTGATAGACCCTTAGTGAAAGGATCTGCCAGATTTTTAGACGTTTGGATATAATCCAATGCAATAACTCCGGAGTTTTTCATTTTCCTGACAGACTTTAACCTTCTCTGAACGTGTCTTGATGACTTCATGTTATCCTTTGAGCTGCTCACTTTCGTGATCACAGTTTGATTGTCACAGTTCATAAGGATACCCGGTACAGGTTTCTCAACAACCGGCAAGTCATTCAAGAGCCGGCGAAGCCAATCTGCTTCGACCGTAGCTGTATCTAGTGCTGTGAGTTCTGCTTCCATAGTTGACCTCGTTAAGATGGTCTGCTTGCAAGACTTCCAAGAAACAGCGCCACCTCCATGAGTGAATACATATCCGCTCGTGGCCTTTATCTCATCAGCATCTGAGATCCAGTTTGAGTCACTATACCCTTCAAGCACCTTTGGATGCCCAGTGTAGTGAATTCCATAATTTGCAGTGCCTTTCAAATAACGCAAAACTCTCTCTAGAGCTTTCCAATGCACATCTCCTGGTTTTGAGACAAACCGACTCAGTTTGCTAACAGCAAAAGAGATGTCAGGTCTTGTAGCACTGGCTAAGTACATAAGCGAGCCAATAATCTGAGAATACTTCAATTGATCTCTAGCAATTCTTCGATTCTTTCGAAGCAGCACGCTAGCATCATATGGTGTTGGAGAGGGCTTGCAGTCACTATAGCCAAAGCGACTCAAGATCTTTTCCACATAGTGAGATTGAAGCAATGTAATCCCACCATCATCATCTCTCAACAACTTGATGTTCAGAATGACATCAGCCACTCCTAAATCCTTCATCTCAAAACAGCGAGATAGGAAATCCTTGACCTCCTTAATAACATTCAGATTTGTTCCGAAAATCAGTATGTCATCAACATACAAGCAAAGCATAACTCCCTCGCCCCCACCATGGCGATAGTACACACATTTGTCAGCTTCGTTCACAACAAAGCCTGCAGCTGTTAAAGTTCTTTCGAACTTCTCATGCCACTGTTTGGGTGCTTGCTTGAGTCCATACAAAGACTTCAGCAACTTGCACACTTTCCCTTCCTGACCATCTATTACAAACCCATCTGGTTGTTCCATATAAATTTCCTCATCCAACTCTCCATTTAGGAAAGCAGTCTTAACATCCATTTGATGAACGAGAAGACCATGTGAGGCAGCTAGTGAAAGTAGAACTCGAATAGTGGTCAGTCGAGCCACAGGTGAGTAAGTATCAAAGAAGTCTTCACCTTCCTTTTGGGTATAACCCTTAGCCACGAGCCGAGCCTTGTACTTTTCAATAGTACCATCAGGCCTAAGCTTCTTCTTGAATACCCATTTGCATCCTATAGGTTTGCACCCATAAGGACGATCAGTTATCTCCCAAGTTTCATTCGCCAAGATGGAATCCATCTCGCTACGAACCGCTTCCTTCCAGTAGTCAGCATCTTCAGATGCATAGGCCTCTGAAATAGAACTGGGAGTGTCATCTATGAGATACACAAGAAAATCATCACCAAAGGACTTTGCAGTCCTCTGTCTCTTGCTCCTAGTAGGAACTTCATTGTTCTCCTCCACAGGACTTTCAAAGTGTTCCATCGAAATGGCAGGTTCGGTAATTGTAACTGGTTCCTGATTCGATGAACTAGGCATCTCCTGATTAGATGAGGTAGCCATATCCTTCATGGGAAAGATATCTTCAAAGAAAGTCGCATCATTCGACTCCATGATCGTACCGACATGCATGTCAGGTACCTCAGATTTTACAACCAAGAATCTATAGCCAATGCTATGAAAAGCATATCCCAGGAAAACACAATCCACAGTCTTTGGTCCAAGCTTCCGCTTCTTTGGAATTGGAACATTGACTTTCGCCAAACAACCCCATGTTCGCAGATAAGAGAGTTTTAACCTTTTCTTCTCCCATTCCTCGAATGGAGTTATCTCTTTGTTCTTTGTGGGAACTCGGTTTAGGACATGACATGCTGTCAATATCGCCTCCCCCCACCATGCCTTGGAGAGACCCGATGTGTCTAACATGGCGTTAACCAAATCAGTTAGAGTACAGTTCTTTCTTTCGGCCACCCCATTTGACTGAGGTGAATAGGGAGGCGTCCTCTCATGGATTATACCATGTTCCGCACAAAAAGCATCAAATTCGTTGGAAAAATACTCTCCACCACGGTCGGACCTAAGCCTCTTGATTTTTCGATCAAGTTGGTTTTCCACTTCAGCTTTATAGATCTTGAAAAAGTTCAAAGCCTCATCCTTAGATTTCAGAAGATACACACGGCAGTATCTAGTGGAGTCGTCAATTAACGTCATGAAATATTTCTTTCCACCTTTTGTCAAAACACCATTCATTTCACATAGATCTGAATGTATGAGTTCTAGTGGTGCAAGATTTCTCGTTTCCGCAGTCGTGTGAGACTTACGAGGTTGCTTAGCTTGCACACACACTTGACACTTGGATCCCTTGACAGTGGTGAAACTAGGGATTAAGTTCAACTTCGCTAGTCGCGACATGCAACCAAAGTTAACATGACAAAGACGTGAATGCCACACATTTGATTCACTATTGTTGCAAATATGATTAACAACTTTATTGCAAACGTCTGATAAGGATAAACGAAACAGCCTCCTGACTCATAGCCTTTACCAACAAAGGTTCCATACTTGGATATTACAAATTTATTCGACTCAAAGACAAGCTTGTAGCCATCTCTACACAGAAGAGATCCGCTAACAAGATTTTTATTGACGGAGGGGACATAATGCACGTTCTTCAGCCGCACGATCTTCCCCGAAGTAAACTTCAGATCGACCGTGCCAACACCACGAACAGAAGCACTTGAACCGTTGCCCATCAGCACGGTTGAAGTCCCTGCGGTCTGATAAGACGAAAACATGGAAATATCACCGCATACATGCACATTAGCACCCGTGTCAATCAACCAGTCAGGAGAATGACATACTGAAAGAATAGTGGGAAATATACCATACCCAGCATCCTTCATGTCAGTGTCTCCAATGACAACATTAGCGGTCTTGCCGCCTTTCCCAGGATGACGCTTGTCATAGCGATTAGGGCAACTAGGAGCCCAATGATCAGGATCCCCACACACATGACAAGCACCTTTCTTCTTGCCATTCTTCTTCTTGAAGTTCGTGTGTTGCACAGCCTTGTTCTTCCCATCAAACTTTGCTTTACCATCAAACTTGCCCTTGTTCTTGAACTTGTGGGGCTGGAAGTTCTGCTTCTGTACCACATTGGCACTAGATCCTCCCTCAATACCTCGAGCACGTGTGTCCTTTGCTCTCGCCTTTTCTTCCACATCAAGAGTGCCAATGAGATCCGGAACAGAAAACTCCTGCCTCTTATGCTTCAGTAAGGTAGCAAAGTTCCTCCGCGAAGGAGGAAGCTTAGTGATGATACCTCCGGCAACAAACTTGTCCGGTAGCATACAACTGAAGTGCTCAAGTTCTCTAGCAAATGACTGTATCTCATGAGCTTGCTCAACCACGGAGCGCTCTTCAGTCATCCTGTAATCATAGAATTGCTCCATGATGTACAGCTCAGTGCCAGCATCCGAGACCCCAAACTTGGCCTCGAGTGCATCCCACATATCTTTTCCATTATCAATTGACGCATAAGCATCAACTATGTTCTCACGAAGAACACTCAAGAGAGCAGCCTTAAACAGAGTATCCATTTTCTGAAAGGCTTGTGCCTGTTGAGCATCAAGCTCCCCTTTAGGTTTGCCAAGAGTGGCATCATAGCAACTCATGGTTTGAAACCATAAGACTGCTCTCACGGGCCACCTCTTATAGTGAATACCCTCAAACATAGGAGGTCTCATGGAAGCAGCAAAACCACTTGGGGTAAATTGCCTATAATAAGGTTTTTGGACTGTTGGAAATATGAGCAATTTACCAAATGATTTTATTAACAGAAATATTAGATAAAGCATGACTAATATAGCTGCGATAAAGCAAGTCATGCAATCTGACGGAGAGTAAGTAAATAGCATCTGCATATATGAACTTGAACTGAACACATCTAGGACAGACACTAGATCATGTTGCATATATGGAGTAGAACCTAACACATGTAGGGAAAGAACTAGTACGAGAAACTGTGGCAGGAACTTGACAGAAAGAGAAGAACACATACGGGACAGCAGCAGCAGAAGCACTGGACTTGGGGTCGACATCCTCTCCAGCCATGTCATTGTTGAGGTAGTCGACGTCGGGGAAGAAGTTGTCGTCGGGGAAGTAGTCGTCGGAGTCCATGATGAAGAAGCCAGTAGTCGCGCAGAGCGCTCCCCAAAAACCTTATCACCCTTCTCCCGTACAGGACTCAAAGAGGTGCAGTTTCGGAGGCCTACTGTCCCGACCTGCGTGCACGCCGCAAGCCGGGATGATGAAGACAACAGCAGCTCAGAGATTGGAACCGGTGGCGAGAGGAAGGAGAAGTTCTGGTGCATCTCTCTGGGAGGAGCGACCTCCCTTTTATAGGCGCAAGAGAAGGAGGCGAGAGGGCAACGACGGGAGGCGAAACAAAGAGACAGAGACGAAGCGAATAGCCAACAGCCGAAGGGCTGCACCGTCCGCATTCAAACTCCACTTTCACAAAAATCTTTTCAGCTTCCGTGTGACCTTTCGTATACCCGTAGTGCGTGGCAAAAATTTAGATATCGGCTCGGCTCATTCCCGCAACGCAAAGCGCGTTGTGGCGATGCGAGGCGTGTCGTGGCGAGGCGGGTGGCGGAGGAGGAGCGCACGGGGATATCCCTCTTGATCTCATGCTCGTACAAGTGGGGAAAGAACCTCCCTTATAAGGAGGTCCAACTCCCACTAAACTAGCAATGTGGGACTAAAATTTAGTAGTATCCCTTGCCTTGCATAAATGGGCTAAGTGGGCCTCTAGGATTTATTAGGAATTTTTGAAATAGTTATTGGGCTGCCCAAAATAGACTAAATTCCAGCAATCCCCCACCAGATCCCAGAGGCACACAGCAATTTGCCTTTGGTTCCAAAACACTATTTTATATACCGGTACTGCAGTGGAGACTGTTAAGTTGAACTTCCACCTAGAACTCTATGCTACACTAGTAAGCAACTTGAATAGTGGACTGGGCCTTGAACTGCAAGTTTTCTGCGAATCCACCTTCACATAAAGCCTTGACCGATATGTGGCTACCGTGGGTCTTCCCCGCGGGTGGAGCTTATGCGTCATACTCCATGACCTTTCATGAGTTTACTAGAGAGAACCCTACTCTCATAGATTGCGACGTTTGACAATCAGACTCATATAGGTGTGTTCTTCAAAAGATGTTCTGCAGGATAACATCTCTGCTTAAATAAGCCACTTAGAACACATTAAGATATACATCAACCTGCCATGCAGATTAGGAGAGTATTGCATCTTCATGGAGTGGTATTGTGAATAGTAAGGATACTGTCCTCTCAGTTGACCAACAGTTGGTCTTCCACATCTAATTCACGGGATCTCCGATCACAAAGAATAGGTTATCACTGTGAACAACTCATATTGTGGGTCTCATACCCATCTCCCTCGATGCATTATCTATCACATTACGTGATAGACCCTTGGTAAAAGGATCTGCCAGATTTTTAGACGTTTGGATATAATCCAACGCAATAACTCCGGAGTTTTTCATTTTCCTGACAGATTTCAACCTTCTCTGAACATGTCTTGATGACTTCATGTTATCCTTTGAGCTGCTCACTTTCGTGATCACATTTTGATTGTCACAGTTCATAAGGACACCCGGTACAGGTTTCTCAACAACCGGCAAGTCATTCAAGAGCCGACGAAGCCAATCTGCATCAACCGTAGCTGTATCTAGTGCCGTGAGTTCTGCTTCCATTGTTGACCTCGTTAAGATGGTCTGCTTGCAAGACTTCCAAGAAACAGCGCCACCTCCATGAGTGATACATAACCGCTCGTGGCCTTTATCTCATCAGCATCTGAGATCCAGTTTGAGTCACTATACCCTTCAAGCACCTTTGGATGCCCGGTGTAGTGAATTCCATAATTTGCAGTGCCTTTCAAATAACGCAAAACTCTCTCTAGAGCTTTCCAATGCACATTTCCTGGTTTTGAGACAAACCGACTCAGTTTTGTATAACAGCAAAAGAGATGTCAGGTCTTGTAGCACTGGCTAAGTACATGAGCGAGCCAATAATCTGAGAATACTTCAATTAGTCTCTAGCAATTCTTCGATTCTTTCAAAGTAACACACTTGCATCATAAGGTGTTGGAGAGGGCTTGCAGTCACTGTAGCCAAAGCGACTCAAGATCTTTTCCACATAGTGAGATTGAAGCAATGTAATCCCACCATCATCGTCTCTCAACAACTTGATGTTCAGAATGACATCAGCCACTCCTAAATCCTTCATCTCAAAACAACGAGATAGGAAATTTTTGACCTCCTTAATAACATTCAGATTTGTTCCGAAAATCAGTGTGTCATCAACATACAAACAAAGGATAACTCCCTCGCCCCCACCATGGCCATAGTACACACATTTGTCAGCTTTGTTTACAACAAAGCCTGTAGCTGTTAAAGTTCTTTCAAACTTCTCATGCCACTATTTGGGTGCTTGCTTAAGTCCGTACAAAGACTTCAGCAACTTGCATACTTTCCCTTCCTGACCATCTATTACAAACCCATCTGGTTGTTCCATATAAATTTCCTCGTCCAACTCTCCATTTAGGAAAGCAATCTTAACATCCATTTGATGAACGAGAAGACCATGTGAGGCAGCTGGTGAAAGTAGAAATCGAATAGTGGTCAGTCAAGCCACAGGTGAGTAAGTATCAAAGAAGTCTTCACCTTCCTTTTGGGTATAAACCGCCACGAGCCGAGCCTTGTACTTTTCGATAGTACCATCAGGCCTAAGCTTCTTCTTGAATACCCATTTGCATCCTGTAGGTTTGCACCCATAAGGACGATCAGTTATCTCCCAAGTTTCATTCACCAAGATGGAATCCATCTCGCTACGAACCGCTTCCTTCCAGTAGTCAGCATCTTCAGATGCATAGGCCTTTGAAATAGAACTGGGAGTGTCATCTATAAGATACACAAGAAAATCATCACCAAAGGACTTTGCAGTCCTCCGTCTCTTGCTCCTAATAGGAACTTCATTGTTCTCCTCCACGGGACTTTCAAAGTGTTCCATCGAAATTGTAGGTTCGGTAATTGTAACTGGTTCCTGATTCGATGAACTAGGCATCTCCTGATTAGATGAGGTAGCAGTATCCTTCATGAGAAATATATCTTCAAAGAAAGTCGCATCATTCGACTCCATGATCGTACCGACATGCATGTTAGGTACCTCCGATTTTACAACCAAGAATCTATATCCAATGCTATGAAAAGCATATCCTAGGAAAACACAATCCACAGTCTTTGGTCCAAGCTTCCGCTTCTTTGGAATTGGAACATTGACTTTTGCCAAACAACCCCATGTTCGTAGATAAGAGAGTTTTAACCTTTTCTTCTCCCATTCCTCGAATGGAGTTATCTCTTTGTTCTTTGTGGGAACTTGGTTTAGGACATGACATGCCGTCAATATCGCCTCCCCCAACCATACCTTGGAGAGACCCGATGTGTCTAACATGGCGTTAACCAAATCAGTTAGAGTACTATTCTTTCTTTCGGCTACCCCATTTGACTGAGGTGAACAGGGAGGCGTCCTCTCATGGATTATACCATGTTCCGCACAAAGAGCATCAAATTCATTGGAAAAATACTCTCCACCACGGTGGGACCTAAGCCTCTTGATTTTTCTGTCAAGTTGGTTTTCCACTTCAGCTTTATAGATCTTGAAAAAGTTCAAAGCCTCATCCTTAGATTTCAGAAGATACACACGCAGTATCTAGTGGAGTCGTCAATTAACGTCATGAAATATTTCTTTCCACCTTTTGTCAAAACACCATTCATTTCACATAGATCTGAATGTATGAGCTCTAGTGGTGCAAGATTTCTCGTTTCCGCAGTCGTGTGAGACCAACGAGGTTGCTTAGCTTGCACACACACTTGACACTTAGATCCCTTGACAGTGGTGAAACTAGGGATTAAGTTCAACTTCGCTAGTCGTGATATGCAACCAAAGTTAACATGACAAAGACGTGAATGCCACACATTGGATTCACTATTGTTGCAAATATGATTAACAACTTTATTGCAAACATCTGATAAGGATAATTGAAATAGACCTCCTGACTCATAGCCTTTACCAACAAAGGTTCCATACTTGGATATGACAAATTTATTCGACTCAAAGACAAGCTTGTAGCCATCTCTACATAGAAGAGATCTGCTAACAAGATTTTTATTGATGGAGGGGACATAATGCACGTTCTTCAGCCGCACGATCTTCCCCAAAGTAAACTTCAGATCAACCGTGCCAACACCACGAACAGAAGCACTTGAACCGTTGCCCATCAGCACGGTTGAAGTCCATGCGGTCTGATAAGACGAAAACATGGAAATATCACCGCATACATGCACATTAGCACCCGTGTCAATCAACCAGTCAGGAGAATGACATACTGAAAGAATAGTGGGAAATATACCATACCCAGCATCTTTCATGTCAGTGTCTCCAATGACAACATTAGCGGTCTTGCCGCCTTTTCCAGGATGACGCTTGTCATAGCGATTAGGGCAACTAGGAGCCCAATGATCAGGATCCCCACACACATGACAAGCACCTTTCTTCTTGCCATTCTTCTTCTTGAAGTTCGTGTGTTGCACAACCTTGTTCTTCCCATCAAAGTTTGCTTTTCTTGCCCTTGTCCTTGAACTTGTGGGGCTGGAAGTTCTGCTTCTGTATCACATTGGCACTAGATCCTCCCTCAATACCTCGAGCACGTGTGTCCTTTGCTCTCGCCTTTTCTTCCACATCAAGAGTGCCAATGAGATCCGTGACGAAAAACTCCTGCCTCTTATGCTTCAGCAAGGTAGCAAAGTTCCTCCATGAAGGAGGAAGCTTAGTGATGATACCTCCGGCAACAAACTTGTCTGGTAGCATACAACTGAAGTGCTCAAGTTCTCTAGCAAATGACTGTATCTCATGAGCTTGCTCAACCATGGAGCGCTCTTCAGTCATCCTGTAATCATAGAATTGCTCCATGATGTACAGCTTAGTGCCAGCATCCGAGACCCCAAACTTGGCCTCGAGTGCATCCCACATATCTTTTCCATTATCAATTGACGCATAAGCATCAACTATGTTCTCACGAAGAACACTCAAGAGAGCAGCCTTAAACAGAGTATCCATTTTCTGAAAGGCTTGTGCCTGTTGAGCATCAAGCTCCCCTTTAGGTTTCAGAAGAGTGGCGTCATAGCAACTCATGGTTTGAAACCATAAGACTGCTCTCACGCGCCACCTCTTATAGTGGATACCCTCAAACATAGGAGGTCTCATGGAAGCAGCAAAACCACTTGGGGTAAATTGCCTATAATAAGGTTTTTGGACTGTTGGAAATATGAGCAGTTTACCAAATGATTTTATTAACAGAAATGTTAGATAAATCATGACTAATATAGCTGCGATAAAGCAAGTCATGCAATTTGACGGAGAGAAAGTAAATAACATCTGCATATATGAACTTGAACTGAACACATCTAGGACAAACACTAGATCATGCTGCATATATGGAGTAGAACCTAACACATGTAGGGCAAGAACTAGTACGAGAAACTATGGCAGGACATGTGACAGAAAGAAGAAGAACACATACGGGACAGCAGCAGCAGAAGCACTGGACTTGGGGTCGACATCCTCTCCAGCCATGCCGTTGTTGAGGTAGTCGACATCGAGGAAGTAGTCGTCGGAGTCCGTGATGAAGAAGCCAGTAGTCGCCCAGAGCGCTCCCCAAAAATCTTATCACCCTTCTCCCGTACAGGACTCAAAGAGGTGCGGTTTCGGAGGCCTACTGTCCCGACCTGCGGTGCACGCCGCAGCTTGGCTCATTCGCGGCGCGGCGTGGTGCGGCGGGCGGTGGAGGAGGAGCGCGCGTGGATGTCCCTCTTGTTCTCATGCTCGTACAAGTGGAGAAAGAACCTACCTTATAAGGAGGTCCAATTCCCACTAAACTAGCAATGTGGGACTAAACTTTAGTAGTATTCCTTGCCTTGCACAAATGGCCTAAATGGGTCTCTAAGATTTATTAGAAATTTCTGAAATAATTATTGGGCTGCCCAAAATAGACTAAATTCCAGCATAAGCATCATCTTATTCAGTTATGACATGTCACTGACCATTTGTGCTTCCTTTCTGTAACTAAATTCGTGTTCCGAAACTTAGATGCTTTGATTTTTGTGTGTGTGATTTCGTGCTGTAATCAAATCCATGTTCCAATGCATACAATTGTTCAGTATATTGCCATGGTAATGCAACATCTTTGCGCACTCGCATATGACTGGTTACTACTGTAGAACTTAATTATTTCAGTGTCCTCGAGTTGATCCAACTTGTCTTTTCAAACTGTTGACACAAGGATTCAGGGAAGAGTGGCCAGCTAACGTGGTAGTGATCCACATGGAGTATAAGATAAATCATACTCCTGTAGCAATCAGTTTCAGACATTTCTAGTACGCGTCGATACCAGCTTGAATTCTGTGGTCACACGCAAACTCTCAAAGTTTCAAAAGGTAAAGTATATCAGCATGCTGAAAGTGTGTGACAAGTTATCACTGAATATTTCTTTTTGCGGAAAGAATTGAATCACAGTAACAAATGATCTCCTAGTCGAAAATTTGCACCACCTTTTAGAATTTTGATCACTTCACACCACATTATAAATACATAATTCTGGCTCTTTCTCAATATCAAATCTGATCGCTAGGCCATGTCCATGCCGCAGAATATCCCATCCCATCTGCAACCCAGAGAAAGCCTAGTCAACTCAAAAATCACCATGGGACCAATACAAAAGAAATGGGAGAGGTAGCGAAACTCCACTTTGGCTCATAGGTGTATATACATATACATTTTTAAAAGTTAAAAAATTGAAGAAAAAATCCCGGTTGTGAATCCGGACATTATATGTGTGTGCACCAAGTTTTGATGAAAAAGGACATTTTTTTTGGCTTGTGTAAAAAAAGACAATTTTCGATGCTTAATTACAACTATTCACGAGGCGTTTTTTTATCTTTTTATACATGCCATAAAAAATGTTCCTTTTCACCGAAATTTTATGTGCGAACATAGGATGTCCGGATGTATACGTGGTTTTTTTCTCAATTCTTTAACATTTTGAAATTTGTTTTTCATACATATTCATAATAGATGTATCTACACCTAGGAGCCAAAACGCCACTCTTGTAGTTTGTACTGATGCAAAGGCCGCGACAGGAGGACCAGGGTCAGAGATGGCCACGCTTGAGTAGGGCGTCGGTGAGCTGCCGACCAGGGAGTTGTTCTGAGGGCGACGGATAAGGGTAACCAATCGCGTGGTACGACGGCAGCGGCAACAGCGAACATGAACTGTTGCTACGTTAATAACAGGAAATGAGTAAATGACTATACTAATCTCAGGAAATCAACGGTGGGAAATTAGTGTACTGCTCCCTCCACTCTATAGCAGTATAAGGTACCATAAAAAAGCTCAACTAATTAGGTTTCAAGCATCATGCTACAACAGTAGCCGGCACCCTGCCTCCATATCTAATCTCTCGCCCCCTCCTCTACATCATTGCTCTGGTTCTGCGGGACAGATGGGAGAGAATCGTCGTCCATCGTTTGGTTATTTTTTTATTAGGTTCTGGTGTCTTGGTGAAATTTCTTTGACTATGCAGTATTACCTCGAATAAAATTCCCACGGCTCCAATCCCATCGAAAGCGCTTGGTACGGTCCTACCAAGGAGCTTGAGAGTGTTTGTGCAGCGAGAGTGAGAGAGAGGTCATGGACGAAACATCTTGAGAAGAGGGAAGAATATGCATCAATATTTTCATTTTGCACCAAAAGATTGCACACAATTCAAAATTAGGCCAGTTTTATAATATAAATAAGTATAAATTTAATTTAAGCTAGTATTCAAACTTTGCAATGCACCACCAAATGTAAAACTCAGAAATTATCTTTTACAAATACACAAAGGATATGTTACTGAACACAAAGTAAAAGTTGAGACAAACCAAAACCAAGTAGTGGAATTCATACATCCAGTGTTGTAAGAATTTCCATACATTATTCCATAGTAAAAGACTGAACGAATTTTAAAAAAATGCTCCAATTCAATTCAACCTCCTACCCAAAAACTTATTATATATTCTTCGCTGATAATACATAAACCATCATCGTAGATGGCTCAAAAAGCAGTGGAAAATGTTTCCTTTCATCTATAAAGCAGAGTCTTTGGTGAGATAACTCATACAACTTCCTAGAGATATAAGGAAAGGCATCACAACTCTCGATGACAAGATGGGGTGGGGGATATTGGATATCTTAGATGAAGGCATAAAATGCGGTTCTGGTTTTGACCGAGTCATCTGTGATACTGTTCCAGGAGTACAATTCACATAACTAAATAATCTTCCACAACACCACTAGAACAAAAAGTAATAGCGTCAAACCAAGCTATATATAATGTTCAAGACTATACTCTCTCGATCCGAAAAAATTCAAATGTTGTTCTGGTTTCCACATCACCTTCACGATGCTCACTTTAAGGGTGCATCCACCCAAAACCTGAAACAAGAGAAAGAAGACATCCATTGATTGTTATACATCTACAAACCAACCAAAGATGATCATATGAATAATTTGATAACTAAAAACACCCTTAATCTTCTATATCTAAATAGCTAGCCCACTAACATATTTTTGTGAACATGCACACATCATGCCACCTCATCATGTAAACATGCATGCACAAGACCTACCCTCATCATGCAAACAGGATGGGAAAAGGCCCATCACCTCATCAAGTTACACATGCATGCAAAACACCCACATCGTCATGCAAACATGCATGCAAAAAGGCCCACCTCATCAATAATTAAATACAGTAAATCATATATGTTTTTAGTTTTAGTTCTCATATTATTAAAAATATTCATATTAAAAATAATCAAATGACATGAAATTATATTGCAACCACCAGTCCCACATCAAACACATGAGGTATCATCTAGTTAAGCCATAAATAATACTTATGCACTCACCAGTCCGTCAAGTGTAGCAAGAGCATTAGCATGTTCCTCGACCATCTCAATGGTCACATGCCCGAATCCCTTTGAGATATTGGTCTTCTTCTTACATCTCACCTTAGCTTGGGACACCTTACCGTGCTGGCTGAAGAACCGTCACAGCTGAGAGTTATTCATCCTGCGAGGCAGGTTGTTTACGATCACCGTGAAATAAGACTTATAATGTTGTTGCCGAGGTCTCTCCATGTGAATAGTGCTTTTTGGAGTTGTGGTCATCTGCTGGTTTTTCCTCTTCCACCATTTTGAACTCTCACACCTTTCACTGATTTCCTGATCCAGGAAAATCAAATTTATAGCGGAACAGAGGGTTAGTACATTTATCTAACCAGTACTATAATGATGCAATACACAATTTAACCATCAGCTTATCCTATGACATTTGTTAAATTAAAACAAATAAAATATAGCACTACTAACCGCTACATTGAATGAATAATGCTCATGATGCATGGATAAAATGTGGTTTTTACAAGTATAGCCCCAGTCACTGAACTAGCAAAAAAGGTTTTTATCTATTTCCAAGAAAATAATTCTTCCTCACTTCTAAGTTGATGCGAAGGTCTAAGGTTGTTGGTCGAATCACAAACGGACGAGAAGAATTGATCACACAACTATGAATGTCGTCAAAGAAATAACAATATATATCTAAGTTCAATGTGAAATAGTCATGTTCGGTACATGCTATAACTTTGGTGGAGTTAGGTCTAAATATAATTGCGTTTGGCAGAAAAAAAAGATCTAAATATAATTGCATATACCTGGTTTGGAGCAACGGCAGGCTGGGGGAAGAGCCACATGCACATATCATCGTCCCATCCATGAGGCAACTGCTCCACGAATTTGGCCTTGCCGTTGATGAGGTTGTACCTAAACACATAACACGACTGACCCGGCATGTTGTTCTCTATGTTGTAGACAAAATATGCACACCCGCCGGGCACGGCATCACCGCCTAGCCGCGAGGCATCCACAGCAAAGCTGTTGGGCCACCCCAGGAACAGGACGCGGTTGGCTAGGCTCTCGCCATCCTTCCTCACCCAGCGCATTTTCTCGGGCGCCTCCCCCTCTAGGGCGTGAATGGACACCGAGAGAGCGCCAACCAGGCAGGAGACAAGGGCCTCACCGAGCTGCTGCAAATCCATGTAATCTTTGCGGACCTCAACGGATGCCTAGAGAAGCTCGCCGTGGGACTCGAGAAGGTAGTTGTATCCGTATAAGTAGTCCTGGCGCTCCCCTGGCATCCACGGGCTCGGCACCACCACATCTCGAACGCCGTGGCGATCGTCCGGTGTCACGGCGTGCCACAGGTTATCCTCGACGGTGACCAATATCTTTCCACGGTGATACGTGACGTAGAAGTTGGTAATGTCCGGGCATTCAAGCGTCCGCTCGACGACCGTCCACGTGGCTTCTCCGGGATGCAGGAGGGCTGCCCAGAAGCTGGCAATAGAGTCGTCCTCCGGGTCGGTCTCGTACAGGCCGTACAGAAGTGTGGCGCCGTCACCGTAGGCGACGCTTTGGAGGTCATACCCAAGTCCAAGTGTACTACTGGTAGTCCCCTTGGTGATGCATTCTTTGATTTCCTTCGGGAACGGGGGGAGATGCTTGACGACGGCTCCGGTGAGGATGTCACGGAGAGTATGGCACGGGCCATCATCGACCAAATACCAGACGGCGGCGCCGTCGACGCTGGCCACCAAGTCCCGGTGGCTGGATGGCGGCGCGGCGCGGTAGGTTTTCCTGGAGAAAACGCATCTGAACTTGACGTCCTTGATGTTGGGCGCGAGGAGCCATGGCAGAAAGGAGGGCTGCTTCGCCGTCAGGGTCAAATCGGGCGCTGTGTCGCGCCATGCCTTGCAGACGGCGTGGAAGCGGACGTAGTCGGCGACGTCGCGCAGGCGGCCGGAGATGTCGCGGAGCAGGTCTGCCGGCAGGTTAGGCCACGGTGCCGGCGCCGTTGTGTGCACGGGAGACTGATGGTTTTGGCCACGGCAGACGCACGCATCAAGAGAGGCGCAAGTAGACGACGAGGACTCGATGGTTTGATCGCTACTGACGCCGCGACGGTGCCTGGAGCGTCGACGACCTCTCGCCATCGATCGATATATTGAGGATCACGTGCGCGTCCAAATCGTCGAACTGTGCTTTTGTTTTCTCTTCCCACGCTATGGATACATCACGTGGCTATATCTCTACTTCTAATGGACGAATTGGTTGAATAGTCCTCCCACTTTCAACCGGTTTATTTTCAACCGGTTTTTCTTCGTCCCACCTCCCACCACCCCCCTCCTACCGGTTTTTCTCTTTCTCGTCTGGCCGACAATACCCAACGTATTTATGGTAATCAATCACAATTAATCCACGTATGGTAAGGCTATAAACTTAGAAATCTCAAATATGATAATTATAGTAATAAATCAATCCATGTATGGTAAGGCTATAACTAAGGAAATTTCTAATATGGTAATTATCACCAGAATCAAAGCTTTCCAAAAAAAGTTCTTCTTGCCATACCCTTCAATCGCGCCCTGCTCCATTCCGATCTCCTTCCCTCAATCGCTCCAGCTGATTTACTCTTTCCAAACCTAACCCCTGCCTGATCTAGATAAAGAGGCTCTCTCCTGCCCGTCTCATCCCTCCCTTGTGCCAACCATGGAAGAGAGGAGGGAGAGCACAGAGGAGCGCGCCGGCGATGCGCCGATGCTCGCTGGTTGAGGCATGGTCGGCGTGTGAGTCAAGAGGATCCCTGCATCTGTGGTGGTAGGCGATCCAAGGAAGAGTAGTCGAACATGAAAGCGATGGGAGGGACAACACCCTGCTGCCGGGCTCGTCCGCCTCTTCGTGGCCGACGACCGCGTTGGATGTGGCCGAGGGCGGCGATGATGGAGGGAGCCGCTGGCGCTGGCCAGGCTCCCGACCGAGTCGCTGCTCCTCAGTGCCAACCCTTTCCGCCGCGCCGGATCGCTCGTCATCTTGGGGACCCCGAAGGGATGCTGCCGGTGTGGAAGGCGCCCACGACAGTGCGGGCTTGGGACCGAGCGGCGGGGGACGTTACGGGTTCCGTTCTAGGGCTAGGTCGGGAAGTCTATCATGTTTCTGTCGGAAAATCTTGTGATCAACGGGTTTACTAAATTAATTTTGGGTCTATATTAAGGGGCACCGTCTATTCTTGTCATTCGAATTTGCATTCTTGCATCAGAAGTTCAAGAGAACTGTCATGAATAGCACAATGCCTTTCAGTTTGTAGACTGATAACTGAACATCACATCTTTTGATTTCTGTTTGGCCTCCTGGGAACGTAGACTAATTTAACACGTCATTTTTCGGTTTATTGTTCAAAATTGTTTCACTTCACATGATCGTGAACATACATGATGTGTATGTATTTTTTAATTTTGTGTCTGGTGACCTCAATTTTTATGCCTTTTACAGGTGAGTTGCTAACAAAATTCTAAATGTACATGCTCCAGGTAAATTTCTGGACATATATATTATATCTATATGTCCTTTCTACGAGGACATAAAATGCATTCCTATTTTCTATCTACCATTTTGTAACCCTTTGCAGAATGGTCTGGGGAGGTTCGCAACATTGTCTACTCATCTGATCGGAAATCTGTATATGTTGTCGATCGTGTGACTCTATGGAACTGATGGGGAGGTACCCTTCTTTGCCTGGGAGTTATATTTGGTTTAGTTCGCTGAATCTGGTTTGGGTTTGCACTAATCTTGCGTACTAAGTTTTTAGTGTATAATCTGTTTGTAGGTCCCACTATTTGATTAGTGGACGCAACTGATGGGGGCATGGAGATGATGGCAAGGCATCACGCTGTGGTGGTGGCGAGGGGGCCATCGATGAAGGCGGCGATGACAGGGACTGCCTACAAAAGCGGTGCATGGATGGGGGAGGTGAAGTGGCGAGGGCTGGGAAGGTGGAGAACGACAATCGGGGGAGATGGAGTGGTGGCAAGATTGGACGAGCTCACCTCCGGAGTGTGTGGGCAAGATTTCCTTTTCGGGTCGGCCGGCTTTTTTTTAAAGCATGTGCATGCATGAGTTGGGGCTTATTTCCAGCGGTGAACATGCATGGGTAAAACCGTTTTCTTTTGCGAAAGGGGAGGGGAGACAAAAAACGGAGGTGGGAGGGGGAGCCGTACATGGTGGGAGGGGTGGAAACCCTGGAAGCTGGGCCTGGGATGATCAGGCTGTCATGAACTGAAGTTATTTGTTTATAGTGTCACAAGTGTGTATTGTATAATTGTTTATATATTTGTCGTATATTTTATTGAATTTAGGTGTGTGTGCAAGGTTTTCATACCTTGAAATTATGAATATTGTGAAGTGCGAGCCTCTCTCTTCTAGAAAATCATGGAATTGGCTGACACACCATTAAATAATTTGATGCCACATGCTTATTTTAAATGGCTAGAAAGTACAAGTGAAAGCTTCTTTTGATTTGGTTCCTTCATTGCATGGTTTGATCACAATCTCTCAACAATTGAGAGATAGAATGATACTCAAATTATTCAAATTCTTACTCTACAAACTAAAAGAGAATAGAACCAAACAATGGTATATTTGTGTCCATGAAGATAGCTATCCAGTTCTAGCGCATGGGTTGACATGGGTTGCAGACTGCATTTGGCATCATCTTTACCTAGGTTTTCTTTGACCCCATCCTACAACCGACCTCCTTTCGATTAACTCATCCTATCGCCCAAGTCAACACCGACCTATAAATCCTACATATATTTATAACTCCATGGCAACCTCCATATATTTTTAGAACTCCGTGGCAATGCACGGGCATTTAGCTATGAGTCACGAGTGTATTGTTGTTGCATTTCACAAAACCATCGTATATATGAAGGTTTTTTTCAATTATTTTCCTACATATCTCTACTCCTAATGGACGAATTGGTTGAATAGTCCCACCACTTTCAACCGGTTTATTTTCAATCGGTTATTTTTCGTTTGGTTTTTTTGTCCCACCTCCCACCCCCCCTTCCATCGGTTTTCCTCTTCTCTCGTCTGGCCGGCAATATCCAACGTATTTATGGTAATCAATCACAATTAATCCACGTATGGCAAGGCTATAAACTCAGAAATCTCATCAATCCAAGTATGGTAAGGCCATGACTCAGAAAATTTTGAATATGGTAATTATATGGTAATAAATTTAAATTATCCTAAAGGCTATCAATCCAGGTATGGTAAGGCCATAACTCAAAAAATTTCGAATACGGTAATTATATGGTAATAAATTTAAATTACCTCAAAGGCTATCTCTACTCGTAATGGAGGAGTCTGCGGTCTTGATGGTCGGTTTCGTACTTTCCTTCCTTAGTCGTCGTCCCTTCCAATTATATCGTCGCACACGAAAAAGGAAACAGATCCCGTTTTCCGATCCTCTCCAAACCAAATCAATGATGGGGCACCCCTCAAAAGAAAACCAATGCCCACATCCTTTGGGACTTCCGAGCGAGAGGTCTAACCTCTGCTCGCACGCAGCCCGCCGCCGCGCTCCCGTTGCAGACTGCCGCCGTCCTTTCGATGGCTTGCTGCCGCCGCCACCGCCCAGCTCGCTGCTGGCCACCTTGCTCGGCGCCTCCCAACGCCACCTCCCATGCCTCCGTAATGGCGAAGGGTCCGGTTCCATGGACGCGGATCTGGTAGAGTGGTAATGTTGAGAGGAGACCAAAGAAGGAGTAGGCGAATCAAGAAGCGGTAGTTGCATCAAGTCTACTCCAAGTCACAGGTACACTAATTATCTGGATTTTTGTCAATCCTCCTGATCGTGCTTACGCATTGGATGCAACTTTTGCCTGGCCAGGTGAATTGAAACTGATTTGCGACTGGAAGTAGTAAACCAATATAGCTTCATAGTTTTGGCGTACTCAGATGAAGCGACGGGTTCAGCAAACATGCAGTTGCAGAAGTTTCTTGGCTGCTGGTCGTGTGGGGTTAATTAGCGCATGCATTGGCACAACCATCCAGCTGCAACGGCATGCTTTTTGTTTGGAAAATTTTCTTTGGTCAAATATGAGAATGCTCTTGGTGACCAAAATGCACTACTTCTCAATCTCTAGCTGGTTTACCTGTGTGACGTGTAAGTTTAGCTGACATGATGTTTGTTAAACCCCAGCGGGATTATATGACTGTCATATATATAGATGAACTGTTTGTTAAAACACACGCACAAAAGTGGAGCTTCTTAGAGGAAGTCATTATCTAATATATATATATATAATATTAAAGAAATGTTGCTACATTGCCGTTTCACACACAACCATTAATGCAAAAACAATTTAAAAACCAAGTGCTGAATCAATTTCAAAACCAAGCCATTAATGTAATTAGTTAGTCAGGCAGTTAATTATGCGCAATTAATTAGGTCTATTTAAATAAGTTTTTTTTTTCGCGCTGAATCAATTCAGAAACTGGATCATTAATTCAACTAAATAATTATACATCCGGTTAATTAGGATTGTGTACAATTAGAAATAGGGATTTTTTTTGAATTAGACAGATAATTAATTAAATAGGCATGCATGCAAATAATTAGGCATGTTATTAATTAATTAGGCAGGCAGTTAATCATGCCGAATCAGTTTGAAAGCGTTTGTGGGCGAGGACGGCCAGTAGCTAGGCTATCGCTGCCATTGGTGACTGCCAACAGGCTCTCAACGACATGGTTGGCCAGCGTTTGCCAACATAGATAACAGCCACCACGCCTCGTGACATGAGCGACCAAGCATTCGTAAAGATGGATGATGACCGTCGTCCACACACTGATGGTTGCCGAGATGTTTGTGGACGAGGATAACAGATGCCATAGAACAAGGTCAAACGGTCGCGGGCTTGAGGACGCCCAAGCACTAACGGTCGAGGGTTCCGACCGCACCCTATTAAATAGTTTAACCCACTCTATTATATCATAAACAAGAAAATTTCATCCTTACTGCAATGCATGGCGAAGATGAGTTGGATGTCATCTGCTTTTAAAGGAGGTGGCGCCAGTGAGAGAAAAAACGAGAAATGTCTCGCTACGGCGGAAAATCGGTCAAGAATAAGAGGTTTCGACAGAAAAAGGAAAGGTGCGTCATTGGATAGGGTTTTTATGTTGAACCCGGATATTACAGATATTGCGAATAGCCCGTAGCAACGCACGGGCGTTATGCTAGTATACTATTATTGCTAACACGAGTAAGCTAGTATTCTGCACGAATACGGTCAAGGACACGAATACGGACTCGTATTGCCGCCGCAGGAAACTGGCTACCTAGCGTGTTCATCAGTTCTTTTTTTGTTTTAACATCGATTCATCAGTTCACACGTAGAACATGCAGTAGTACTCTGCGTGAACTTGTACGGCCAAGAGCCGTTCCTTTTTTAGAGAAAAGGTGTCGGTCGAGACCGAGAAAAGGCACGAACTTAACCCGACTTTGAATTAACAAAATCATTAACCGGTCAGGATTACACAGAGTAGTTATAAAGTAAAGAAACAGGAAACAGCAAAGATACAGAGAGCTGTAACAGCTTACAACCAAGTATTGCAAACACAAGATAGTAAAAGGAGCCTAGCGGATCACCAAGGTCACACGCCAAGAGTAGCAGCGAGACCAACAACAGGGTGAGGGATAGCACGAACCAGCATCGACGACCAACATCACCTTGCCTTCTCCCGCAGAACATGCCAAGATCGAAAGCCAAATGCTTCTACCTCCGAAGAAGACCACTATCTTCTTGCCCTGGCTCGAAGGGCGCCGCACCGTCGGAAGGCAGAGTGCTCGCCATAGAGCCTAATGGACACAGCCGGCTGGCAGCTCAGGTATGAGGGAGCAGAGCACCACCTCCGCTGGGTTGCCACAACCTCACCACCACCTGATGATAAACCACACGTTCAGACGCAAGCTGAAGAATGTCGGCACAAGACGAAGACCGCGCCGAGAAGATGAAGAACAATGAGCAGATCGCCGCCACCTGGTCCTCAGCAAGCAGAGAAGCACCATCCACACCCCCGCGAACCCCAGACGACGCCTCCAGGGAGGTAACGCCATCGACATGCCACCGCCGCCCACAAGGGGAACCAGGGCTTTTGCCCACACAGGAGTGAGGAAGAAGGAGGCAGAAGGGGATCTCGATGAGGCCTCCAAGAAGGGGGCGCCGCTAAAGGCCAAGGGTTTCCCCCGGTCCCACACTCCATGCCCAACCACCTGGACCCGAGAGCATGAGCCATCGTGGCGAAGCTGCCATGGCCGGATCGGACCGGTGGGTGCCTCCACGAGTAGATGACCTTGATCTTCACCGGAGCATGCGCACGTGCCACAACCTCGTCGCCCGCACGACCAAAGTTGCGGTACAACACTCGCGGCCGCTGCTCGCCGTAGAGCCGGCACCGCCCACGCACCCGAGGCCGCCGCCCCGGCATCCACCCACCATGAGCATCTCCACCAACACCGCGAACAACCCCTACACCATCCTAGAACGACGGACCAACACCACCATGACAACCACCAGGGAAGGGGCCTGTAGCGGACGAACACGCTAGATCCAGATCTAGCCGGGAGTGAACCCCAAATCCCCAATCGACGCGGCAGCACGGGAGTAGGGGCAGCACACCCAGGCCGAGCAGAAGGGCCACAACCCCTTGCCAGCCTCCCGCCGGCTAAGGCAAGGGCCACCAGCCGCCACCAGCACAGATCTGGGAGGGAGGCCAGCATGGCGGCCAGGCAGGGGCTGGATCCCAGGCTGCCCCAAAGCACGTCAAGGACGACGACCTCCATGGGGTGGGGAGGGGGAGTAGCATTTGAAAAAAGCCGCCAAGAGCCATTTCTTGTGTACCTAGCTAGGGCATTTCTAGCATATCCCCTTATCTCAATTTCAAATTAGGTGTCGTATCTTCTAAAAATGTGCTACCTTCGTCTCAAATTATAATTTAGGACAGAGGAAGTACCTTCTAGAATTATTGTTTTTATATCATTTTCAATCCCCGATACACACTCGACCCCACATGCATGGAAGCCTATTTTTATCTTCTTCTTCACTTCACACTGGCAACAACACTCTCTGTCTACTACATGATGTCGATGATTTAGTTAGGGCATCTTCAATGCTATCCCCTAAAACAAACACACTATCTATCTGCGGACCTTGTCTGAACGCATCCACAGACATGGTGCGGGAGCTGGTCAACCAACCCTATCCCTTAAATAGGCATCAAATTAGGATGACAGAGGTGGGCCAGGCGGACCTAGAGAACAAAACACATGTGTTGTGAGGACATGTGGTCCAACTAACAGTGGGCTAAGCAGATCTTCATATGCTGTCCGGACTCCTGCAAAGCCCCCCAAGTTTGGTTTCAATTTTGGAAAAATGAACATGTAGAGTGGTCCACAGACGTTTACGAAACTGCATTGGATGGTACAAAGTGTTCGGACCACATGGTCCGGACGTTTACAATAGTTTTACATGTATGTTTTGGAGATGCCCTTAGGGCATGGCCAATGCGTCGCCCCAGCAAGCTGCCCCGCGGACCACATAGGCTCAGGTGTCAGGAATGGTGTCCTTGTAGGGGATGAGTCACCTGCAGAAGAGGCCGCAACTTCACCGAGAAAATAATGAGAGAAACTGAAAAAGGAGAAAAGAGAGAAGAAAGTAGGGAGGATGGTGAGAAAAAGGCAAGGGAGATGGAGATGGAGAGTTGGAGACCTGTCCGGGGGAAGGAGATGGTGGAAGCGAGTTATGATGCGGCCATGGTGGCCGCCGTTGAAATCCGGCTGGTCGCCCGACGGGAAAACATCTGATCTATTCATCTTCAATCACTCCCTCACGAAGCCGGGCAAAACTTGTTGTAGTAGACAATCGGGAAGTCGTCGTGCTAAGGGCCCATGGACCAGCGCGCTAGAACAGCAACCGCCGCCGATAAAGAGTAGCGTAGATCGGAGAATCCAACCTGAAAACACAAGAGGGTAGATGAACGATTAACAGATCTGAGCAAATGCACTAAGGACAGATCCGCCGGATACACACATCCACCCGCCTACCGATGATGCTAGACGCATCACCGGAACGAGGGATAGGCGGAAAGAATCTTATTCCATCTTCAGGGTGCTTCCACCGTCTCGCTTTCCTGAGCAGGACACAAACCGTAACAAATCTCGAAGCAACATCTAAAAACGAAGCCCTCCCTCTGCTGGACCTTGCCGCTGTGGCCCGCCGTGCCATATGTACCCCTTCCGTTTAGGTCAGTCGACCTCTGCATTCCGATGGATGCGCCCGTCCCTGTCGTCACCAGCGTTGTGGCCGGAGGCCACATGGACCCCACCTCCGGCGCCAGGGGCCGACAAGTATTTCCTCTTGCTCCAACGCCTTGTGGCGAAGGAGACCAGGCGCATCATCCTCTGATCCTCTCCTACCATGCTAGCGGCCTTCACCAGCTGCGAAGACATGGTGGCCATCGACCAGATGTGGTCGACGCCAACAAGGAATCGGTCCCGTCATTGACATATAACTTGACAAGGTAGTGGCACAGGCTCTCCTCATCGTGATATGATCTCGTTGTTGTTGCAAGAAGACATGGATCAAAGAAAATCAAGCTGCTTAGAAGATCTAACCCATATTTAACAACTAATTTATATGAAGGTACCAGTGGCATTGCAAACTCGTACGCAATCATGGATTCATGGTGCTGGTTTTAGGAAACCATCTGACAACCATGCCGTGTAACTGGTAATATAAGGTTCGCACCAGAGATTAAAGCATCGCTCGAAACTGAAGATAACATGAAATTTTTGGCGCCCACTTTAGTATGAAACAAGCTACAAGCTTTTCATCCCATCCATTGATTTGGAAAAAAATAAATTCAATTTGCATTCCTCATCGACTGCAACAAGTGTACAGACCTCGTCATGGCCTAACACTTCAAACATGTTATTCAGGTTCCACTGCCCACTATGGTCGACGCCAATACTGCCTGGACGGATCTGGCGGGTGGGAATACATCCGGGGGAACTCTAGGCCGGCGTGGCAGCCGCACCAAAGACGACGCCCTCAGCGCCGATTCCCTTCCTGGAGGCTTCGGTGTGTATCATATGCCCCCACCTCTCCCATGAGCACATGCAAAAGCCTCTGTTCCTCTGTTTGGGCGACGATGGCACTTTGGTGTCATGTTCCTTCCTGAAGGCGTCGGTCGGGGACTGCTCAGGGTGGTGGAGTTGCTGCTAGTTCGGAGTCGACGCGAGATGGCATGCAGGTGGAGCGGTGTGGCATCAATCGTATCATCGACGGTGCGTCTCGGCGGCATGGCGCAGTGGAGACTCTGCGTCCGATGCGCGGAGATGGACTCACGCAGGAGGAGGAAGCTGTCTGGCATCATGATGACGTTGTTGGCAGAGAGGCCTGGCAAGGTCGGTGCATCAGTTCTGCTCTGAGGATGGACCGATGAAAGATGGAGGTGACGGCCCTTGCAGCGTGCGGTGCTCACTGGGAGTTTTTCGGACCGATGTGTGATCCAATCTAGGTAGTGGCTTGGATGGGACACCTGGCTTTAGATGTTAGATTTTGGTGCGATGTCTGTTTGGTATTAGGTCTGGGCATTCGGCACACCTTCATTAAGGGGATAGGAGTAGCAACAGTGTTGCCAAGATGGTGGCTTCAAGCTTATTGATTTATCATTTTGTATGGTCTTTGTGAATAATTAATAATATGACTTCCTGCATCGTCCAGATGCAGAGGTCGAGGGTACACCCTCCTTCAAAAAACACTAAGAGCTGGCAATCATCACTACTGTAATCCATATGCATTGCATACATGGATCCCTGAGACTGCACCATAAAACCATAATCCGACATGTCTTTCACGCTGAGTGGCACTCAGATTTCGACCCAAGTATTCCCCTTCGTATCCATTATGATCATCGAAGAATAGCTGGTAGTCAGATGCAACTCGCAACTGATGAAGACAGAGACCGAACTATTGTAATGAACAATGCGTGCTTTTGGCTTCGGCTCTGTATTGTGGGATTCCTATGTTCAACTTTTTCCGTGGCTTTAAAATTTTACTAGGTTGCAGCCCATGCAGGAGGATTGCAAGCAATAAAATGCACTTATTTTGTTTTCGGTAAAATTCTACCTAGATTGTTAAATCGTCTAATGTGGAAATCTATTAGTAATAGGTGGGGACTGCCCTCCCAGCATTTAATATGAACTCCCTTCTTTACGGTTTATTGGGCTCATATAATTTCTTGATTTATCATACACCCTCCTTTCATTTATATTGGGCCTAATGCGTTTTTCAAGACCGCCTTTGATTATTGACAAGATTAACAGTATATGAGATGTATAAGATGAAAATTATATCATTGGAAGCTCCTCTCACATACGAATTTGATGGTATACTTTGTGTAAGTTACATGTCATATATTATTGCTCTAACATTTGGTCAAAGTTAGCCTCGAAAAACGCATTAGGCCCTATACAGAAGGAGAGAGTATAGGGCCTAATGCGTTTTTCGAGGCTAACTTTGACCAAATGTTAGAGCAATAATATATGACATGCAACTTACACAAAGCACATCATCAAATTCGTATGTGAAAAGAGTTTTCAATGATATAATTTTTACATTATGCATGTCATGTAGTATTAATTTTATCAATAGTCAAAGGCGATCTTAAAAAACACATTAGGCCCTATATAGATGGAAGGAGGGAGTAAGGGGGTGTTTGTTTCAGAAGTCCTAGGACTTTTTTTAGTCCCAGGGACTAGTCAAAAAAGACTCTCCAATAGAGTCTTTTTCTAGTCCCTGTAGAAAAAGTCCCTCCCGTTTGATTCCTATGAACTTTTTCTAGTCTCTGGGACTAAAAAGTCCCTGAACCAAACACTCCCTAAGTCTTATTTTGTTTTTATTTCTTTCCATCGCATGTTCACATTTCAAGATACATTAAATTGATGCATGCAAGGATGAAAAGAAACCAACAAATACATGTGACCATTCCTACTCATTTACTCCCTCCGTCCGAATTCATTGGGCCCGAGAGCCAAAACATGGAGACCAAGTCATACACTCTTCTAGGCACAATTAATATCATGCACAGTAATTTAGAGGCATTGGTTGCAGTGATTTAAGTGACTGCATGCGTGCAAGCGCACGTAATTGGCTGCATACTCGCCAGGCCTAATTAAGTGAGCTATTTAAGTGGTTGCATGCGTTTTCATTGAAATCAACACACTGACCAAACGGGAACTGGGGGTAGTCACTTAAATTACTACTGCACATGCTGTTAATTGTGCCTAGAAGAGTGTATAACTTGGTCTCCGTGTTTTGTCTCTCGGACCCAATAAACCCGGACGGAGGGAGTACTAAATAAATCAAATACAAGAAATAAATTTTCTAGCAAGATATCACCCATGCATAACTTAAGCATGCAGACAAGTGAGCATTTCCCATAGCACGCTGCCTATATAAATAGAGAGCCTAGGTGATACACAATCACACATCGATCAAAAACATACATATATCTAGTCACCTGCCTGCGTAAGTATTGGTCTGCATCTTTCAAAGTTGATTGATATGGCTAGTGCTAGAGCGGTTGCCATGTTCTACCTAGTAGTTTTTGTGACGGTCTCTTTTTTCCCAAACCATACATGGGCAAGTAAGTCTCAAGCTGCCATTGAAAAAGATGAGGTGATGGAACACTGTAAGTTCAATATTAGAAAAGGCGCCCACTGGCCATTCGAACCAAGCCACGCATGCTGCCAAGTAGTGACGCGTTCAGTGAACCTCCTGGCAATTTGCAATGCGTTTACCGCCGCAGATTTGGCTCAGATCAGTCTAGAGAGGCGGGCTGCTGTCACTCGTTGGTGCGGCAACGCGTTGCATGAAGGAGACAACTGTGCAGGTTTGTTTTGTTGTTGATATTAACGTATAATTGATGTGTTTATGTGTGTTTTGTTTGAAAAAAACCGTTTATATTGTCATATATCTTTGCTTACTTACTATCTCCATGTATGGAAATTAGTTAATTAAGAGATTTTTAATTTCATTTGCAGGTTACATTGTTCACTTTTGAGTTGGGCACTCCATGCAAGGCCGATCTGGTCGATGGACAACTAGAATAAAAGTTTTTCATGGCATCCGCATAGTGTGTTCTATTTTTTCCATGCAACTAATAAAATCGAATCATTTTCCCCTTCTATTTGATCTTGCAAATCTTGTTACTCGCCAAAGTTAATTCATCTATACCTACCATTAAAGGGAGGTGATATTTTTGGTTTCGTCCCGCTTTGTTTGGTCCTGCTTCAATTAATTTCACGTACGCTATTTGGTTTCGTTACTTGCCACCCGTTTTGGCCCAACGAAGAAAGCCCACCTGGCGGCACACTGAGGCCCAGTTCCGGAGAGTTGGCAAAAAATAAAATTGCCAATGGGAGGGTTTGATCTCACAACTTGCAAACCGGTCACACACAGTTTGTCCAACTGACTCAGCTAGAGATATGAGAGGATTTGTTTTCTCCCGTTGCAACGCACGGGCCTTTTTGCTAGTATATACTAACATAAAAAGAGCAAGTTGCAGAGATTCAACACATCTAACCCATTCAAAGACTATAGGCCACAATGAGGTTTGTACATTTGTCGCAGTCGATATGGAATGCAAATCGATCTTTTTTCATGTCTTTGCGTGGAATGAAAAGCTTGTATCATACGATATGGAAAACCAGAGATCTTGTGCCATCTTCAATTCTGAGAGGGATTTCAATCTCCGATGCGGTCCTTATATCCCCAGTTACACGGAATGGTTGTCAGATGGTTTGCTAAAAGCAACACCGTGATTGCCTACTGAGTTTGCACGCCACTGGTTGGTACCTTCATAACTTGGCACCACTAATTTTTATGTTGTTCTTGTCCAACTAAATCCAGTTCTGAAGAACCTTCCTTTATTTGTTGTCCATAATTGCAACTTGCAGATATTTTTTGTCCACCATCTAGCATTAAAATATTGTAATCAATCTTCTAGTTCTTTTATTTTCATATATATTGTAATGTCTATTCAATGGTTATGGACTTCTGGTAGATTTTTTGACATGAAACCTGTAAAGCTAAATGAAAAAAATGAGTTAATTCCAGTTTAGAGCACCCGTTCGTCACAAGTTGACACATTTGCACATATTTTAGAAACCACTTCACACTACATCTTGGGTCTACAATTCCGGTTTGCACCACTTGCTTTATTTTCTGTTTTGTTTTTTGTCGTGGATGTGGTGCGATGGTGTGACAACTAGGCACAAGTTTCCTTGCCGTTTCTATACTACTCCCTTCGTTTCAAAATAGATGACCCAACTTTGTATTGAAGTTAATACAAAGTTAAGTCATCTATTTTGGAACAGAGGGAGTACTATAAAATTAGCAAACATAAATTCCCATAAAGCCATACCTATAAAGTGTACACGGGATAACCTGAATCATCCAAGATATAAGACTCTATGTTAATTTGATGGTCTGCCTTCGGATCGAACGTCACACGATCAATGTTTTGCCGCAGACGTGTGCGGCCTGCAGTCTCCTTCCTCACGGTTTTCGGATCTCCCTCCCCACGATCTGCTTAATTAATTATAGAAAAACAATCAAAGATTTCTTTGTTTATCTCCAACTCTTTCGCTGAAGAAAAGCTAAAAAAGAGGACTGCTACCTCCCTCACCTCACCCACGGACGCCCTCCCCGCTGCCGATCGGTTCTCTGCCGCGCCCACCCGACCATCACCTCCCTCCTCTCCCTTGGCCCGCTCCGCCTCACCTGCCGCTGCCTTCTCTCCACATCCCCGACACGGCCTCCCGCTTCCAAGCGCTTGCCTCGAAGAAGGTGGCTGCCTCCACTGTCTTCGGGCCCGGGCGCGTGGAGTGGGCTGCTCTCGGTGTTCGACCAGGTGCTCAGCGACGAGGAGGAGTACCGCTGGCGCGCACATGTGCAGCACAAGGGCGTGGAGGTGGAGGGGTAGGACATCTAGGGGATCTCGATGGGCGGGCACGGGACATGGGTCACTAAGCCATCCCACGTCGCATTCAACAATGGTTGTCGTGGCACCCCAGCTCACAGAAACCGGAACGCCCTGTACTCCAGCCCACAGATCGAGGAGAAGTCTTCTGGAATACGGCACTGCTTAGCATAGAACAAATCATCTCTTTATTACAATCTATATGAGTACAAGGGATTACATCGGCATGGCGACACTACGCCTGCCACGGTTGCTCCATGCAAGCAGCAGAGCAACACGAAGCAGCGGAATAACTCTAGCAGCGGAACAGCGACGACGGTGGTGAACTCCACTCCGCAGGGACTCTGACTGGAACGCTTATCCTAACTCGCAAACAAGGAATCCATGACAAACAAGCACTCAAATCCGGCTTGACCTGCAAACTGGCATGACACGCCAGGTCAGTACATTGAAAATGTACTTGCAAGCTCACAGCAACCAAAAGCAATCAAGGCAGACAACAACATGGCATTTACAGATTACTTAGCAATGCTGATCATGATACTATCAGAACAACATAGCCTGAACGCCATGAACATGATACAGCTAGAACAATATGAGCATGGCATGAGCATATGAACAAGACAATACTAGCATGCAACATGATGACACTATCATGCACACACTTACTCTGCTCGGGTTACCTCGTAACCATCACATGCATAAGCTTACCATCACGAACATCACACGATCATCTTAGGATCCAATCAAGCTTGGTATTACAATACCGTAGTAATCATTCATGACTACAAGGAGCTTGATCTTTACCCATGATTCTCGCACAACATCACAAATATCCATCAACTCGGTATCCTCGATACCACAATGATCCTCTCTCGATCACAACCAATCTCTTCCTCATCATCGAACCAAGGTTGTTATTAAGCACATTATTATTATTATTGTTGACCCATAGTGTGACCAACTACGAACTGGGCCCTTATCCACGGGGGCGGCTATCGATAGATTTGACACACACTCTGCAGAGGTTAGCACACTGTACCCACACCACAGAACCCATGGCCTCGCACTCCCATCCGGGTGGACCAACAGCATTCTGACCAAACCGATCTACTGCCCATGACACTCTCCTGGCCACTCCGACCAACTCCCATTTGGGCTAAGTCATGGGTGGCCCCATGTCTACCAAAAGGCATCAACGGCCACCGTCGTGGCAAAACAAAAACGGTCCCAAACGGGGACAAGAGCGCGCAAACAACTCGGGCACACAAGGCTTATGCCGTCCTATCCGGCCAAGGTAGCGCCCGTGCATAACCTTCCCTCATTGGAGGCACCGGCGAGAGGCATGGCAATAGACCCAGTTAGGACCTTCCAATAAAAGGCAAATGCGGTTGAACTGGTCAGCTCGATATGGTGGCACCATGACTCAGCCAACAGTTGTTCAATTTCATTATTATCCGGTTAAACTTGAATGCAATAAGCTGAGTCATATTAAAATAACATGATGCAACTACAATGCACGAGCATGATATCAACATAAGCATGGAGGTGCAACCTAATATCGAGCATAACAACAATGAAGCATATATCCAAATGAGCATGGCATACTGACGAGCATAATCATAACACTACACAGGAGCATAGCATGACTACTAGCATCAACAATAAATACCAAGCAAGAACATGTCAATCATACTACCATGCAAACATTTAATCAGCTAGATGCAAATGAAACATGCATAGCAACTGTACTCAGTAACCGACATTAGTCATGCACTATAGAACATGACCAACCAAAAACGTACTACTACCAAGCACGAACATATGAAAGTAATACTAGCAAGTAGAATATGGTAACCAGGTGCATATGAACATAGCATGAAAGTAAACACAGATCCATAGCATAACTGAAACAACGAAAGCGGTAGAAAAACAAACAAACAATTATTAAAGGTTCAAGTTGAAAACCAATGCTATTGCATGGCTATCATGCAAATGGTGGCTGTGGCTTGCCTGGGGATGAAGAATGCTCTGGGAAGAAGTGCGGAAAGCTCGCGGAACAAATCGCTGGAAAAGTTACTCTCTTGAAGGGGGCTGATTAGGGGCAAGGGAAATAAAGTCATTTCCATTATGTCAAACCATAGTGAAAATGATGAGAACAGAACGGGCTCGACGAGACGAAGACGTGGGCGTTGGATTCAGCTCATTTGGAGTCTCGAGCAAAAACTTGTGATAGTTTTTCTGCCAGGGACCTATCTGTGAAAAGTTTTGTGCAAACAGGCCCCTAACTGAGAAGAATGAAAATGCATTCAGGAAGAATACGCTTTCTGTAAAATAAAACGCACTTTCAAGCGAAGCAAGACCAAAGTACGCTTTTAGGAGTTGAAAACGTAATTTCAGAAAAGTCGTTTCCACTTATCTGACATGGCGGGGCGGGGCCTATGCGTGTGTGGCTGGCAGGTGGGGCCGAGAGAAGAGGCGGGGTGCGCCTGGCCAGCTGGACGGGGGTCGTCCTCTTCCTCTTGCCTCCCGGACATAACAGGGGAGAGGCAGGGGAGGGCAAAGTGGTCATTTCCAGTATGTCAAACCATAGTGAAAATGATGGGAGCAGAACAGGCTCGACGAGAGGAAGACGTGGGCGTTGGATTCACCTCATTCAGAGTCTCGAGCAAAAAGATGTGGCCGTTCATTCGTTAGGCAGAAAACTAACAGAATCTTCTTTTACTAATGAACGTTCACAAAATAGAGGGTTCGGCCGGCGGCTGGAAAAAAGAGAAAGCGGCTTTTGAGCAACACGTCTTCGCAGAAGAGAAAGTGTAAACTGCACTGAAGAACCATATAGATGTACGCTTACTCGAAGGGAAAGCGTATTTAGAGAAATATGTCCCCACTTATCCCAGTCAGCAGTGGCGTGGCCGGCTCCTGTCTCACTGACTTGTGGACCCCACCTCTGACTCTCTCTTCTCCCGCGCCTCCTTCTTCTTCCCCCGACGCGGCGCAGGGGAGAGGCAAGACCGACGTGCACCAGTGAGGAAACCAGGCGGCACAGGGCACCCCTGGGCATGGTCCGGCCACCGGCGTGACCGTGGAGACGAGGCAGATGCGTTCCCGGTCACAGAAATCGTTGGGGAGCTTGAGAACAGCCGGGGAGATGGTGGCGGCAGACGGCGGTCTTGGCGAAGATGGGCAAGGCACCACGACCATGGAGAGGAGGAGGCGAGCTACAGGAAGAGTCCAAGGAGGTAGTGAAGGCTTTGGGTGGTGGTGGAACAGAGGGAGGTGGCCAAGGTCGCCGTAATCTAGGAGGAGGCGGGCGGCGGCCGTGGCGGTGATAGGAAGCAAGGTGAGCTCCAGAGGGACAGCAACGGCACGGGGAAGCTGGGAGACACGCCCGTGCTCGCTGAGACGCCGTGCAGGAGAGGGGCCCGAGCAAGAAGACGCTCTGGACGCAGCCAATCACTACTAGGGAAAACCTTATACACAGAATGTTACCAGTAGCGCTGTACAAAATCAAACGCTACTGCTAATTAGTAGCAGCGCGCGTAAATAAACCGCGCTACTGCTACGACTTTTACAGTAGCGCGTACTGGCGAAAAGCGCTGCTGCTATGTTTGAACTGGGCGCACATGGCTAGCCCAACCTAGCAGTAGCGCGTATACTGGCCCAGCGCTACTGCTACGCTCCTTAGCTGTAGCGCGCTTACGTGTAAGGCGCTGCTGCTAACGGAAATAAAATAAAGTGAAAAACAAGTAGAAAAGTAAATGGAAATGAAAGAAATAGAAAAAGGAGAAAGGAAAAAAATAAAATGTAAAGAAAAATAAAAGAAAAAAGGAAAAAAGGAGAAAGGAATAGCAGTAGCGGGTTTCAGTAAACGCGCTATAGCTAACATAGCTATAGCGCGTTTCCGGAAACTCGCTACCGTTACGTTTCACTTAAACAGCGGTCCCCCCCGCCCCCCGGCCACCACTTCTTCCCCAAATCCCTCGCCCTCGCCGCCGTCTCCCCAATTCGTCGTCGCCCACTTCGCCGCCGTCTCCTGCCGGCGTGGACGCCCGCAACCTCACCGTCTCCCCCCGAGGCCGCCGTCATCCTCACCGCCGCCGCCCGAGGCCGCCCTCATCCTCACCACCGCCGCCCGAGCCCGCCCAGGACCGCCGTTGCCCATGCCCGAGCCCGCCCTCTCTCCCCTCTTTGTAAGTCCCCCACCCCTCCCCCCACTCATCTCTCTCTGCATTTTAGAGAAAAAATTAGTAGAGCAAAATTAGTAGAGAAAAAGTTAGTTAGGGCAGTAGGGTTTAATTAGTGTAGATGCTGCTTGTATAGTATATAGTGATACTAGTAGATGTTAATTAGGTTAGGGCAATAGTGGTACTAGTAGATGTTAATTAGATGTTTTTCAGTTAGGGCACTAGAGTTTTGCTAGGTTAATTAGGTTAGTAGTGCTGCTAGTAGTAGTGGTACAGTAGGTTAAGTAGGTGATGTTAAATGAATAACCTAAATGAATGAAATTAGTAGTTAACTGAATTTTTTTCCTTTCATCATTATAGAGCACTAAAGTTAACTGAATTTTGTTCTATTAGTAGTTAAATGAATTTTCTTCTACACTTTGTTTTTGATTATCTTGCGAAATTTGGACATGTGGTTGCTCGTGTATATTTGGACACTGTTTCCAGGGAATGATGCTTAGTGGCCTATGTTTTGCCGGAATGTTGATTCATTTCTTTTCCGGCAAATTTCATGTTCTCGATTTGTCCACTTTTTAGCAAAGGTCATGCCAAAATTTTCCATGAATTTCGGCATGACTTGTGCTACAAACTAGGACATATCGAGTGCCCGTGATTTGCCGCACCAGGAAGGAGTCAACATTCCTGCAAAACAATAGGCCTTTTTTTATGTCATTATTCATTTTATTAGGTCCAGAATTAATTGACTAGATTTAATCATAGGAAACATGGCTAGCAACGATGAAGGACAGGGTTCTGGTGATTGCGACGACGCCTACCGGGCGGTAGATGAATTTTTTAGCCTTACCGACGATCAACCGATGTTATTGCTGGGCCCACCGGTGGCATCGGGGACTGAGACTGACACGCAGACCGGTGCTGAGACTGAGACCGGCGCTCAGACTCAGACCGGCATCGAGACCGACGCTGAGACTGAGACCGGCGCTGCCTGGGGGAGCGGAGCCGGTGTAGAACCGAAAGCAAAGAGGCAACGGGTTCCTAACAAACTCAGGACTACTAGAGTGGTGGTCATGAAGGTGGACGACGACAATTTTGAGCCAACGGCGCCCGAGGAAGCGCGTCGATGCTACGACAATTAAATAGGCTGCATCGTATGGACAACCGCCACCATCAACGATGAGAAACTACAGAAGATAGAAAATATGAGGAGATCCCTCCTAAAGAAGTTTCACCAGATATTCTTGTTCCCGGGCCGGAATGAGAATGATTGTAAAGATCCAGATGAGGACCCAACAATGAAGAAGATAAACAAACATGCCATGACCAAGTTTAGCGACGCGTTGGCCGCCTGGAAAAATCGAGTGAAAGCAAGGATCATCGACAAGAAGGAACCCTACTCCGAGAAAGTAAAGGATAATCCGACAATCACGGAAGAGCAGTTTCAAATATTCAAGGAGGCTTGCGAGGCCGAAGATGCCAAAAAAAAGTCTAAGTACATGAAGGGGCTTCAAGAGAGGAACTTTGGGAGCCACCACCTCGGAAGCCGTTGTTACGACGGAAAGAGGTCCAAATGGGCCAAGGAGGACGCGGAAGCCGCGAGTCTAGGCATCGCAGACCCCTTGGCGGAGTTCACCGTCCAGCAGGAGTGTGACGTCCTCATGGCCCGACACCATTGGGACCCAGTGAAAAAGGTTTACGAGACAACACCGGTCATTACGGAGTTCATGAGACTGCTGGTAATTTTAGTTTCTGATCAATTCGACTGCACACGTTAGTCATATTTGTAAACGATCGTTGTGCCTTTTGCAGAGAGAGCAACACAGGATTGCGGCCGAAAGCGACTTGCCGTCTGAGGCATTGGCGAGGCCCAAGTGGGACACTCCATTCAACCAGGCGTTGAACATATTGAAACGACAACCGGTGGATACTCGACCGTCGTATGGACGCGTGCACGGTCTCGGAGACAGCGCCACGTGGAATAAGTACTACCGTGAGACCACGGAGGAGAGAAAGGAAAGACGGAGGTTAAATGAAGAAAACATCGACAAGAGGGTTGAGATTGCGGTTGAGAAGAAATCAACTCAGACAGTCGCAACAGTGGTAGTTGCCGCAAAACAGGTGGCTGTAGATATTTCTACTACCTTAGTTTCGGCCGTTTTCAATTGGACCAGGCAAAATCCAGAAAAATGCAGCGGACTTTCCCCTTGCTGACTTCTTGGCGGGGAGCAGCTCGACTAGCGTTGCACCAGCACCTGCTCCCGCACCGGCTCCCGCACCGGACGTGCTAGGCGGTGCTTCATCTTTGGCTGAGCTCGACGCCCTCACGGTATCTGTCACACCGGCCCCCTTCAATATAAATGTATAATCTCCCGTTTTCGTTGCCTTTCGGATGTCTCATGTCGCAGACTTTTCTTTGCAGGTCGACGAAACCCCGTGCACCATATTGTACACCATCGGCGACCAGAAGGTGGACGTGGGGAAGGCGACGATAATGGAGCCGAAGGAACCATTGTTCCACAGCCGGCCGATCCCTCCGAACGTCTTCAAGGTTTCCGTGGCCAGTGTCAAACCGGGCCTTGAGAATTTGCCTTCTCCAGTACTACTGGGGGATGACGACGAGACACCGTAGCGGCTTGGTGATTGTTGCAATGCTGGGTGGGTCCTGTTGTGGCCAAAGAGTCTGCTTCGTCTGGAGGCGGCCGGGAGCACACCCACGAGCACGCAGCCTCAGCAAGGTATGAACATCAACACCCACCTACCCAATTAGCGTCGAGTGTCGGGTTGGGTGATAGCGGACGGGGTAAGGAGGCTCCATTAGTCGCTGATGACGTCGCCATGGATGAGGATGAGGACGACGATGGCGCTGTTGAACAGTATGTCTATACTGGCGCCTCCTCAGGGTTTGAGCATCATGAGTCGGTGCCTGAATTGTCGTCTCAACATATTATGGACGACCTTCCGATAGTAAAGAAGTTTAGGAAGAGAGCGAGGAAAGGCAAAAAAGCTGTTTCTATGATCCAGCCACCTCAGCAACCTCAGCTTCAGGACCGTATAGATATCCCCGATGCGGATAAATGGCATATCCCCGGTCAACCAATCCTACCCGCAATAGTGCTACGGGCCAGATTCGGCGATCTAAAGAGACTTCATGACGATGTGCTGCGGGTAGCGAAAGACCTCATCGCCTCGAAAGATCCAGGATACCCACTCTACGTGGTTAACGTTCCGCGGCAAATGTCGTACGTCGACAGCTTCCCCGCGGATAAGTTCTTCCTCCGATTCCATTACATATTCGACATGTTTCACGTGAAGAAGCTGGATTTTACGTTTGTCCGCCTTTATGCCTTGCACATGAACTACATCATCGGGGTTGAGCAAATATCTCATATCTGTGTTGCTGACCCCTACTACATGCACGAGGGCTTCTTGGGAGTCTGCGCAAATCACCGTGAATACGCGAGGGATTACATCGTCAGTTTCATGCTCGCCAATAAGGACAAGGGGGCGATTCTCGTGCCTTATCATCCCGTGTAAGTCATCCACGCTGCTATCCTTCGTCCTTCGATTTCAATCATTCATTTGCACGGTGGAGGCTAATTAATTTGAGGACTTATTTTGCGCAGTGGCGGGCGCGCCATCCTCATCATCCTCTACCCCCGATTCTCCCACGCTCTTTACTTGGACTCGTCGAAGAACATTCACAAAAAGGATTACACCCACATCAAGGATGTTCTCGACAGTGCTATGTATTACTACCAATCAATGGGTGGAGAGGTCAGGGACAAGAAGATAAGGGGCGGCAGGGTCGCCTTCGGCCATAAGACCGACTTTTGCTGCATCCAGCAACCGAACGATTCTCTTAATGATGGATTCTATGTCCTACACCACATGCTGGAGTACAGACGGGATCACCAGAACCTTCGCATGGCACCTTCTTCCGGCGATGCCCATATTCTGCAATGGGCAAAGGACATAGGAGATATCGAGGATCATCGACTTCGAGCTGAGTTCTATAACATCCAACGCGAACTTGCCCAAATCATCATGAAGGAGGTCGTCGGAAAAACAGGGATGTTCTACGGAGAAGGACAAATGTCGCGGGAAGACGTCCGAACATGGATAGCCTCTCAGCGTCTCGACCTGAAGCCTTTCACTAGGCTCGGGGACTATCTCCCTGACTTGGATGGATGGAACGACATGTTGGAGTGATTGTCGATATATGACAATGTGTCCGTTTAGTCCATACTTTCTGTATGACAAAACTTTGAGTTATGCACGGTGAAACTTTATTTGTGATGTAATTAAACCGTCCTCCTCCTCGACTAGCGAAAATCACTCTAGTTAGGGCATTTTGGGGTACGATGAACTTTGTTATTTATGCTTATGATATGTTGTTTCTATTTTTGCCAAGTCTGTCTCTTTCTGTTGCTCAACTATATATGTTGCATATCATCGACTCATGTGATGATGCAGGTGCATAGATCATAGATGGCGAAGAAGTGCTACGCCAGGAGTATATATACGACAAGTGGCCGGAGTGTCAGGCCGCCCAGGTGTACCGGTTTCCGGTTTCCGAGCGACAGGCAGTAGTTAGTTTAGGTTCACGCTAATGCGAGAGAGGGATACGAACTCATGTTCTCAAAGTGATAGCTCTTCTCGTGTATATCATTGTTTAGATGGATGACGATGTATTTGCAAGTAATCGAGACTTGTATCGCTATTTTCGAGATGATGACGAGAGACCACTTTGTGTTGGATGATGATTATGATGATGACATGATTTGATGAGACTAATTGTATGTATATGCTATGATTACATTTGTATGTGTATGATATGCTAAAGATTATTGTATAAAGCCTATTCAAATACAAAACAAATACAAAACAAATATGCAGGAAAAAAACTAATAAATAAACTAGTAGTAGCGAGGGGGGGAATTTAGCAGTAGCGCCTCCTTACCAGTAGCGCGTCCCAGCAAACAGCGCTGCAGATAATATCAGTAGTGCCCTTTCCCAAAGAGCGCTACAGCTATTCATGTATAGCAGTAGCGTGGGACAACAGGCGCTACTGCTATACGTTAGCTGTAGCGCCTTATTAGTAGTGCCGGCACCCGCGCTACTGAGAGGCCCAAAACCCTCGCCGCGGCTAGGATTTTCCCTAGTAGTGAATGCATGCCAAAATGGTGGTCACCGCGTAGACTGGCATGAAGAGGACAAGAGGGGCTGCCGTGATATGTCTGGTGATGAGTTCCTGCATCACTGAGCCTGAGAGAGGTGATGGATCAAAGAAAGGAGCTCTGGATCGATGGGATTCATCTATGAAAGTTTGCTGTTGCAAACTGTTCACTACTAGGAAAAGGGCTATAGATAATATGGACACTAATGGCGCACCAGACATGTGGTGCGCCACTACTATATAGCAGTGGCGCACCATGTGTCGGTGCGCCACTACTAACATATTTTTTTTCCAAAAATACTAATGGCGTACCAGGGTACAATGCGCCATTACTAGTTTTAACTAGTAATGGCGCACCACTCACCCGTGCGCCACTACTATCAATTTTTTTCCAAAAATACTAATGGTGCACCACCAGCTGGTGCGCCATTAGTAACCAGGGTTATTAATGGCGCATTTGTAGGTGGTGCGCCATTAGTAACCTGGGACTAGCTAGATATTTTGGACAGCCACGTACACACTCACTTTTCCCACTTCATTCTCTCCACCGCCTCCTCCTCCTCACCTCATTTGCACCATAGATTCATCCAAATTAAGTGGTTAAATTACCCTTTTTGATAGGTAAGTAAGGGGAAAGCTTTCTTTATGTTGTAGATCTACTTTTTTCTCCCTCCAACAACGTGCACATGCACTTTTTATGGCCTAGCTAGATCTATGTATGTTTGTGGTGTTGCATATGCTTGTGGTGTTGCATATATGTTTGTGTTTGCAGGTACCGGTATTTGAAATGCGATAGTTGCTAATATTTTTCCGGAATGTTGATTCATTTCCGTTTCGGCGAGAATTTTGGCACTATGCATTCTTTTTGGACCTATTTTTAGGGAAAGTCATGCCAAATTTTTTCTTGGTTCTAAAATATCGTTTTGCTCTACCCCGCAGGCGACCATGGTCCGCACGATGACCGAAGGCATCGTGAATAGGTTTTTGAGCTCCGCGAAGGCCGATATGCTTCAAAAGAACGAGACGGAGATAAGATGTCCGTGTCGAAGATGCAAGCTGAAGAGCCTTATTGCGGACCTGGATTCCGGGCAGGTGCGGGACCACCTGCTCTTGCATGGTTTCATGGATGGCTATCAGTGGCAAGGTGATGAAAATGACTATGAAGTCGTCCATGGGGGCCAGGCAAGAAATGAGGAAGGGAAGCAAGACAACCACTATGGCGAGGGCGGGCGAGAAGACGAAGAATCTCCAGGACATGATCACGACAGTGATGCTGTACACAGTCATCATGTAGAAGATGCCGGACATGATGATGAGGAAGATCAAGACGAAGGGCATGATCATGAAGATGAAGATGCCGGAGAAGACGACGATGGACCATCGATGGGCTGGGTGCAGGACCCTCATATTCAAGAGCTGCTTCTCAAGCAGACCGATAATGCAAGAGCTGCTGCCCGAGAGAAAGCCAAGCTGGATCAACTGGAGATAGATGCGGTTACTCCATTGTATGAAGGATGCAAGTCTGAGGATACCCACCTGAAAGTAACGCTCATGGCTCTGGAGATGAAGGTAAAACACAAAATGACCGACGCATGCTTCGACGAGAACATGTCATTCTGGCACGAACGTCTTCCCAAGGGGAACAAGTGCCTGACCAGTTTCGAGGAGGCGAAGAAAGTCATGTGTCCTATGGATTTACCGCACGTGAATTACCATGTGTGCATGAACAATTGCATCATTTATCTGGACGAGCACGCGGAGTCTACCATATGTCCGGTGTGCGGCGTCACTCGATACAAGAAGAGGAAGAAAGCTCCTCGTAAAGTGGTGTGGTACTTTCCGATCAATCCTCGTTTACAGCGGTATTTCACGGACCCTAAGGTAGCAAAGCTCCTGCTTTGGCACGCGGATAGGGAGGAGAAGAAGCGAGAAGATGACGCAAATGATCAGGAGATAAATAAAAAAGACAAGATGCTGAGTCACCCTAAGGATGGGAGCCAGTGGCAAGCGTTGAACTTCGAACACCCAGATGGGAAGGATCCAAGGAACATCGTGCTGGGCGCGAGCACCGATGGAGTCAATTCGTTTGGCAGCCAGAGAAGCACACATAGCACCTGGCCTGTGTTTGTGTGGATGTACAACCTTCCCCCCTGGTTGTGCATGAAGAGGAAGTACATTCACATGAGTATGCTAATTGAAGGGCCAAAACAACCAGGGAACGACATCAATCTGTATCTGGGGCTGCTAAAAGAGGAGCTAGACACGCTGTGGAAAACGCCAGCCAATACGTGGGACGCCGCAGAGAAAGAATATTTCCCTATGAGAGCCGCACTGCTCACGACGGTGCAGGATTATCTCGGTTACGGATATGTCGCGGGGCAGGTAGTCCACGGATTTTCTGGATGTGTCAGGTGCATGGATGACACAACGTATCGCCAGCTAGATAGAGATCCCCGGTCTTCGAAAACCGTGTTCATGGGACATCGAAGGTGGCTTCGTGACGATGACCCGTGGAGAAAACGCAAGGATCTGTTCGATGGTGAAACCGAACCCCGAAGATGCCCGCGTATGAGGAGCGGCGAGGAAATAGACGAGCTGTTGAAAATTTGGAAAGATTATCCACTGCTGGGAAAGAAGCAAAAGGCGCCAGAGCCGGGAAAGAAGCGAAAGGCACCAGAGCCGCTGCTGAAGGTATGGAAAACGAGGTCTGTTTTCTAGGACTTGTCGTACTGGAAGATCCACCGTGTGCCTCACAGCCTTGATGTCATGCATATCACGAAGAACGTGTGCGAGAGTCTGCTTGGTACCCTGCTCAACATGCCAGAGAGGACCAAAGATGGGCCGAAAGCAAGGGCAGACTTGAAATCAATGGGCATCAGGGAGGAGCTTCACGCTAATGATGATGATGATGAGGCGAAGCAGGACACGGAAAGTCGTCGCAAAGGCAAAAAGGCCAAGAAGACCGGAAATGACTTCCCTCCCGCATGCTTCACTCTAAGTCAGGAGGAGATCGATCAGTTTTTCACCTGCCTCGGAGGAGTAAAACTTCCTTACGGTTACGCGGGTAAGATAAGCTGATACCTAGACTCAGCGAAGCATAAGTTCAGCGGGATGAAGTCTCACGACTGTCACATGCTGATGATGCAGATACTTCAAGTTGCAATCCGTGGGATCATGGACACGCATGTCCGTGAAATGCTATCTGGCCTATGCAACTTTTTCGACGTCATCTCTCGGAAGTCGGTTGGCGTGAGGCAACTCAGAAGGCTATAGGAAGAGATCGTGGTGATACTATGCGAGCTTGAGATGTACTTCCCGCCCGCATTCTTCGACATTATGGTGCATCTGCTGGTCCATATCATGGAGGATATCATCCAACTCGGGCCGACGTTCCTGCACAGCATGATGCTGTTTGAAAGGATGAATGGTGTCATCCAAGGATACGTTCGCAACATGTCACATCCAGAGGGAAGCATAGCCAGGGGCTTTCTGACCGAAGATTGCATCTCCTACTGCATGAATTATCTAGGCATCGAGAACCCCGTTGGTCTGCCCGTCAACAGGCACCTCAGCAGGCTCGCTGGATGGGGTCGCCGTGAGGGTTGCCGCGAAATGTATGTCGACTTCGAGGGTCGACTCGCCGACTTTGAAAGAGCAAACCTAGTCGCGCTACAACACATAGACGTGGTCGATCCTTGGGTGGCAGAGCACAAAACCTTTATTGAGAAGACGTACAATGACCGAGGCCAATAGAGGACGGACGGAGATATAATCAAAGAGCACAACTCATGTTTCACGCGTTGGTTCAAGTAGAAGCTTTGGTTGTACCCTTTACATGAGGATTCTTCCGCGGAAGAACAACTCATATTCGCCTTGTAAACAGGGCGCCGAGCACAACCTGATGACGTATGAGGCGTATGATATCAACGGCTACACATTCTACACCAAGGGAAAGGACATAAAGAGCGATGGTTATCAGAACTCCGGGGTAATGATGGAATCCTACACTGGTAACGACAAGGACAGATACTACGGAAGGATCGAGGAGATCTGGGAGCTGAGCTACGCTGGAGAGAAGGTCCCGATGTTCCGTGTCAGATGGGCCAAGAGCGTCATAAAAGAAGACCGTATTTCACCACCATGGTTATACCCGAAGCCAAATCCAAGACCGCGGGCGCAAACGTCACCGCGAAAAATGAGCCATGGGTACTGGCTTCCAAGTGGATCAATGCTTCTTCATTACCGACTCGTCAAAGCCCAGTCGTGTTGTCGTGAGAAGAGGCAAAAGGAAGATCATCGGAATGGATGAAGTCGCCAATGAGCAAGACTTTGACAAGTACGGCGACCCGAAGATGGAACATGACAACGAGGATGAAGTACCAGCATACACCACAAGAAGAAACAGGACCACCCTACCTAAAGGACGTCCGTTCAAGAGAAGAACTCCATTTACGAAAAATAAGGGCAAGAAGATTGTGAACAGATAGCTAGCTAAGATCGATTGTATTTAAATTGTAGCCTTCATTTATCGATTGTATTTCGAGATATTGAAATGATATTTCTTCTGTTCTAGTGTCCTCATGAATATTTATTTATGTTTACTATGGTATTGAATTTATAATTCACAAAAGTATTGAATTTGTTAATATTTTTTGAACTCATGAATATTTTTAAATTTAATTCATGGGCACTTTTTGAGTTCATGAATATTTTTTCAAATTTGATTATATTTTTCATATTCAATATGAAAAAATATTGAATATTCATGAGGACACTCGATCTCGATCACCCTCCATCTCGATCGCTATCCCCCCTCGCCAGATCCCCCTCACCGCCGAGCACCCCCCGCACCCTCCCCCACTCTACCGTCGCCACCGACCCCCCGCACCCTCCACTGTCTCCTCGCTCGGTTCCCCTGAACAGAATCGGCCGAGCGCACCACCCACCCCCTCCCTCCCCCCGAGCGAGACCTAGGGTTCAAGGCGCCGCTGCTGGCCCTCTGTTAGGCAGCAAAAAATCCTAAAAAAAATTACTAATGGCGCACCGCTAAGGGGTGCGCCATTGCTATAAAAAAAGATTACTAATGGCACACCTCTAGGGGATGCACCATTGCTATCAAAAAAATATTACTAATGGCGCACCGCCAGGAGGTGCGCCATTGCTATCAATTTTTTTACTAATGGCGCACCGCTAGGTGGTGCGCCATTGCTAACCCCCCCACTAAAATCCCCACTCCACTTGCTCCCCTCTCCCTCTGGCCTCTCTCCCTTCCTTCGCCAGATCCACGCGCCCTCCCCCGACCCACTGCGCTGCCGCCCCGACCCACTGCGCCGCCGCCCCGACCCACGCGCTGCCGCCCAGACCCTCCCCGAGCGCGGCCGCCGCGCGTCACCACAGCCACCGACCGCCCCGTGCTCCGTCGTCGTGCCGGCATCGCCTAGGAGCTACGCCAGGAGCAACACCATCATCACCTTCATCGCCTACGTCCACGGATTGGAGCCGAGTCATCAAGGATCGAGCGCATCGACCTCTTCTTCCTCATCACCGACCACTGCTTCTCGGCATCTATCCGCGCTGCCCCGACCACCCTTGGCCTCGCCGTCTCCTTCCCCAGCTCCGCGGTGAGCGTCTCCATTGATTCCCCTGCTTTTCCCCCTGTTTAGTCGCCGTTTGTGCCGCACACCACTTCCCTGCGGGCTCGTGCTCACCGGACGGCCACCCCTCGCGTGTCCGTGCGCCACCCACTCGCGTAGAGCCTAGAGGATGGCCCCTCGTGTAGAGCATATTGTAAATGCATATTGTAGAATAAGTTGAATAGAAATAGTTGGTATTTGCATTAGTTGTAGAGATGAAGAAGCTAATTTTTTTGGGTTTCGTACTGCTGTCCATGATTACCATACTGCAGAAGTTTGGTACTAATAGAAACTTTGGAACTTGGAAACCCAAATCAGTCAAGTTTCTGTTTGATTAGCCTACTGTATTACCGATTTTTGTTTCATTTAGCATATTTTAAATGCTTTGAAATAACTGAACCAAATTCAGTTTGTATCCTACAGTAATTCAGTTTTTCAGGTTTCATGCATAGGTTGTCTGTCTTCTAAGTTCATTCTACAAAACAGTTCTCCAACGGTTGCCTTACCTGTGACATGGATAGGTTCAGTGCATCAACAATGCTACTCTAGTATCTAGTTGTTGTAATAGGCCTTGTGGTTTGGTGACTTGGTTGTCAGCTGTTCCTTATTATATACATATTGTGGTTCCCTTTTGTTGCATATTGAAATGCTACTGTCGTGTATTATGGATACAAAATCCGAAGGGAATTTTAAGGGAGCATAGAGAAATCATTCACCTTTGGTTTGTTTAGTCTAGTGCAGGGTGTTGCTTTATTCTGTCATCATTTGTAACTATGTCACAAATAAATTGTTCCTTCTTCTGTATTTGATAAGTAATGACTATTGATAAGCTGAGGCATGGATTAAGCTGTTTCTTGGCTGTAACATACTGTATATCACTCCACAATGAAATACAGTACATATTGATGTGCTTTGTAAAACTTGTTCATGTACTGAACTACTAATGCCTTGTGATGCTCCGAATTACTTGTGATCACATTGAGAAATACTTGTAAATATGATGATCATCTTTTACAGAAAACAATTTTTGTAAACACGTCAGTAACTTTGCTAGTTTGCTGGGTTTTGTCTCCGACCATCGTGTCATGATGATTTTGCAAGTACCCTGAGAGGCCCTTGAGTTTGTTGGAATGTCGATTAACTTCCATTCCGGCAAACTCGGGTACTCCATATGTCCTATTTTCAGCAAAGGTCATGCTGAAATTTTCCATGAATTTTAGCATGATTTTGCTAAAAATAGGACATATGGGGTACTTGTGACTAATGCATGGGATGGGCTATCTTAGTACTTAATTAAGTAGGATCAACTGCCCCTTTATTCTTGCTGCATTAAACCATAGGTGGCAATAGAGCCAAGTGATTAGGCCCAACTTAGAATTCTCCTTCCCAGCTTAGCTTTTAGGATGCCTCGGTGTCGACAAACCATACATTATAAAACCTTGGCTTCTAGGGTGCCTCGGTGTCGATAAAAACCTAAATGATGAAAGCTTATGCTTTTAGGGTGCCTCGACGTCGACAAACCCTAAATGATAAAAGCTTAGCTTTTAGGATGCCTCGGTGTCGACAAACCCTAAATGATGAGACCATGATCTTGTTCCTTGAGAATAACCAAATTTTTGACCAAACTTTTTTCCTATTTAGACCGAAACATGGCCCACAACGATGAGGCCGGCGGCTCGGGCAAGCAATTCTGGGAGCTGTCCCAGGAGATGGAGGAAGAACCTCACCGCTATGAGGACGCCGCGGCAGACACCGATCCTGACTACACAACCCCTAGTGGCGTCGGGGATGACACCACTGATGGTGCCACCGAGGATGCCATCACTGATGATAGCAGCGCACGCACAGATGGCAGCCAACCAAAGAGGCAACGGAAGGACCGGCGCCCGAACGTGCTCGGCACCGTCAAGGAGGAATTTACTGAAGTGAACTCTGACGGGCATCCAACGGCACCCAAAGAATTAGTCAAGGGGTACTCGGTTCAGCTCGGGTGCATTCTCCGGAGCACCGTCTCGATCAACACCGAGAACCTAAGGCATAAGGACCGAGGGAATTTGTGTAGCCTCCTTGAGGGAGTCCTGGATTAGGGGGTGTCCGAATAGCCGGACTATACCTTCGGCCGGACTCCTGGACTATGAAGATACAAGATTGAAGACTTCGTCCTGTATCCGGAAGGGACTTCCCTTGGTGTGGAAGGCAAGCTTGGCGATACGGATATGTAGATCTCCTACCATTGTAACCGACTCTGTGTAACCCTAGCCCTCTCCAGTGTCTATATAAACCGGAGGGTTTTAGTCCGTAGCACGAACAACAATCATACCATAGGCTAGCTTCTAGGGTTTAGCCTCCTTGATCTAGTGGTAGATCTACTCCTGTACTACCCATATCATCAATATTAATCAAGCAGGACGTAGGGTTTTACCTCCATCAAGAGGGCCCGAACCTGGGTAAAACATCGTGTCCCCTGCCTCCTGTTACCATCCGCCTTAGACGCACAGTTCGGGACCCCCTACCCGAAATCCGCCGGTTTTGACATCGACATTGGTGCTTTCATTAAGAGTTCCTCTGTGTCGTCACTTTTAGGCCCGATGGCTTCTCCGATCATCAACAGCGATGCGATCCAGGGTGAGACTTTTCTCCCAGGACAGATCTTCATATTCGGCGGCTTTGCACTGCGGGCCAATTCGCTTGGTCATCTGGAGCAGATCGAAAGCTACGCCCCTGGCCATCAGGTCAGATTTGGAAGTTTGAACTACATGGCCGACATCCGCGGAGACTTGACCTTCGACGGATTCGAGCCACAGCCGAGCGCGCCGCACTATCACGATGGGCATGATCTGGCTCTGCCGCCGAACAGTGCCCTGGAGGCCGCACCTGTGTCCGCTACGACCCCTAGCTCGGAGCCGATCACACCAATCGAGGATGGGTGGTTACACACTGCCTCGGGGGCTGCAATCTCTATGGAGATCGAGCCGAACACCAGCCTTGTCCCCTGCGAAGCCCGTGACTCCAAGGTGCCGGACTCCTCTCCGGACTCCGAGACCTCCGCGCCCCTGCTGATCGAATTCGATTGGGCGCCGATCATGGAGTTCACCGCCGCAGACATCTTTCAGCACTCGCCCTTCGGCGACATCCTGAATTCACTCAGGTCTTTCTCTTTGTCAGGAGAGTCCTGGCCGGACTATGACCGGCAGGATTGGGATGTGGACGACGAAGAAATTCGATGCCCACCCGCCACCCACTTCGTAGCCACTGTCGATAATTTAAACGATGTGCTCAACTTCGACTCCGAAAACATCGACGGTATGGACGACGATGTAGGAGATGAACATGAACCAACACCTATAAGGCACTGGACAACCACCTCATCTCATGATGTATACATGGTGGACACACCCAAAGGAAGCGACGACGAGGAACACAGGGATGCAGCGAGGGATTGTTCACTCGAAAAGCAATTAAAGTGGCGACGTAAGTGCCGCTCCAAGCCCCGCCTCAACAGAGACAGCAGCCATACAGACCCAGCCATAGAGTAGGATGAGCCGGCGGACGACGAACATGCCTTCGAGCAGCCGTTTGAACAGAGCAACTTGGATAAACAAACCGAACACCCCGTCCCCGGCGAAAACAACAGTCCGGACGACCTTACGCCGGATAAGCTCATGGAGCAGGACAACCTCCATAAAAGGCTCGTCGCCACTGCGCGTAGCCTGAAAAAGCAGAAGCGAAAGCTCAAAACTACGGACGATGCACTCCGAATCAGATGGAGCAAAGTACGCAACACCGCAGACAAATATGGCGGCAGTCGCCGCACAAAAAGCTATCCGAAGCGAAAGCTACTGCCTGAATTTGACAAGGAGGCCTTAGAGCCCCCGCAGTCAAAAAATAGGAAAGCCACCCGGTCGGATAGACGACCGCATGGCCGGCATGGAGCGGCAAGGGGCGCCGCCACAAGCTGGCACGCGATCCACCAAAGGATCCGCATAAAAAAGATGGCCCAGCCAGATCTATCTACGAGCCAAGAAAGCAAGCTCTAGTAAGCAATGCAACACAACAAATATCCGAACATCACGGCACACCCAAATACAGGGGTGCTGCACACCCCCTATGTTTCACCGATGAGGTGCTGGACCATGAATTCCCAGCGGGATTCAAGCCTGTAAACATAGAGGCGTACGATGGAACAACAGACCCTGGGGTCTGGATCGAGGATTATATCCTCCACATACACATGGCCAGAGGAGATGACCTCCACGCCATAAAATACTTACCCCTCAAGCTTAAAGGGCCAGCCCGGCATTGGCTCAAAAGCCTTCCCGAAAACACCATTGGAAGTTGGGAAGAGCTTGAGGATGCTTTCTGGGCAAATTTTCAAGGGACCTATGTCCGCCCTCCGGATGCAGACGATCTCAGTCACATAACTCAACAGCCCGGAGAGTCAGCCCGGAAATTCTGGAACATATTTCTTACTAAAAAGAATCAGATAGTCGACTGTCCGGACGCCGAAGCCCTAGCAGCTTTTAAGCATAACGTTCGAGACGAATGGCTCGCCAGACACCTCGGCCAAGAAAAGCCAAGAACAATGGCCGCATTAACAAGCCTCATGACCCGCTTTTGCGCAGGAGAGGACAGCTGGTTGGCAAGATGTAGCACCAGCGACCCAAATACATCCGATGTTAGGGATGGAAACGGAAAACCCCGAGGCAGCAAGGACCAGCACCGAAATAAGAGAAACAGCCCAAAGAGCACGGCGGTCAACGCCGGATTCAAAAGCTCGCGGCAGAATCAGAGAAAGCCGCCCCTCAAGGATAACAGGGACGAGCTATCCAACTTAAACAAAATCTTGGACAAGATATGTCAAATACACAGTACTCCCGGGAAGCCTGCGAACCACACCCACAGAGATTGTTGGGTTTTCAAGCAATCCAGCAAACTCAACGCCGAACACAAGGGGCTCGACACGCCAAGTGAGGACGATGACGAACCCCACAAGCAGAGCACCAGGAAACAAAAGGATTTCCCACAAGAAGTCAAAACAGTAAACTTACTTCACGTGACGAACAGAATGGCGCCAACAGAGATACGCGCCATACGGCCTATCCCAAAGGAGTCTCGCCAATGGTTGTTAAAACCGATCACCTTCGACCATCAGGATTACTCTAGAAGTATCCGGAACGCAGGCTGGACTGCCTTGGTATTAGATCCAATAATTGGCGGACTCCACTTTACAAATGTCCTGATGGACGGCGGCAGTGGTCTAAACCTGTTATACCAGGACACAATCCGCAACATGGGGATAGACCCAACAAAAATTCGCCATAGCAAAACCTCCTTTCAAGGGGTAACGCCAGGCCCGGATGCCCGTTGCATGGGTTCTCTCCGGCTAGAAGTTATGTTCGGCTCCCCCGATAACTTCCGACGCGAACAGCTAACTTTCCACATCGCCCCATTCTCAAGTAGCTATCAAGCACTGCTGGGACGCGAAGCTTTCGCCCGCTTTAACGCAGTACCGCATTATGCATCTCTTACGCTTAAGATGCCCGGTCCACGAGGCATCATCTCATTAAAGGGACAACCCTGAGTGTTCCTCCCGCGTGGAAGACAGTGCGGCTGCCTTGATAGCCCCACAATAAAGCGGCTTCACCAGCCAAAGCACCTAAACAGGTCGTCAAGACCACAGACACGGCTAGACGAGTCCGGCATAAACATACAATTGATAAAGGCTTAATAGCAATATACCCCTGTACTAGGGGCTCCGCACATATAAAATAAGAGACAATAAAGCTCAATTTTACCCATTTCGATTTATACTTTGTTTATTTAGTATAACTCATGTTCGGCACGATCTTTCCTAAACTAAGTTCCTCTCTTTTACAGATAAACACCGTGCTACGCCCGTCTAGGATACAGCACAATGGAGACACAGGCGTAGACGTGCAACAGGGACCCGTTCCAAGGATTTTTTTCAGATTAAGACCCTGCGTAAAGCTTTTTTACTGTCTCTTGTTGATACACATCCCCTGGTTTCTTGGTATAACCAAGGAGGAGGCTGGCGTTTTGGCATGTGGCCACGTCAGAGTTTTGCGCGTACTTGGACACTAGGGGCTTATTACTAAGGGTGTTATCCCGCCCGCCCTCATAAAGACCGAATACCTTAGGGAGTGTTCAGCGTCGCGAGTTTGGCCTTATATGCATCAGCTCCGAATCATGTCTTTGGTCAAATGTTGGGTTTGCCCGGCTCCTGTGTTTTGCTACCTTACGTTCCGCTCTATCGGCTAAGGTGGCACCAGGAGAACTACTGCGATTGTGCCCCGGTTCGGCCAGGCGAGCACCTCAGTAGAGAAAGCCGAAAACTGACTGTCATGATATAGCGTGAGACTGGTCAACCACTCGATGACTTACCGGAATCTTTAGGATTCCTCCGCATTAACGAAGGGCCGCTTCCCGGCCAGACACATACGCGCCCCGAGTTCGGGCGAGCGCAGGCGCCACCAGGGGCTATATAAGTAGCCTCACTGTCAAACTCCTATGGCTAAGTGAAAGTGATAAAGCATCATAGTTCGATTGCCTAGTTCGCTGCGCTATCACCTCCTTTGTAGGACCAAGACGTTGGATCAAGTGTGAAAATGCGCCTTCTGCGAACACCCCCGCATTATGTGCGTGGGGGCTGAAGCCGACGACTGCCATCTTTCAGATTATATATACATATATGTTAAACGGCCGCACAGGAGGTATTATAATACTTGCAGGCACAAGTATAAAAAGCTTCTACAATTTATCAAAATATTGTTTTACAATAATAATATGCTATTCGAATATAGTATCCTTCGAGCACTGCGTCTCTATTAAACGAGCGCCTTGCAGAACTTCCTGAAAATAGTGCTCGGCAGGTACTCGGCTTCCATCCGAGTCTGGGGATGCAACAGTGGTGGCCTCTATTTCCGCCCAGTATGTCTTGACACGGGCAAGAGCCATTCGCACACCCTCTATGCACGCTGACCTCTTCATTGCATTAATATGCAGCGCCGCACCAAGGAACTGCTGCACCAAGTTGAAATAACTTTCCGGCTCTGGCCTCTCTGGCCACAGATGACTCATGACATACTTCTTGGTGAGACCGGACAACCTATTTAGCTCAGCCCATTCAGCCAAACGATCTGCTAATGACAGTGGATGCTCCGGATTGTGGAACTGTGACCAAAAGAGCTTTTGCACTTCGCGATCTTCTTGATCTCGGAAGTGTTCAGCCGCATCTGCGGCACTCGCTGCCAAATCCAGATAGGTGTCCGCTGTACTCCACATCCGGTCTAACGGAGCATGTTTAGGATCAAAGAACTTCCTCCGTAGCATGAAGGGCTTTCCAGCCGCGATCTCTCTGGCCTGATGCAACTCCTCCTTCATAGCTCTCATCGCAGAGCGAGCATCCTTGGCATCGGCAACGGCCTTCTCCAGGCCCGTCTATTCCGCCTGATCTTCTTTTTCAAGAAGCTTACAACGGTCAGCAGCGCTCTTCAGCTTCACAGCCATCTCGGTCATTTCCTTATTGCTTCGACAGTGAGCAGCCTGTTCGGCTTTCAGCTCTTCAATTGCCTTTCCGGCAGCCGCATCACTTTTCCTGGCTTTCTCCTTGGCTTGGGCAAGTTCTGCCCAAAGATTCTCCATGGCAGCAGCACCATCTGCATCAAGCGCACACATTGTAAGATACTGGCATAAAGCTCCTCTAACCAGGTGTCGCCGGAGTAATTATATACCTTGTGCCTCGTCAAGCTGCTTGTTGACAAGCGCGATGTCGGCACATGCCACATCAAGTTGCCGCTTTAGCTCGGCAAATTCATCAGTCCGGCTGGCCACCCGACACTTCGCCACCTACGTATGAAGGCGGCATATTAGACCTGGGATTATGATCCTCTGCGCGCCGTCACTTTTGACAACACACAGAGTCTCAGGGGCTGCTATCTACAGAGGGCGCATCTTATTTATGCGCAGCTGTCCAAAAAGGGTACATTATTTCGCGTACCTCAAAACCTGTCAGTAAACTCCTGACGGCCTCGTGCAATCCGCTCTCCGCGGATGAAATCCTCTCAATCACCGTACCCATCAATGCATGGTGCTCCTCTGAGATAGATGCTCGCCCTAGCAGATCCTTCAGCTCCTCCGACCGTGCACCAGACGGTGCCGGACTCGTCCGATGGCCCTTTTCGAAGGCCGGACGCGGAGGGCTTTGGGGGGCCATATGACTACCTTCCGGCCCTGCCGGATTCGGAGAAACCCTCCGCGACGATACCTCAGGGTCGCCCGCCTCGCAAGGCGGTACGGCAGGGGGAGGCGTTCCGCTCTCCATCATCTCCGGAAGAAGATCCCCCGAAGACGAGCTCTGCTGAGAAGGGCTAAGGTCCGAGCTACAAGGTAAATTTTCGATTACTCTTCTCAGATATAACGCAAGGATTTCTCTCATTTCTTAAAAAGAAAAACTCCTCTCTACTTACGGCTCGGTGGAGGGCTGATCCCCTTGAGGGCATAATTCGGCCGAAGTATCCCCCGGCGCAGGACCCTCTGACGAAGATTTCTTCCCCCGCTTTGAGGCCATGGTCTCCGGGTCGTCAGAGGCGGTCCTCTTCTTCCCCTGAGGAGAGGAATTTTCGATTCCTCCCTTCCGGACAACCTTCTTCGAGGAGGCTGTAGCTTCCTTGTCCCCTCCCTCGCTTTCCTCCGAAGGCACAACCTCCAACATCCTGACTAGCACGGGATCCGGCATGGTCTCGGGGAGGGGGGCCGGACACCTGATTAGCTTTGCTTTCGCTATCCACTCCCGTTTAAAGGACAACTCTTTTAGGGGCAATTTTATGATAAATATACGGATAGCGAGTCTGGGCACAAGGCTACTTACTTGAGTATCCGGACGATTGCAGCTCAGACCTGCGTCCTCCGTAGAATCCGGACACACTACTTGTGGTCCGAAGAACAATTTGTACATCTCCACGGGCGTCATGCCAAGAAAATGTTGGAGAACTCGTGGTCCCTCCGGGTTGAACTCCCACAGGCGGAGGGGGCGACGTTTGCAGGGCAGAACTCGGCGAATTAACATAACCTGCGTCACCACGACCAGACTGATGTCTCTTTCTAGGAGATCTCGGATGCGGCCCTGCAACAGGGGCACGTCCTTTGCCGACCCCCAGTCCAGCCCCTTATTGACCCATGACGCCAGTCGTGGCGGGGGACCCGAGCGGAAAGCAGGCAGCGCCACCCACTTGGTGCTCCTGGGAGCTGTGATATAAAACCACTCTCGTTGCCATAAGCTGGACTCCCCTTGAAAAGAGCCCTCGGGCCATGGAGCACCAGCATTCTTGCTTATAAAAGCACCGCCGCACTCCGCGTGCCGTCCCTCGATCATCTTCGGCTCTACTTTGAAGGTCTTGAGTCATAGTCCGAAGTGAGGAGTAATATGGAGGAAGGCTTCACACACGACGATGAATGAGGAAATATGGAGGACGGACTCCGGAGCTAAGTCATGAAATTCCAGCCCATAATAAAACATGAGCCCCTCACGAAGGGATCCGTCGGGAAGCCTAGCCCCTGAAGGAAGTGAGACATGAACACCACACTCTCACCAGGCTTGGGAGTGGGAATGACCTGCCCTTGAGCAGGCAGCCTATGCCAGATTTTGCCGGTCAAGAACCTGGCCTCTCTCAACTTCAGCATGTCCTCCTCCGTGACGGAGGAGGGCATCCATCGGCCTCGAAGGTCGGAACCAGACATTGTCGAAGGCCCAAAGCGCCTGAAATCTGGAGCCTTGGGTGTTGGAACTCGAGGCGAAGGGCGAACTCGTTTGAGATTGAAAGAAAGGAGTAAGGCTCTGGTCTCTTTATAAGAGGTTGAATACCAAGGGCCCTCCCCGTGACCGTTTGGGACTCGCCTTTGATCGAGAAAATATACCAACGGGTACGGTTGGGTTACCCACGCCCGTATTGATGAGAATCCCGGAATAAGGGGACACGATCTCTACTTTGACAAGACGTGCCAAGGAAACCGCCTCGCTAAACGCGCTGAGGTGGGACATTAAACGATTCGAATAAAGACTTGGCCGTGGTGTGATGTCACGCTACGGAATACGTCAGCAGATTAGATTTGTGTAAATATTATTCTCTCTATGGCAATATGTGGAAACTTATTTTGTAGAGCCGGACACTACCTTTGTGTTCAAAATCTTCTATGAAGTACTTGGAGGAGGAACCTGCCTTGCAATGCCGAAGACAATCTGCATTTCGGACTCGTCGTCATTGAAGCCTGGTTTAGGGGCTACTGAGGGAGTCCTGGATTAGGGGGTGTCCGGATAGCCGGACTATACCTTCGGCCGGACTCCTGGACTATGAAGATACAAGATTGAAGACCTCGTTCCGTATCCGGAAGGGACTTCCCTTGGTGTGGAAGGCAAGCTTGGCGATACGGATATGTAGATCTCCTACCATTGTAACCGACTCTGTGTAACCCTATCCCTCTCCAATGTCTATATAAACGGGAGGGTTTTAGTCCGTAGCACGAACAACAATCATACCATAGGCTAGCTTCTAGGGTTTAGCCTCCTTGATCTCGTGGTAGATCTACTCTTGTAATCCCCCATATCATTAATATTAATCAAGCAGGACGTAGGGTTTTACCTCCATCAAGAGGGCCCGAACCTGGGTAAAACATCATGTCCCCTGCCTCCTGTTACCATCCGCCTTAGACGCACAGTTCAGGACCCCCTACCCGAGATCTGCCGGTTTTGACACCGACACTCCTCTTCACGAAGTTGCACGAACGATACAAGTTCCCCGCCGACTTTGCAAACACACGCCTCTCAGGGAATAAAGTGAACAGTGCCGCCCTCACGAGGATGAGCACGACCCTGTCTACTTGGAGAAGCGTGGTGAAGAGAATGATTGACAAAGGTGATAGTTATGAGAAGATCAAGGCGAAAAATCCTTCGACCAGCAAAGATGACTACAAGGAGTTCAAGATCAAGTGCGAGAGCAGCGCAACCGTGGAATCAAGTCAGTGGGGGAAAGAAATGCGGGAGTTGAACTTAGGGTCCACCAACTCGGTCCTGGCGGTTACAGAGTGGCGGAGCCTATATGGGACAAGGAGGACGCGGAGAGTGCCGAGCAAGGCCTACCGCCCTGCTTCGAGAAATACCATGACAAGCAGACCAGGAACTATGTCAGGGCCCGGTACAAGGAGGACCCAAAAACAAAGGAGCTTACCACGGATCTGAAGACCAGGGCGCTTGAGCGTGTTCTGGTAAGGAATACACCCTCGCGTAATTAGCTCCATATGGTTGCATTCTAATTAGTGAAGCCAAATTTCTAAATGGTTCACATTCCTTCCGCAGGAGACTGAAAGCAGTAGCGCGGGGTCGTCTCAGAGCTCCCCTTGGGACAACACTCTAAATAGGGAGTTGAATGTAATGAAAAACAATGACAAGCTCAGTAAGCCGTCGTCAGCTGGTCGTGTGGCCGGCAAAGGCTTCTCCACAAAATGGTCGTCATACTATAACGTTGGTGGGCGAAAGGAGAGAAAGACCAGCTCGGAAAGCCAGTCGCGCGAGGTTCAAGAACTCAAGGCACAAGTGGCGCGGATTCCGGAGATTGTCCAAGAGCAAGTGCAACAACAACTGGGAACGATGCTCACCGCCATTGTGCCTACCTTGATTGAGGGGCTGCAGGCGTGGATTGCGGGCAGCCAACAGGGGCTGCCCCCGGTTCCCAGCTTCACAGCTAGCAACTCGCACAACGCGCAGGTGGCGCAATTGGTGTCTCCGGTGGAGGCGGTATTGGTGTCTCCGACGTCGGCACGGGCATTGGTGCTTAATGCACCCGGGTGTACGCCGGCCGGCACCTTGGCAGCAAGTGGCCCATCCGTCAGTTGCACGACCGCCGTTGGCGGTGCCTTGACATTAGCCGAGCTCGACGCCATCACGGTAACTAAGCCTCTCGGCCGATGACTTCATCTCCTTGCCTTTGACTAGGCATCCCTGATGCCCTACATGTTTTCGCACGACGCCGCCGACGTTCCATGCACTCTCCTGCACTTCGTGGGCGGTGAGTTGATCGATGTCGCCAAGGGCAGAATCGTTCAACCGGGCAACCCCGTGTTCCATGGTAATCCGATGCCACCCACCGTGTATAGGGTTGAACTGGTTCAGGTGCTACCAGGCTGCGGCGAGTTGTTACCTCTGATTCGACCCGCTGGGGCCGACAAAGATGATGTGATGACCCTCAACGCCTGCATAAGATGGCCCCTGCTTTGGCCGAAGAGCCAGATTCGTTTCGGGGCGGGGGACACCACCCCACAAACAACACCGCCAGTCGTGCCGGCTCGAAGCCATGGCAAGACCGCCGCAACGCTATCGGACATCCCTATGGCACATGATCCGAACAGGCATATGGCAGAGGATCCGGACAATGACGACAACGACGATGGTACATTTACCAACATCGATAAGTACTTTGCCGAACATGGGTATAGTGACGAATTCTTCAGTCCTCCTTCTCAAGAACCCAACCCTGAAAAAGATGACCGCGATATAGATGGTACCTCGAAGAAACCCAATTGCAACAGGCGTCGTCTGGCATTCAGTTCTCAGGAGACGCCTCCAGCTGCCGCCTTCACCGAGCCTCAGATAGCCGAGGTGCCAAATATTATCAGCCCCAACACACTCAAGAAGGCAGTCTGTGAGCAGAACTCGATCCCATTACAACAGAAGAAGAAGGGACGGAAAAGAAAGAGTAACAAGGGTGCGAGCCAGCCGACACCGAGTACGATCCATGCTCAGGACGGTCCACCTTCACCTAAGGATATCTCGAGGAGGGTGCATGTGGCGGGTAGGCCGATGCTACCGACTAATCTGCTCAATGATGCAACCGGTTCTATGCGGAGTCTGCATGACAGTGTTCTTTCTTTGGAGAAGTGGCGTCTCTTCGAGAATGATGTGGCATACCCGGTTTTTGTGGCCAAGGTGCCAGAGGGCAAGGGCTTTGTGGATAACGCCATCAGGGGTACGATCGTCCTGCGGTTTGATGACATCTTCGCTATGATTAACCTTCATCCGCTGCACTACACCTTCGTTCAGCTATTTTCGTTGAGTATGGAGATGCGGATCATTAGAGACAAGACCCCAGACATCGTGATAGTCGACCCCTTCTACATGCGTGCCAAGATCTTGGGCAGCGATGGCGACCGACAAGTCGCGAGTTCATACCTCGAAGGCGTCATTCTGGCAAACCCAGATAAGGATAACTTCCTCGTGCCTTACTTTCCCGAGTAAGTCATCCCCTCACCGCCCCGTAACATATGATTTCTTAGATTTCGATCATTTTTTCTAACATTCCGTGTTTTGTGTAGTGACACACATTGCACACTCATCCTCTTAAGCCCGAAATATTCCATGGCCACGTATTTCGATTCGGACCATCAGTCGAAGAAAGACTACACAAATATCAAGAAAGTTCTTGATGATATTCTCCCCGGCTACGCCAGATCTGGAGGCACCTTCACCAGGCGAGGTCGTAGGTACGGAATGCACGTGTTCGCCCACAATACGACGTTCCCCTGCGTCAAGCAGCCGCCTGGCGGTCAGAAGGATGCCTACTACGCCCTCCATCATATGCGGGCGATTGTAAGGGACCATAATCACCTTCTGCTACCATATAATCTCAAAGATTGGGCCGCAAGCTTGTCAGCAATCCAGGACATGGACATTAGACAAGAATTCTTTCACATCCAGTCGGAGTTTGCGGAAATCATCCATCAAGATGTCCTTCGTACCTCGGGGCAGTTCTACCTCAGATATCAACCGTCCAACAGTGATATAGACACAACGCTACAAATGCAGGCTGACAACGCCCGCGATTTCATGACCATCACGAGAGATGGCGGCTTCATCCATGCTCCGGTCCCTGAGTCGAGTCGAAAGTAGTGATGCTATGTGTAGTTCTGAAATATCGATTAGCTCATGTTGTAATTCAACTTTAATGAACTTGTATGTCTCTTTGGTTTGGACAGTCGTCCAACTTAGATGTAATCGATGCTATTTATTAGTAGGACCATGAATCGTGCTATTAATGTCTTGCTTTTCTCTTCCAATCCTTTTGTTGCATACTTATATATTGCTTATGTATTGTCTGTGAATTGCTACTAACATTTTGTTTGGCTAGTGCATAGAGATGCCGTCGTATGTCGTGTACAAGGGTAAGGTTCCCGGAGTCTACGACGACTGGGAGGAGTGTCGGACACAGGTTCACCGTTTCAGTGGTAACAATTACAAAGGGTACACCACTAGGGCGGAGGCAGAATCTAGATACGCGTGCTATCTAGTAGGAGAGAGGAGGGAGCGAAGGAAGAACCGAATGAAGACCAGTTTCATCGCGATGATGCTCATCATGATGACCGCAACTCTCTTCTATGTGATGGTAGTTTAGATGATTGATATCGACTTGTAATGTCAAGACAAACTCGCTGCTCGTGGTCTCAAGACTTGTAATGTTATATCTTTGTTTAGTCTGTTGAATTCGGAGAATTGTATTCGGAGACTAATCTTCTATTGTATTTGATGAATCTGTTGTTGCTGTGTGGTGCTGTCTATATTCTGCCCAGTAATATATTTTGTAGCCTGTGCAAATATTAGAAAAAAATCCCTAATATTCATACTAGTGGTGCACCACTCAGCACTTTAGTGGCGCACTTCAAAAAGCACACTAGTGGCGCATCATCAACTAGTGCGCCATTAGTAATCCAAATCACATGGGTAAATATGGCCCCTGGGAGGCATACTAATAGCGCACCATGGGATATACTAATGGCGCACCTGTGGTGCGCCATTAGTTAAAAATTCTAATGGCATGATGCTAGTGGCGCACCTGTAGTGCGCCATTAGTAGCCAAAACAGGTGCGCCACTAGCAGGCCTTTGCCTAGTAGTGGTTGCATTATGCTGTCAGAACAGAGAAGAGATAAGAGCCAGAGCTCATGTTTGGCAGGTTTAGATTAAGAAGGACTATAATGTTGTCAATTACGAAGGGGTTTGGACCACTAATTAATATAGTTGCTTTACAACTACTTAATCTGGTCCAAAATCAAAAACAGGAAGGATCACTCACTAGGAGTGATGAATCGGGCTGAAAATGAACATGGAAGGATGATTTGGGCATATGAAGATCCTGTAAAAATTTCATACCAAATGGACTTGAGTGATGAATTGGGCTGAAAATGAACATGGAAGGATGATTTGGGCATATGAAGATCCTGTAAAAATTTCATACCAAATGGACTTGCCAAAATGGTACTTCCTTCACAGCTATCCTCTCTGTCCAGAAACTTAGGAAAAATCCTGAGGGAAAATGCCTAAATGAAATGATCCCAAATCGGGTGGAGATGAGTTATATGGGTAGGAGAAGGCTCAGGAAAATATTCATCCATAATGGAGCAAAATAAAATATACTTGCTTCACTAACTGAAAATTTGTGCAGAAACAAAGAATTGTTTCTCAGCTCACATGGATGTGTTGCATGAGCTCAAATCTTGAGGAGGGCTTTGATGTGATGATATCAAGGACCATGCAAAATTTTAGCTCAATTGGGTAAACCTAGCTAGTACTTCCTTCACAAACAATTCCCATAGACAGGAACTTTGAAAATTTTCTTAGGAATATTTACGAGTAAAATTAAGTTGAATTTTGGCATGAGGCAATTATTTGGACATGAAAAGGTGTCCAAATTTTTTGGGATCAATTAGGCAAAGGTAAATGACATTTGCTTCACTAACTGCCATTCAGGACATAATAGGAAAGGAATTAATTGAGCATGATGAGGAACATGGAAAATGAAATATTTTGCCATATTTGAGGAATATTTGACCCAAACAATTTATGAGAATTATTTGCGAATTTTAGGAGTGATGGAAATATAGGTTGCTTCACAACCTAGGGTAAATTGGGTTATTCTTTTAATAGAAAAATGAATATTCCCAATAAAAGAATGTTGGGGTTGGTCCAAGATGGAAATGGCAAGGTTTATGGGAAGGATATGAGGATGACAAGCCACTTTGGAAAGAAAGAAGAGGTCATCTTCTTTAGTTTCCAGGCCACATAGCCATAGAAAAAGAAACTCAAGCAAAATCTCAGAAAAGAAAAAGAAAAAGAAAGGGCCAAAAATCAGGCTGTGACAAACCTTCCCCCCCTTAAAGAAATCTCGTCCTCGAGATTTCGTTACTCAGGGAACCAGTATGAATATACTAACTTAAGGAAACCGTTTCCAACTCGGGTATCCTTTTTTCCTTTATTGATTGTTCCCACTGAATTTCATATGACGAGACCGCCCGGCTCTGAGGTGGTTTTTTTCACTGTATCCACATCCTGACAGAACTTACCTTACATGTTCATGCTCATACTGGCTCCAATTCTTTTCAAACTCCCTCTGGTCCTTTTTACTTCGCACATTAGCTTTGTATGAAGTCAAAGTTTGCTAAGTTTGATCAAATTTATATTAGAAAATATTAACATCTATAACATCTAATAAATATAATATGAAAATATGTTCCGAGATGGATCTAATAATAAATGTGTTGTTATGTGAATGTTAATATTTTTTGTATAGACTTGGTCAAAGTTAGCTGAGATTGACTTCAGACAAAGCGAATATGCATAGTAAAAAGGACCGGCGGGAGTATTTTCTGACTTAGCTGAGATTACCGTGACTGAAATATATGTCCGTCTCACAAGTACAATAGTGATTTTCCGATGGATGTGTTATCCAGCACTGACAACCTTTCATGAAATTGCGAATAGATTTTCCTGGTGAACACCCAATCTTTTTACTCCTTGCATTGGGTTTCTCAACTAACTGTAGATCCTTCGGGTTCAAAACAGTGTTGTGGATCATAACAATTCTTCTGACTGATACTGATTTCTCGTGGAGTTTCTGAATCATCTTAAATGTCTCCACTGTCTTGAGTGTCAGATCCGTACCAAATATTTAACTGTCTCCTGTCGTGGCAAGCATAAAGGGGAACGACCTTATATGATAGTATCCGCAAACTTGACTATAGGTGGTGCTGACAGAAGAATTTTTTTCATGACAGGATATCCTTTGATGATCCTCATAAGTGAGGGCACCTGCCGCAAGACTGTTATTCACCATCCCGATTAGTAATTCTCTGTCGGCATATCCATGGGGATAGTAGGCTGTGTCATGCTTTACCATGGTTGTCGGGGTCAAACTGTCGAATACTCCCTTGGTCTGATTTGACGGACTCGGATATTTGATACTGACAAATCTGAGCATATACTGTTAACTGAGCAGGTTGTCTGGATATGGGGTCCTTACCAAAATTGAGCAGTCCCTTAGGTGAATATTCATGGTGATCGATGCTGACTCAGACTGTTCAGGGTATCTATACCATGTGGTACATACAACACTTTTTGTTCCTGCATCATCGGTCTTGCTCCTTCATTACTGTTTTCTTGGTCTGGATCCTTTGCTGAAAGAGCGGGGTCCTATGGCTTCTTCGTGTGACCATAGATACTGTTGGGTGCAATATTATAGCAGGAGTACTTTTATTCTCATCTCTGACATGGTAATATTGTTTAAATGGCAGGTTCATCACCTCTCAAGTTTTGATCATAGGGAAATGATCATCCGAACCCTTGTAAGAAATCGGCAAATAAATTAGTAGCCACCAGAATGGTCTTTACAACTCAGATCTGGGACATCATTGAAATAACTCAACCACGGCTCAAGATGGCCGAAAAGCAGCTTAGAGCATGAGACTGTGTTGTAAAGAAGAAAGTGGCAGCTCCCTAAGACGGCCGAAAAGCAGCTCAGAGCAAAGGGCCACTGTCACAAAAACAAACTCAACAGCTATACGAGACGGCCAGAAAGCAGCTCAGAACTCACGACAGTTGTTGAATAGAGAAATATAAAGTCGACATCCACCCCGGTCGGCCAAAAGCAACTCAGAACACAGGCGTGGTGCCGTCACCAGGGAAAAGTAGACAAGGGCTCATCAGGATCATATTCCAGGTTCACAGGTACTTGTACAGATCTGAGTGTTGTCTTCAATCTTCATAGTCCTTTGTCACACTGAGGTGTATATCTGGCTTCCTTCACATATATATGAGAATCTGATTCCTGAGGAAGACTTGTGTTCTGACTGATTCTTGCTTCTAACCAACTGTTGCGGATTTGATTCTTGCACTGCCATCTACTGTTAATTCACAATGTACTATCTTGCACCAGTGCCATACTGAGGATGTTTGGATGGATTATGCTGGAAACCATCGATAGTATCTTGCTGAGGAAGACTGGGTATCGTGCTGCAGAAGCTTCCCCCTTAAAGACTTGCTGAGGAAGGACTCAGTACCTTATGTCAGAAACTTTTGTGGTTTCTTACTGTAGAAGGCATAGTATCTTGCACGAGAAGTTATCCATGTATCGTACTGAGGAAGATAGAGGAATCTTGCATTGGAAGCTTCTCTGGTAGCTGGCGAGGGAAGACTGTGTTGCATAGACCAGAAGCTTCTCATTGTGATATGCAGACTGAGTGACACATATATATACCCTTTAATATTTCTAATGTTGATTACTTGCATCAAACGGGGTTTGTTGGACTATCCACCTTTTCGAGTATTGAATACGTGGCGCATTCTTGCTTTCTTCCAAGTATATCAGGTTTCAGAATCATCCTCAAAGAAGAATCAAACCTTGCATCTAAACCATACCTTTGACTAATAATATACTGTCGATAGTGCACACCACATATGTCGTGGTTTTGTCATGGCAGATGTCCTAGAGAAAGGACTTAGTCGTGGAGCCATCACTACGGGTTAGCTTGAAGGGGTTAAAGCGGACACAAGGACGCAAGAGAGTTTATACTAGTTTGGCCCCTTCAATGAAGGTAAAAGCCTACGTCTAGTTGTGATGGAATTGATGGGTGTTTCGATGACTAGGGAGCAAATAAGCTTCGCCTATGTCTCGAGTTGTTGTCTGTCCTTGAACCGCCGCCGGGTCGTCCCCTTATATACATGGGTGACGCCCGTCGGTTTACAGAGTCCCGATACCGGCTCATAGATGCGTCCGGTTCGGTCTCCACTATTCCTAACTTATAACACAAGTTACATACCGATGCCGGTTTATAGCTATAGGCCTTAAACTGATTATGGGCCTTTAGCCCTCATCTGCCCTCATGGGCTTTTATCACACTCAACTACTGATGAAGTTAACCCGGCTTGTCCTGGCCGGTTTACGCCCAGTAGTAATATCCCCAACATTAGGCCCCAAATTGATTTGAACAGGTTCATGTCAATCCTTAGCAAAAATCTTCATCTTCAACATCTTCTTGTATTTTGTTGAACCACCATGATGTCATCTTCTCTGCTCGCGGTAGACCGGTGTGACGTCACTGGTTATAAAGAACCTTATCCTGTTAACAAGCCTGCGACAATTAAGGCCGCAACTTTGTTTCCAAACTCGCGGCTCCTTGATTCTCGCGCCTGACATATCCCTTTCTTTATAAATAGGACCGAAGGGTCATTTCCTTTCTCTTTCCCTCCGACCCCTTCTGCTTCATCTTCCTCGCGTCACCCAGCTTCGGAGCTCCGCCTCTACCGTCGACCTCTGCATCAACCTTGGCCGCTGCATCAACCTGAGCACACCAGAGCATCGCAGCGACCTTCCGCTTCTTCCTCAGCTCCGGTATATCTTCTTTCCTTTCCCCCGCAGATCTGTTCTAGGGTTTCCTCGTTCGTCAAAGTTCATCGAGACTCTGGCGCTATTCTTCCTTTGTTTCTTCTTTAGCCCATGAATAAAACTTCAAACCTGATGTATTCTCCGTAATGGCTTATCTTCTGTTACCAAAGCAAACCTTTATGCGCATAAAACACTGATCTGGTCCCTTGTGAATTGCTTTGAGATTGATCTTTTATGTCTAAATCCTTTTATTTTCCTGTCTTACGGTAGATCCAAAATTTCACTGCGACCTTATGAAATCTGTTTTTACCTTCCTTAGTCATTCTTGCCTTAGATCTGTATCCTCTTTACCACATAGGTGGTTCACCTTTGAAAAAGCAATCTATCATATATCATTAGTCCCCTTGTTGAACCGCCGGGATGCTGTTGCTTCATAAACTCCGGTTTAGATAGATCTGCTTCCGGTTTAACATTTCACATATCAATGTACTTTGTAGATTTCATCATGGCCAAGCAAGTGTATGAGTACAATTGGGTCCCTTCTCGCATCACAGAGGATCAACTGGACGATTTAGTCCTGATTGGCGCCTTGGGCAGCAAAGACACCGTCCATTGGAGGGCTCCTGGCAAAGAATGCCCCCCCATACCTCGAGAAGGAGAGGTTGTTGTTTTCGTAGACCACTTAGCCCGGGGTTTTAAACCGCCCGGTTCTAAATTCTACCGGGATGTTCTAGCTGATTTCCAACTCCATCCGCAAGACACTGGCCCCAACTCTGTTACAAATATGTGCCACTTCCAAGTGCTCTGTGAGGTGTTCTTTCAAGAGGAGTCCACAGTGGAATTATTCAGAGATCTTTTCCATCTAAACCGCCGTACTGAGTTTACTGATGGCTCTAATACGGAGTTGGGTGGCATGGCGATTCAAAAAAGGAAAGCGGTCACATACCCGCATGCCAAGCTGCACATACATGGTTCTACTGCAAAGATACCTCCCCTGCTGGTGAGAATCCCTTGCCTGGCTTTCGTCCGGAGTGGCTCAGCAATACCCATCCTTTTCCTCAACGATTGACTGCCCAGGAGAGAAGAAAATATGCTCCTCAGCTGTCAAAGCTCAGAGCCTTTATGGCCAATGGTTTAACAGGGGTTGACCTTGCTCATTGTTGGATATCATGGAGCATACTGCCCCTTAGTCAGCGCTCCGGTTTGATGTGCGAATATACTGATAGTGTGGATGACCCACTACGACATTCAAGACTCCAGCTCTCCGGTGAAGAAATCACAGAGGATGTGCGTAAGATACTGAATGAATCGGAGCACATCTGCGCTAGAACCGGCCTGCTTCCCTTCTGTGCCACCAACAAACCGCCAGCTGTAAGACTTTGATCTTTCTCTTTGCTGAATCTGTTATTGATATGTCTGGTCATTGTTTTTAATATCAGTGTCTGCATAACCAGGGCGATGATCCGTTTTGGAGCAAAAAGCTGCCGCAGGAGAAACCAGAGAAAACAGATAAACCGGAAAGAGCAATCCGGCAAAAAACTAAAGCTGTGAAGAAGACTGCCCACCGGAAAAGAACCACTGCCTCTTCTAATCCGGCCCCTGATGACGAGGTGGATAATCCGGACTTTGAGGTAGAGCTTGACTCACTTGGTTTATTTTTCATGCATCTTATTGATGATGATATTTGTCAGGATGATGTCGAAGCCAGCCATGCGGATGTTGAAGAGGTAATTATTCTCTCTTCCGATTCAGAAACTTTGCCTTCACAAAAAATCCGTCAGGCAAACCAGAAAGTTAAATTTTCTCATCCTCTTGCTTATTTGGATCGTAAACTTCTTATGAAGACTCAACAACACGAAGCTCGCCGCACCACCCGGCACAGCGGCCAGGTAGTTACCTCCTCCGGTTTACCGAACAGTCCGGTTCAGAAATGTCATTCCGAGGTCTCTAATTCGCTTGTCAGTGCTTGTCCTAAAGCGGGCTGCTTTCGTCAACCTCTTAATCCGTCTGACTCCGATTATCAGGTTATTTCCCACTCATCTTCTGGCGAGTTGTCGGCTACTCAGCTCCCGCCGCTCAAAACGGTGCTTGGGTAAGCTATATTTATTGTGATGTTTGCAGTATATTGCCTTAGAACATATGCTGTATTTAATTTTGTTATTCTTCTCAGGGCCAAACCTAGGCCGAGCAAGAAGTCCCGCCTGGATAAAGCGGCCGAAGAAGATGTCATTCTTGAACCAGGCACCACACCCAATCTTGAAGCGGCTATTCCTGAGGATATTCCCAATGATCCACCGCAGCCAGATGATGATCTTACTGCTGAGGAAAGACCTACTGATACCTCAGGTCCTATCCATCAGCCCACAGGTTCCCTCCGGGTTGAAAGCTCCACCGGTCCCGCAAAACCTACTGACAAGCCAACAGCTCCAGTGCAAACCGGCAGTACCAATGATGATGAAGTTGTCATTACTGGCACTGGCCATACTGAGCCAAGCAATCCTGTCACTTTATCCAAACATTCTGCCAAGGAAGAATTAGCTGCTTTTGGCAAAGGCAAGTGGAATGCTGATCTGATGGCTTACGCTGCTCTGAACGCCCAAGATATCCATTCCGGCTATCTGAACAAGCTGTATACCAGCCATGACTATGAAGCCGGTCTGGTTAACATGATGAAGGATAAATATGAGGTAGCTTCCATATGCTCCTTCCTGCTTGTATGCTCTCATTCTTGCTGACTCTCCTAGCCCCTAAGGGCCAATTTGAAATATCCTTTCAAACCGGGACTTAATAATATGAATCTTGATGCTTTGAAATTTGCTGATGTAGTCCCCAAGGGCCGGTTCAACTTAGCGTAGTTAAACCAGTACTTTAAGTAATTGAAACTGCCGCATCAGAATACATATGATCAAATAGCCATTAGCCCCCAAGTGCCAAGTTGAATACTTGTATTGAGCTTGGGACTTTGTAAACAATTGAAAGATGAAGATCGAATGTGCATTAGCCCCAAGTGCCAAGTTGAATACTTGTATTGAGCTTGGGACTTTGTAAACAATTGAAAGATGCAGATCGAATATGCATTAGCCCCCAAGTGCTAAGCGCATAACTTGTTATGTGGTTGGTACTTCAATCCTTCTACCGATTTGTTGAAACATATATATGTATGCCTGCAGGCGGAGCTGAAGGCGAAAGAAAGCCAAGTCATCGATCTGCGAGAAAACCTGAAAACCCAACAGGCTGAAACCTCCAAGGCAAAAGAGGAATTGGCCAATGCCTTAAGCGCCATGGAACAACTTAAGGAGAACTTCAAGAAGAAACGGGCGGATTGGACCACTGAAAAGTACGCTTTGATCAAACGAGCCGAGGATGCCGAGGCTGCACTGAAACCAGTGACAGATGAACTGACCAGCATAAAGCGGCATGTTCATGCCATGACCACTGCTATCTTTGGTAAGCCAGCTTGCCTTCTAAATTGGTTCTGCCTTCTTACAGAGTCGTCGGTTTATTAACCTTTTATGGTATTTCAGGGACACGCATTGGTCACTTGGGGTCAGATGTGCGGAAGAAATTGAAAGCCGCCTATACCTTGGTTGAACAATTGTATACTGGTGCCCAGCTGATCATCTATACCGCGTCTCATAACAAACCAGCACCTACTTTGATTCAAGATACTTTGATGAAACTGTCAATGCTTCCTGCCCGGGTTGAAGAGCTGAAGAAATCTGCTGCTCGAACTGGTGCAATAAATGCTTTAATCCAGGCAAAAGCCTGGGTGCCGAATTTTGATCCTATTGAAGCGGCTCAAGGTTATCCCAGTTTGAAGGAAGACGGGTCATAATTTGGTGAAGCGGATCTACGAGCCATAAACCGGGAGGTATGTCCGTTAGCTTATCAACTGGCTGAGGAAGCAGATTTGTCTCATTATCAAGCCCAATATGACAGCCAGAACAAGCGAATAGCTGCACCAATCCATGAATCGGAAAACCTGATCCCTCCAATCCGTAAGCGTACTTACGCTCCCGATATTGACCCGTCTTCGCTAATCCATGACGAAGCTGTTTTTCAAGCATTGATGGGAATCGACTGGACAACTGTGGATTTTGAGCCACTGGGTAGAGAAACGGAAGCTGAAGTGGCGCAGGATGACCCACAACCATCGGGCCAGGCTGGTGGCCAAGCTTAAACCGGAAGCCGGTTTTAAAACTGTCTCTCCTTTGTGCAAAACAATTATGTTATTATGGGCACCATGTTGCCTTGTAATAGGCTAGCTGATACCTTTGATGTTGATATGCCTTCGCGCATAACTTGTTCTTCCTGTGGTAATGAACTTTCCAAAATACTTTCTGCCACCATTGAGTGTGAAGTTGGCTTGGCCAACCTTGAAGCGGAGCTTTTGCAAACCCACACTATTGGAGGAAATAACAACTCCTGTATATGTATATGACACTGGTTACCATGTAAACCGTGCCGGGTTATAATGAACACCGTGTTACTCCATAAGAGGATGTTAACAACAAGGATCAAACCGGACAAATAGTCTCCGGATTGACGTGAACTGTGTTCCGTCAATTGATTGGTTAAAAAACTTTGTCGGTTTAAAGAACACAATAAAAAGCAAAACCCCCCCTTTAAAGAAAAGTATGAAGCAAAAGCAACGAAAAAACCGTTTGCCAAAACAGATTTATTTAAGCTGATCAAATGGCGTAACCATGTCCAAACACGACCAAGCTCCTGTTAGGTGTAACTATGGTTCTAGTTAGCCAGGTCCCCAAGTGATTCTTGTGGCATTTTGTGCTGACCAAATGGCGTGGTCATGGTTCGGGTTCGACCAAGTCCCCAAGTGATTCTGTGGCCTTAGGCCGATCAAGAGGCATGACTGGTTCAGTCATGACCAAGTCCCCAAGTGATCTGGTGGCTTTCGCCTATCAAGAGGCATGGTATTGGTTCGGACACGACCAATCCTCCAAGTGATATAACACGATGCTTTTAGCAAAGCGAACTCAAGGGGTAAGCCGGAGGCCACTGTAGAGCAACTCCGTGTAACCTCACATGATGTAAAAGAACAGATACCCCACTTTAGCTGAGGTTCCGGTTTATTTTACTTAATCATAATATATACATTGTATGTACATAAGTATAGCCAATGGCTCAGGTATAGTAAGGCCGAAGATGAGCTATATTCCACGGCCTGTTAGTCTCCTCCTCTGATGTACGTGAGTCCTTATGCTCTCGAATATCGATCAGATAGTACGACCCGTTGTGCAGATTCTTGCTGACCATGAAAGGCCCCTCCCAAGGTGGGGATAGCTTATGCATATCAGTCTGATCTTGGATGAGCCGAAGCACCAAATCTCCTTCCTGGAAGGCTCTGGTTCTAACTCGGCGACTGTGATAACGACGAAGATCCTGCTGGTAAATCGCCGACTGGGCGGCTGCGATGTCACGCTCTTCATCCAACCGGTCCAAAGCATCTTGTCGTGCTGTCTCGTTGTCCGCTTCAACATAAGTTGTGACACGAGGTGAGTCATGACGGATATCGCTGGGGAGAACCGCCTCCGCTCCATAAACCATGAAGAACGGTGCTTATCCTGTTGATCTGTTGGGTGTTGTATTGATGCTCCATAACACAGATGGTAATTCTTCTACCCAACAACCCGATGTTCTGTATAAAGGAACCATGAGCCGGGGCTTGATGCGTCTCAAGATCTCTTGATTAGCTCTTTCTGCTTGACCATTGGACTATGGATGTGCCACTGATGAAACGTCGAGCCGGATGTGCTCCCGTTCGCAGAACTCCTTCATAGCACCTTTGGATAAATTGGTACCATTATCTGTGATAATACTGTGCGGAAAGCCAAACCGGAAAATCACCTTTTTGATGAACTGAACAGCCGTGGCCGCATCACACTTGCTAACAGGTTCTTCCTCCACCCACTTTGTAAACTTGTCCACCGCCACCAGGAGGTGGGTCTTCTTATCTTTGGACCTTTTGAAAGGCCCAACCATATCTAGCCCCCAAGTTGCAAACGGCCAAGTAATTGGAATCATCCTCAATTCTTGAGCCGGTACATGAGCACGTCTTGAAAACCTTTGGCAACCATCACATCGTCTGACCAGATCCTTCGCATCAGCATGAGCAGTTAACCAATAGAAACCATGGCGAAATGGTTTGGCTACCAGAGACTTTGAACCGGCGTGGTGACCACAATCTCCTTCGTGGATCTCCCGCAAAATTTCACGGCCTTCTTCAGGAGACACGCAACGTTGAAAAGCTCCTGATACACCGCAATGATGCAACTCACCGTTGATGACAGCCATGGACTTGGATCGCCGGATTATCTGCCGGGCCAGAATCTCATCTTCTGGCAACTCGCCCCGGTTCTTGTACGCCAGATAAGGAAGCGTCCAATCCGGAATAACATGAAGAACTGCCACCAATTGAGCCTCCGGATCAGGAATGGCCAAATCCTCTTCACCAGGGATCTTCACCGACGGGTTGTGCAACACATCCAGAAAAACATTGGGTGGGACCGGTTTGCGCTGAGAGCCCAGCCGGCTTAAAGCGTCCGCCGCTTCATTTTTCCGCCGGTCCACGTGGTCCACCTGATAGCCTCTGAAATAACCTGCAACAATATCCACCTCACGACAATATGCTGCCATGAGTGGGTCCTTGGAGTCCCAAGTGCCAGACACTTGCTGAGCCACAAGGTCCGAATCACCGAAGCACTTAACTCGACTTAGATTCATCTCCTTAGCCATCCGAAGACCATGGAGCAAGGCTTCATACTCAGCTGCATTGTTAGTACAAGGGAACATTAAACGGAGAACATAACAAAACTTATCACCTCGTGGGGAAGTTAATACGACTCCAGCCCCCGAGCCTTCCAACTGCCTGGATCCGTCAAAATGGATGGTCCAATACGTATGATCCGGCTTTTCTTCAGGTGCTTGCATTTCCGTCCAATCATTGATGAAATCAACAAGTGCTTGAGACTTAATCGCTGTCCGAGGCACATATTTCAAACCGTACGGCCCCAGCTCTATAGCCCACTTTGCAATCCGGCCAGTTGCTTCCCGGTTCTGGATGATATCTCCCAAAGGAGCAGAACTGACCATCGTAATTGGGTGCCCTTGGAAGTATTGCTTAAGCTTCCGGCTTGCCATAAAAACTCCGTACACCAGCTTCTGCCAATGCGGATACCTTTGCTTGGACTCAATGAGTACCTCGCTGATATAATAGACTGGACGTTGAACCGGATGCTCCTTACCTGCCTCCTTTCGTTCCACCACAATAGCCACGCTGACCGCACGAGCATTAGCAGCAACATATAGCAGTAACGGCTCCTTGTCAATGGGAGCGGCGAGCACAGGCGGATTGGCCAATTGCCGCTTTAAGTCCTCAAATGCTTCATCAGCAGCAGAACTCCAGACGAACTGATCCGTCTTCTTCAACATCTGATACAAAGGGATCGCCTTCTCACCAAGGCGGCTGATAAACCGGCTTAACGCGGCAATCCGGCCTGCCAGGCGTTGAACATCATTGATACACTTCGGTTTAGCCAGGGAGGTGATGGCTGTGATCTTCTCCGGATTAGCCTCAATTCCCCTGTTGGACACCAGAAAACCCAATAACTTGCCCGCCGGTACACCAAAGACACACTTGTCCGGATTAAGCATCATCTTGTACGTCCTTAGGTTATCAAAGGTTTCCTTCAAATCATCAACCAGAGTCTCCTTCTCCCTGGATTTAACCATGATATCATCCACGTAAGCATGTACATTACGGCCAATCTGCTTGTGAAGACAATTTTGTACACACCGTTGATAAGTTGCCTGGGCACTTTTGAGCCCAAAGGGCATAGACACATAGCAGAAGGCTCCAAAGGGAGTTATGAATGCCGTCTTCTCCTGGTCCTTAACTGCCATTTTGATCTGATGATAGCCAGAATATGCATCCAAAAAACTTAAACGCTCACAACCCGCCGTAGCATCAATGATTTGATCAATACGGGGGAGGGCAAAAGGATCTGCTGGACAAGCTTTATTAAGATCTGTGTAATCCACACACATACGCCAGGTGCCGTTTTTCTTAAGGACTAGCACCGGATTGGCAAGCCACTCAGGGTGAAAAACTTCAACAATAAAACCAGCTGCTAAGAGCCTGGCTACCTCTTCTCCAATCGCCTTGCGTCTTTCTTCGTTAAACCGGCGGAGGAACTGTTTCACCGGTTTGTATTTAGGATCCACATTAAGTGTGTGCTCAGCGAGTTGCCTCGGTACACCTGGCATGTCAGAGGGCTTCCATGCAAAAATGTCCCGATTCTCACGGATGAACTCGATGAGCGCGCTTTCCTATTTCGGATCCAAGTTGGCACTAATGCTGAACTGCTTGGACGAATCGCCAGGTACGAAGTCAACAAGCTTAGTTTCTGCTGCCGATTTGAACTTCAGGGCCGGATCATGCTCCGTAGTTGGCTTCTTCAACGGAGTCATGTCCGCCGGATCAACATTGTCTTTATAGTACTTCAACTCCTCGGTGGCACAAACCGACTCTGCATAAGCCGCATCTCCTTCCTCGCATTCCAAAGCGATTTTGCGGCTTCCGTGAACCGTTATTGTCCCCTTGTGACCCGGCATCTTGAGCTGCAAATACACATAACAGGGCCGAGCCATAAACTTGGCGTATGCCGGACGCCCAAACAGGGCATGATATGGACTTTGGATTTTCACCACTTCAAACGTTAATGTCTCCGACCTGGAATCATGATCATCCCCAAAGGCCACTTCAAGAGCTATCTTACCAACGGGATATGCTGATCTGCCAGGCACTACACCGTGGAATACTGTATTGGACGGTTTGAGATTCTTATCTGTAAGTCCCATACGACGGAAGGTCTCATAGTATAGGATGTTAATGCTGCTCCCTCCATCCATGAGCACCTTGGTGAACTTATAACCTCCCACCTGAGGCGCCACCACCAGAGCCAACTGACCCGGATTATCGACCTGGAGTGGGTGATCCTCTCTGCTCCATATGATTGGCTGTTCAGACCAACATAGATAACGGGGTGTGGCCGGTTCAACAGAGTTGACTGCCCGCCTCTGAACCTTCCGGTCTCGCTTGTCCAAGCTAGTGGTAAAGACATGGTACTGCCCATTACTCAACTGCTTTGGGTTGCTTTGGTAACCTGACTGTTGCTGCTGTTGGTTGTAACCACCCTGGTTGTTCTGACTATTTTGACCATTATGTCCGCCCGGATTACCATTAAATCCTGAACCGGAACTTCCTCCACCGTAACCCGGCCCGGACCCTGAGCCACCGCCAGATCCGTGATCATACTGGAAATTATTAGAATTCTTGAACTCCTGCATAATAAAGCAATCCTTCCAAAGGTGGTTTGCTGGCTCCTCCTTCGTCCCATGTCTTGGACAGGGCTGGCTTAGCAGATAGTTCAGGCGGTTTGGGTTGGGGTTGGGCGCTCCACTACGATTTTTCGTCCTACCCTTGCGCCACTGGCCATTGTCCTGTACGTTGGTATTAGTCACAAAGTCCATGTTGCCATCCGCTTTACGCTTGCCTCCTCCGCCATTGCCTACCCAGTGATGCTGCTGACCTTTGGAGCTGCTGTTCTTCTTCCCCTTCCCTGTCTTGTCATCATCAGATTCGGGATCCTTGGTACTATCAGAATCAGCATATTTTACCAAAGCGGCCATGAGGGTCCCCATGTCGGTGCAATGACGCTTCATCCGTCCCAATTTCAACTTCAGGGGCCCAAACCGGCAGTTGCCTTCTAGGGTTAATACTGCGGTGTCAGCGTTGATGCGGTCTGAGGAGTGCAACACTTGTGAAACCCGGCGCACCCAATGAGTCGTTGACTCTCCTTCCTCCTGGACGCATGCAGCTAAGTCCACTATCGACATAGGCTGTTTACAGGTATCCTTGAAATTGTTGATAAACCGGGCTCGTAATTGGGCCCATGAACTGATAGAATTAGCGGGCAAGCTTTTTAACCAAGTACGGGCCGTTCCTTCAAGCATCATGGTGAAGTATTTCGCACACGCCGTGTCATCCACATCAAGCATCTCCATGGCCATCTCATAGCTCTCTACCCATGTCTCTGGTGGTTGATCCGCCGTATAATTTGGTACCTTGCGTGGGCCTTTGAAATCCTTGGGCAAGCGCACGTTGCGTAAAGCGGGGACGAGGCAAGGCACCCCCAAAGAACTAGAAGTAACACCAGGTTCGATCGAAATGGTTGGACGAACCGGCGTGAGCTGCCGAGCCTGATGCTGTGCGGCTAATTCGGCCTCCCTACGCGCTCGGGCCCGGTTCACCACTTCCTGAGCGTCATCAGCACCACCCGTCGGGTTGTTACAACGGGGTGCTCCGCGTCGTTCATTACTCGACACTGCTGGTTCATCCATATGTCTGCTATAGCTCCGGCTTGGACGGGGGGTCGAATGGATTCGGTCGCGGCTGTACGAGTACGCCTCCTGTTGGGCCAAAGCTGTCCTCAGAAGTTCCTTGACCCGTCGCGTCTCTACTGCTTGCGGCGAGTCACCTTCAACTGGAATGGCCTCCAGTCGTGCAGCAGCGGCAACAAGATTGTCCATTGGGTTGGAGTAGTGACCCGGAGGTGTTAAAACATCCCGAGGTATAATGGTGTTTTGACGAGGAGGGTCCATCTGACGGGGCTGAACCGGTGCACCGGTCCCAGGGGCTTCTGCCCGGTTCCCCTCTAGTGGATTACTGGCTCTTGGTCCTGGAGTGTTGAAAAGGTCTCTGGCCTCGAAAACCGGAGGTAAGTGGGACCGGTGCTTCCTCCTCATGACTTCATGCGATGCGCTCTGATCCAACATAAGCATGTAGGCCTGTGCGTCTAAAGCGGCCCGCTCTGCGGCCATCCTGGTGTCCTCAGCCGCCAGATCCGTTTTGGCCTGGGTGATTTGTTCCTTTACCTTTGCAATCTCCATGTTGTGAGCGTCCTGATCTGACGGATTAACTTCTGCCATAAGCACAGCCAACGCATCAAATAGTTCTGATAGAACCTGAGCCGGTGGGCGCACAGGGCCTCCCGCCCCGGCAACTGTTGCCGCTGCTGAACCGGAGATTTTTGCCGCGGCTGTCGAAGAGTGAAGCGCTGCTTGTGTTCCGGTCATGAATATTCCAACCCGGTTAGGCAGATCAGAGGGGTCCGGAATACTGTCGCCATCGGAACAGCTCTCAATCTGGCCATCTTGTAGCTGATAAAGAGATTCGGTTTCTCCGGTCGAAGATTCGTCACCGGAACGAACGGCAGTCGCCCCGCAAAGCTCCGACCCATCCTCATAACTCCCTCCATGGATCATTCCCACGAAGGCACGCTTCATGGACGGTTTAACCCGGGCGGATCGCGTACACTGAGCCGTCTCGACGAGGTCGGTGCAGATGTCCGGCTCAGGGCCCGGTTCACCGATCTTGCCAATGAAAACGTGAGTGCTACCAAAGGGGACCCGGTACCCGTACTCAATTGAGCCGGCCTCGGGGCTCCAGCCTGCGTCGTCGATGTAGAGTTTGCCACGACGACTCTTAGTCATCCGTCCTACAGCGTAGCCCTCGAGTCCTTCAAAGCGGCCCTCCAAGAACCAGAAACCATCGTGCGATAGCCCCACGGTGGGTGCCAACTGTCGTGGTTTTGTCACGGCAGATGTCCTAGAGAAAGGACTTAGTCGTGGAGCCATCGCTACGGGTTAGCTTGAAGGGGTTAAAGCGGACACAAGGACGCAAGAGAGTTTATACTAGTTCGGCCCCTTCAATGAAGGTAAAAGGCTACATCTAGTTGTGATGGAATTGATGGGTGTTTCGATGACTAGGGAGCAAATAAGCTTCGCCTATGTCTCGAGTTGTTGTTTGTCCTTGAACCGCCGCCGGGTCGTCCCCTTATATACATGGGTGACGCCCGTCGGTTTACAGAGTCCCGATACCGGCCCATAGATGCGTCCGGTTCGGTCTCCACTATTCCTAACTTATAACACAAGTTACATACCGACGCCGGTTTATAGCTATAGGCCTTAAACTGATTATGGGCCTTTAGCCCTCATCTGCCCTCATGGGCTTTTATCACACTCAACTACTGATGAAGTTAACCCGGCTTGTCCTGTCCGGTTTACGCCCAGTAGTAATATCCCCAACAACATATGTTCTTGCTAATTTGATCATCACTGCTATTAAGAGTGTACACTGAGGGAGACTTGATTATCCGTATTGTTGTGAGGAGTGCACGCTAATGCAAACTTGATTATCAACATCAAGACCAGATATTCCCCATTTTACTGCAGTCGGCTGAGAATTCCATTCTATTTTTGAAGTTTCCAAATATTTGAACTCCATGCTGATTCTTCGGGTCCAGTGTCGATTGACGAGCAACTTTAATAAGGGGAAAATATGGCAATGCCGAAGGCCCAAAGAAAGAAGCAAAAGAAACGACAAAGGCTACCACCGAAACAATATGGGTGGATGATGGAATGATATCGACGCGATATCTGGGCATAACTCCTGCAAATGGAGTCTGGAACACTCAGTACCAGGGCATCACTCTGCTGGGACATAGGTGACGCCAAACATCGAAGAGAAGGTATGCAAAGCGGAAGGGTGCAGGCAGTGGATTGAAACGATACCACCTACACTCACAAGATTACTATCAGCTACCAGATAATAATCTATATGCATGCTATGCACAAACAAATGCAGCAATCAAGTGCAACAAACCAACTAGGCTCTATACTACTGCATTCTAATGCTCGTGCGGGCTAGGGCGTCCTACAGCCAGACCTGCTCTGATACCAAGCATTGTGGCACCTTGTCTCAGAGAAACCGGAACGCCCCGTGTTCTAGCCCAGAGATCAAGGAGAAGTCTTCTAGAATATGGCACTACTTAGCACAGAGCAAATCAGCTCTTTATTACAATCTATATGGGTACAAGGGATTACATCGGCATGGCGACACTACGCCTGCAATAGTTGCTCCATGCAAGAAGCAGAATAACATGAAGCTGCGGAATAACTCAAGTAGCGGAACATCGACGACGGTGGTGAACTCCACTCCGCAGGGACTTTGGCTGGAACACTTATCCTAACTCGCAAATTATAGATACGTAAAATATCATAAAAATGCATGTAAAACATCCTAGATAGATAATATAATAGCATGGAACAATAAAAAATTATAGATACATTTGAGATGTATCACACCCTTTTTACTCATGATGAGAAAACTCACCATTACTTTATTCTCAAATTATTTCCTTTCTCATTAAAGGGTGATGCTAAATCTTGGTACAATACTCTTGCTCCCTGGTTGTGTGTGTAGTCCCCAGGATATTATTTATTACTTCTCTGAAAAATATTTCCCCGCTCATAAGAAACAAGCTGCCTTGCAGGAAATATTTAACTTTGTGCAAATTGAAGAAGAGAGTCTCCCACAAGCTTGGGGGAGGCTTTGCGAATTAGTTAATGCTTTGCCTCATCATCCTATTAAGAAAAATGAAATACTTGATATCTTCTATAATGGACTAACCGATGCTTCTAGGGACTTCCTAGATAGTTGTGCTGGTTGTGTTTTCAGGGAAGAAACTGTTGGACAAGCTGAAGAATTATTGAATAATATACTGAAAAATTATGATGATTAGACTCTTCCCGAACAACCTCCTAAACCCACTCTGAAGAAGAGGGGTATATTATATCTCAGTCCTGAAGATATGCAAGAGGCAAACAAATCTATGATGGAAAAAGGTAATAAACCTGAGGATGTTAAAAATTTACCTCCTATTGAAGAAATACATGGGCTTAATACACCACCACCTCCTAAGGTGGTAGAGGTAAATTCTCTTATGAAGTTCAATGATAATGACAATCCTCACAATATGCATCCTAGCCAATGCCTTTATGAGTTTGAAAATTATATTAGAAAACAAGATCACTTCAATGCAAATGTTATGGAACAATTGAAATACAATTCTAATATGATTGCTCGCTTGAGTGACTTGTTATTTAGAATATCGAATGATGTTAGAGGTGTTGGAAAGCATGCTTCTATGGTTCAAACCCAGCTAGAACAAGTTGCTAAATCTCAAAGAGAGTTGCTTGATGAAATGAATAATAATATGCATGACTTTGCTGTTAGAGTTGCAACTAGAGGAGGTAAAATGACTCAGGAACCACTTTATCCCGAGGGCACCTTGATGAAATGAATAATAATATGCATGACTTTGCTGTTAGAGTTGCAACTAGAGGAGGTAAATTGAACAAGATTCACAAAGAGCTAACACAAGCGCACCTTGTTCTTCTAGAAAGAAAACGAAAATGATAGGACTTTGCATGCTCATAGTGAACCTGAAATAGAAAAACCTCCTGATAATGCTAATGAAACTTCTATATCTGATGCTGAAACTCAGTCTGGTAATGAACACTCACCTGGTGATAATGACAAAGATAACGCTAATGTTCATGAAGAGTCTCAACCAAATAATAAAGATCCATACAATGATGTTGAGATAGAACCACCTGTTGATCTTGATAACCGACAACCTAAGAATAAAAGATATGATAAAAGAGACTTCATTGCTAGAAAACACTGTAAAGAAAGAGAACCGTGGGTTCAAAAACCTATGCCTTTTCCACCTAAGCCAACTAAAAAGAATTATGATGAAGAATTTGAACGCTTTGCTGAAATGCTGAGGCCAGTCTTTTTGCGTACTCGCTTGACTGCTATCTTGAAAATGCCTCCTTATGCAAAGTATATGGAAGACATCATCACAAATAAGAGAAAAATACCGGAAGTTGAAATCTCCACTATGCTTGCTAATTATACTTTTAAAGATGGAGTACCTAAAAAGCTTGGACATCCGGGAATACCAACTATACCTTGCTCTATCAAAAAGAATTATGTGAAAACTGCTTTGTGTGATTTAGGAGCTGGTGTTACTGTTATGCCTTTCTCTTTGTATAAAAGACTTGATTTGAATAAAATCACACCTAATGTTGGGCGTATTACTGCTGGGCATAAACCGGCCAGGAAAGGCCAGATTATCCCCATAATGAGTTATTATATTTGAGGCCCATGAATACAAAGACGGTGCGCTTTATGAAGGCCCAGGGCCCAAAGGCTGATTAAGGCCTGTAGACATAAACCGCCATTGATATGTAAACTTGTGCTATAAGATAGAAAGAGTAGTGTCGGGGGACTAATCCACGAGCACCTATGGGACCGGCGGATCGAGTCCCTTTCGGTTCGGCGGGGGCGAGGGTCGCATGAAGAGCGGATCGAGGCGAAGCACACGAGCAGTTTACCCAGGTTCGGGCCGCACGGATGCGTAAAACCCTACTCCTGCTTTGTGGTTTGTATTGAGTTCTTGCTCGGGAGCGCGGAGTGCTACAGTACACCTCATCAGCTAACGAGACCGAGCGTGAGTGTTCTCTTCCTCCTCCCTCTACGTTACGCATGGGCCTCCTTTTATATGCTCAAGGGGTCACCGACAGGTGGCAACGTAGACAAGGGTAAAAATGGAAAGGTGTTGCGGTTGGTACAGCTACCTGCTACAGTGTATCATACCTAACTCTGACGGCAGGGGAGCAAGGCATTAAATGCCCGTCTGCGTCGCCTAAATAGTGCAAAATGGACCGTCAGGGACGCCACCGCTCGCCACGATGGCAATCTTGTCAGTACCTCTTGCCACCGTGCACCGCTGGCTGCACAGCCCCCCGCCACGTACGCCTGGAAGGGTCCCAGAGCGACACGTTGGTGGATGTGCTGGAGCGCGGGCACAGAGTGGTGGCTTGCCGCGATCATTGTCTTGTCGCGTCCGGGAGCTTGTCGCTCACCGGGCCTTGCCGGGACGTGTGGCGTGTCGCGGCAAGTTCCTTGAGATGCCTTGGTTGGCCTTCCCGGCAAGCTCCTCTTGCCGGGGTCTTGTCTCCTTGGCTTGGATACTTTGTCCTTGAATGGCTCCAAAGGAACCACGGAGGACCTTGGCGGTCACCCGGCAAGCCTTGCCGCGGGATGCTGCGACTGCCCGTGCACAAGTTCGGGATACTAGGGTACCCCTACTCTAGTACACCGACACGAGCCCCCGGGCCTGGGCCATACACGATGCCGAGCGCTGTTGGGCCAGGCCCAAAACAGGGCATGGGCACGCGCGGCCTGGGTTACGCCGTATCTCTCCCCGTATCCACCGCACCCTCCCCGAACGGCACGCGTTGAATGCGGCGTCGTGGGAGAGATCGTGGGTGATTTCTTTATTCGGAAAGGCGGAACGTCTGCCTCCTCCCTCTTTATAAGCATGGGAAACAGGGGTAGTTCGCCCATTCGTCGGTTGCTACTCCAATCTCGGAAACCTCCGCCGCTCCCTCGTCTTCCCAAAGCTGAAAGAGAGTAGCGCCCCGCCCCCCATCGCCACCAGCACCACCAACGCCGTCGACCTCCTCCACCACTTCTGCCATGGCTCCGAGAGCCGACAAAGGGAAGGTTGTGAAGTCGACCGAGGCGTAGCGGCTTGTGGCACTACGAAAGGAGCGGGCAATCTTCCCCCCAAGCTCGCCGCGAGGGAGCTGAGGGAGAATTACTACCTCTTCTGGTCGACGGAGACGCGAGCACATCCGCGCACGAAGGTACTTCCAGCCGCCGCTTGGAAAACGGCTCCAAATGGATATCCTTTCTTCGCCTTGTTCTTCTACTACGGGCTCTGCCCGCCTTTCTTTGAGTTTTTCTGCGATATTATGAACACCTACGGGTTCCGCCTCCTTGACTTCACCCCCAATACTGTTCTGACCATGGCAATTTCGCACATCTCTGCGAAAACTTTGTCGGATTCTATCCCAATGTAGCCCTTTTTCGCCACTTCTTTATGCCCCGAGTAGAGAGAGGAGAGCCTTTATCCGGCGGAATCGCCTGGATCTCGAGGGCCGGCAAGAAGGACACTTATCTGGAGGGAGAGTTCCGCGGCAAGTGGGAGGAATGGAGAGCAGACTGGTGCTGGATTGTCGAGGAGAACCCGCAGCCGTTTACCGCCCGGCGGCAAGCTCCAGTAGCACGCCGCAGCGATTGGAGTGACGTGGCCCGGGAAGACGATAGGCTGAAGATTGCCGTCACCCGGATCCAACGTCTCAGGCTTGCCGGGCTCACTGTAGGCGCTATTGGCGCAGATTTTCTTCGCCGCCGCATCGCTCCCCTGCAGGAATGGGGGAGACCCGCCTGGGAGTTCAAGAATGCGGCGGATATCATGAGGCTACATCTGGGCCTCAACTTCAACTTCACTATTCTGGAGCTTAATGCGATCCTCCAGGAGCTGTTCAAGTACGACCCTGAACATCCCGAAGTGTTCAGGTTGCCGAAGGGTGTCGTTCCGCTGTGCAACAACTCCGCGCTCGACCGCATCCGTGCAATGATGCCGCTGTGCGATTCGCATGGAATTGTCCCAACTTGGCAAGAGCCTGCAGACGACGTCGTGCAGGAGTTCTTTGACGGCTTGGTAGAAGTGCCGGTCCGCTCCGACGAAAAGGATAGCCTCACCCGCGACACCACCGATGCGGAGATGACACGCATCGCCACTAGGCTGGAAGAGGCGGCGGCAGCCGCAGCCGCGGGCGAATTTGGGTTCACCATGGAGGAGGCAGAGGCAGCAGAGGCGGCAAGCCGTGCCGAGCGAGAGGGGCTCGTAGGCGAGAAAGAGGTTGCCGGGCATGATGTCGAGTCGAGCGAGCCCGCCGAGGATACGAGCGGCTCGCTGGAGATCAACTCCTCTTCCTCCTCATCTTCAGGCAGCTCGCCGCAAGCAGAGCCTCCATCCCCACCAAGAAGGCGTCTCCGCAAGGCCGGGGACGTAGCGGGGCGGCGGGCGAGTCAACAGTCGCCGCGCCGCACGACACGCTCCACCGAGGCAAGCACTATTGCCGCGAGATGACCTCATGCTGCTGCGGCAACTGGAGCGGGGTCCACCCGGACCACCGCTTCTGCTCCTGCCGCTTCTCACGCCGCCGCGGCAGCCGGAGCGGGGTCGTCTCAGACCACCGCCACTGTTCCCGCCAAGCGGCCAAGGGAAACTACTCCTCCGCCTCCTCGCGCCGGACGTGAGCCGGACTTCGACTTCTCCGCGTTCAGCTCCGACGAGGAAGAAGAAGAGTAAGATTCTCTTGTTGTACTTGTAGTTCTTCAATTTTTGCTGTTTTGTCTTGTATCTCATTTGCTTTACTCTAAACTTATTCTTTTTTAGGACTCTGGCCCAGAGAGCAGCTAAGAGAGCCAAGGTCCCGGTGATTGTCATCGAGGACGAACCCACCGCAACAGCAGGGGGTGCGTCCGAGACAACCTTGCCGGACCCGGCAACTGTTCTCCAGAGCAGCCCCCAGCGTAAGTATATGGTTCGCTTTCCACTGTTAGGCGCGCGTGGATACTCTTTCTTTGCTGACATATGACTGCTGGTTTGTGTAGAGCAGAGCAGCCCCACCAGGAGCGCCCGGAGGCCGCCCCCCAAATGCCAAGGGAGAGTCCTCCGGCAAGGGAGAGTTCTCTGGCAAGGGACATCACCAGCGCCCCCCCGGCGGCGGAAACTACGACTGCCAAACCCGGTACAGGTAATCTTCTCTTCAAAGCTTCCCTTGGGTTCTTCTTCTTTTTGGGTATTTGCTTGACTTTTCTCACTTTTCCGGCCATCAGACCCATCTGCTGCGGAGCCGATGGAGACCGAGGTTGCTGCCGACGACGCCGCTGCCACTGAAGAAGCAGCCGGCGCTGATGATCCCGCCGGCGACGAAGCCGCCAAAGCTGCCGCCGCAGCAGCTGGCGAGGGGTCTAGCGATCGCACTGACGGCCCTGAGGCCGCAGGAGCGCCAGGCGCTACGTCGACCGCCGACCCGTCCGCCGCTGCCGCAGCGCCAGGCTCCGAAGAGCCCCAGCCAAGCGTCTACTTGAAGGCCGGTGATGGCGTCTTCATCAACCTCCCCTGGGCGTCAAGCTCCAGGGCGCCGGTCGAGGGAGAGAGCTTTGATGGAGAGGTGCTCGCCTCCGCTGGGCTGACGCTACTTGATGCCCCGAGCAGCAGCAGCAGCGAGCCTGAGGAGGAGCGGCTGCTGCGGAAGCTGTTGTCGCTCTACCGCGTGCGGCAAGCCAAGCTGGAATCCCGCGAGGCGCTTGTCGCGAAGGCGGGAGCGGACATCGAGAAGCGTGCGGAGGAGCTCCGGGGTCTCAACCAGGAAGCTCTCCGGTCCCTGGCAGAGGAGCGGGAGCAACTCGCCGAAGAGCAGAAGGCCTTCTTCCTTGAGAAGGCCGAAGTTGAAGAGCAACAACGGCTTTCCGCTGAGAAGCTGTCTGCGCAGGAGGGCGAGCTGGTGCAGCGGAAAGTTAACCTCGACAGCCACGAGGAGGAGCTTGCCGCGCGTGAGCAAAAATTCGGCGGAGCCCTTAAGCAAGCAGAGGATGCTGCCGCAGTTGCCGAGGCCGCCAAGAAGGAGCTGGAGACGAAGGTGGCGCAGCTGGAGGCCGATCTCAAGGCGAGTGGTGAAGAGCTTAGCGCCGCCAAGGACTCCAACGCAGATCTTGAGTTGAAGCTGACCACTTTGACCAAGACGCTGGACGGCGCTAGGGAGCAGGAGGTGGCCTTGAAGGAGGAGATCAAGGCCGACAAGGCGCTGCTGGCGAGTGCTGCCGCCGCCCAGAATGCTTTTAGGGAGAATGTGGAGCACTGGACGGAGGGTCTCGTGAAAGCTGCCGCAGATATCGACAGGGAGCTGGCGCAGCTGGGGGTGGAGGATCTCGGGTATCCCTCTGATGAGAACCTCCAACCCAGCGCCAAGCTCACCTTGTTCTTCAAAGGCGTGGCGACGGCCCTCCAGCGGCTCCGGGAGAAGATCCCAAAGCAGCTGGCCGACGAGTCGCGCAAGATCTGCGCGGGAGCTCTTCAAAAGGTGTTGGTGAAGGTGGCCTTCCGCAACCCGGGCCTCAACCTCACCAACGTCCTCAAGACCCTGCCGCCGGATGCTGATCTGGAGGCGCTCAAGACCCTTGTCGCACCCATTGTGGACAAGGTGAGCGGGATCAAGAGGATTGAGGGCGATCGCGTAGACTAGGCCGCCCGTTTTCTTCTTTTCTTGTCGCCGCTGGTCATGTTATGAGAACAATCTGTTAGAGCCGCGACAAGCTACCTTGTAATATAACTCTATTCCGGGTAATGATTGCAATGTTATTCCCTTTACTTGATTCCTCCCTTTGTATGTTTTTGCCCTACGCTTTTAGGGAACTTGCCGGTGCAGGCACCTTAGCCGCGAGCGCTGAGTGCGGGACGTCAGCAGCCTGCTGGCGGTGCCGCTACCGACAAGAAACCTTGTCGCAACTAGTCGCAGCTCACTTAAGTTGTTGAGCGGACTCGAAACAAAGTAAGGGCGCAACTAGCTACGAGTTGGTTCCTCCGCGCACAGTTTTTCCATACAAAGTGCGGTCGTTCAAGGGAGATAACTTAAAAATTTAAAAAATCTGATTGCTCAAACTTTGGCAAGTTAGCTTTTCTGTTGCTTGCTTCCCGGTAAGGCGAAACTTTCTTGAACGACGCCTGGTCCATACTATTATCTTCTCCTTTCCCCCCGGCAAACTTGTGGGCGAGGGAACCTTCCTTTCCTTGAGAAAAAAGAAAGAGGAGAAAATAAAGATAAGGAGCCTTACGGCTCGTTATTGCTTACCGGGGAGTAGGTGCTGCACAAAGTGTCAGATCACATATGCAAAAAATAGAAAGCATGAAATTGACAAGATGTGCGGAGCATGTGAGCTTTACTTATGCACGGGGTCTACGCGCGGCTTTGTACAAAGGATTATATGCAACAGCGGCAAGACTTGTACAAAAGGTGGTTGCCGGAACAGGTTCTGGCAACCGCGCCTTACGGGTAAAACTTACGAAGATGCTCAATGTTCCAGGAATTGCTCACCGGAATGCTATCTTCGGTCTCAAGGCGGACAGCGCCAGGCCTAGTGACTCGTTTCACCCGGTAAGGGCCTTCCCACTTCGGCGTCAACTTGTTGGAATTCTTGGCGGACTGAACACGCCGAAGAACAAGGTCGCCTTCCTCGAGACTTCTGGCGTTAACTTTGCGGCTATGGTAGCGGCGCAAAGCTTGCTGGTAGCGAGCAACTCGTACAGCAGCCTGAAGACGGTCTTCCTCAAGGAGTAGCGCGTCATCTTGTCGCAGCTGCTCTTGCTCAAGCTCATCATAAGCGAGCACTCGAGGTGACCCGTATACGAGTTCCGTGGGGAGAACTGCCTCTGCTCCATAGACTAGAGCGAAAGGTGTCTGGCCAGTGGCTCGATTTGGCGTCGTCCTGATCGACCAAAGAACCACCGGCAGCTCCTCGATCCAGTTTCTTCCGCATTTGTGCAGCCTGTCGAAAGTCCTGGTCTTGAGCCCACGCAACACTTCAGCATTTGCCCTCTCCGCTTGACCGTTGCTTCTCGGGTGAGCAACAGAAGCGAAGCAGACCTTGGCGCCAAGATCTTGGACGTACTGCATGAAGGTGCGGCTTGTGAATTGCGTACCGTTGTCGGTGATTATCCTGTTAGGGATCCCGAAGCGGCAAACAATCGACCTGAAGAACTTGACTGCTGACTGTGCTATCACCTTCCTCACTGCTTCCACTTCCGGTCACTTTGTGAACTTGTCGATTGCAACGTACAAGTACTCAAAGCCCCCGACTGCTCGGGGAAAGGGGCCGAGGATGTCGAGCCCCCAGACCGAAAATGGCCAGGATAAAGGGATCGTCTGGAGAGCTTGAGCTGGTTGGTGTATCTGCTTGGAATGGAACTGGCACGCTTCACACTTGGTTACTTGTGCAGTTGCATCCTGGAGGGCTGTCGGCCAAAAGAAACCTTGCCGGAATGCTTTGCCGGCAAGTGCTCTTGCGCCAATGTGGTGACCACATATGCCTCCATGTATCTCTGCCAACAGCTTTTGTCCGTCTTCCCGGTGAATACACTTCAATTTCACACCGTTGAGTCTTCTTCTGTACTGTGTGTCGTCGACAAACTGGTACATACTTGACTGTCGGGCTACTCTTTCCGCTTCTTCTTGCTCTTCGGGAAGTTCTCCTGTCTGAAGGAAACGGACAATCTGCTGTGTCCATGCTGGAGCTTGTGGCTCGACAACAAGGACCAAAGGAAAATCTGCTGCTGCGGGAACATCCGCTTCTACGGCGAGAACCTGCGGCTCTGCCGGAGCTTGACGTTCCCCGGCAAGCTTGCCGGAGCAAAACTTGTCAGGAGCTTCTGCTTCAACGGAACAAACCCTAGGCCTTGCCGGAGCAGACTGCTCCTCAGCGCTCTTGGCATTGATCTTGGGGACCTTCTTGGCGGCGGCTTCGGGAAGCTCTGCTGGAAAATAGTCACCAGAAATCAACTTCCTCTTCTTGCTCTGTCCAGTTGATGGCGTTACAGACGGTTGAGTCAGCTTGAGCACAAAGATCCCTGGTTCCACAGGTAACTTAAGTGCGGCGCACTTTGATAGGCCATCGGCAATGGCGTTCTGAGCTCTTGGAACATGCTCCATCTGTAGGCCATGAAAGTGCTCTTCTAGCTTTCTCACATCATCGACGTAGGCTTCCATCAATGGACTCTGATAGCTCTTGTTCACTTGGCGGACGACAAGCTGCGAGTCACCCCTGACAATGAGCTTCTTGATCCCAAGGTCTGCCACGATCCTGAGACCGGCAAGCAAGCCTTCATACTCTGTAGTATTGTTTGTTGCTTGCTCCTTGGGAAAGTGCATCTGGACTATGTACTTGAGGTGCTCTCCGGTGGGTGCGATAAGTAGCACGCCAGCGCCGGCGCCTTGCAGCAAAAAGGCACCATCAAAGTACATCAGCCACTCTTTGCTTGCTTCCTCGACGGGGATGCTCGTTTCTGGAATTTCTTCATCTGGTGTTGGCGTCCATTCTGCTATGAATTGTGCCAATGCTCTGCTTTGGATAGTTGAAGTACTCTCAAACTTGAGGCCAAAGCTTGACAGTTCCAGTGCCCACTCAACAATCCTGCTTGTCGCTTCTGGATTCTGTAGTATCCTCTTCAGCGGAAAACGAGTGACAACTGTGATCTCATGTGCTTGGAAGTAATGGCGCAGCTTTCTCGAGGCCATGAGAAGGCCGAAAAGCAATTTCTGCATGCCAGAGTACCTTGACCTAGCCCCCTGCAGAAGGGAACTGACAAAGTAAACTGGGCGCTGTACCATTCTCTTCTGTATCTCCTCGCGCGCCTGCGCAGATCCATCCTTGTCGGGACCAAAGCTTGTCGGGGGAGCCCCCTGCTTGTCGCTGGATGCGCCTGCCGTGGTTGCTGGCTCGTCATCTGCCTCCCTCTCTGCTACTAACATAGCACTAACCACTTGATTGGTTGCCGCTATATACAGCAGCAACTTCTCTTGTGGCTTAGGTGCGACAAGTGTTGGAGTGGAGGACAGGTATCTCTTCAAGTCTTGCAGCGCAGCCTCCGCTTCCGGAGTCCATTTCATTGGACCTGCCTTTTTCAATATTTTGAAAAACGGCAGGGTGCGCTCAGCAGACCTAGAGATAAACCTGCTGAGAGCAGCCACGCAACCGGCAAGTCTTTGTACATCCTTGACGTGCTTTGGTGCTTCAATCTGCTCAATGGCCTTGATCTTGTTGTGATTGACTTCGATTCCCCGCTGAGACATGAAGAACCCGAGAAGCTTGCCGGAGGAGACTCCAAACACACACTTCTCGGGGTTGAGCTTGAGGCTGATCTTGCGCAGATTTGCAGAGGTCTCGTCTAAATCTTGAATCAGAGTTGCCTTGTCCTTGCTCTTGACCACTATGTCATCCATGTAGGCTTCCACATTTCTGTGTATTTGTGGCTCAAGAGCGACATGGACTACCCGTGCAAATGTTGAACTAGCATTTTTTAAACCGAAAGGCATCCGTATGAAACAGTACGTGCCACATGGAGTGATGAATGCGGTCTTCTCCTCATCCTCTTCTGCCATGAAGATCTGATGGTATCCTGAGTATGCGTCAAGAAATGAAAGCAAGTCACACCCGGCCATGGAGTCAACAATCTGGTCAATGCGGGGCAAAGGAAATGGGTCTTTGGGACAAGCTTTGTTAACATCGGTAAAGTCGATACAAAGTCTCCATTTCCCGTTCGCCTTGCGCACGACTACAAGATTGGCCAACCACGTAGGATGGAGCACTCCTCTGACAAGGCCTGCTGCTTCCAACTTCTTGATCTCTTCTGCGATGAATTCTTGGCGCTCCACTGCTTGCTTCTTGACCTTCTGCTTGACGGGCCGCGCATGAGGACAAACGGCAAGATGGTGTTCAATTACTTTCCTGGGAACACCAGGGATGTCAGACGGTTGCCACGCAAACACGTCAACGTTCGCCCACAGGAAAGCAATGAGCGCGCTTTCCTATTTAGGGTCGAGAGTGGCATTGATGGTGAAGGTACCACCAGTGCCATCCTCCTTGGCGGACACCTTCTTGGTCTCTGGTGGAGCTGCCATTGTCTTCTTACACTTGCCGGTGGAGCTCGATGGTGCGTCCTCGACGGCAGCGCAGCACTCCGAAGAGGTGCGCTCGCCGGAGTGGGCATCAGAACTCTTGCCGGACCTGGTCTTCTTCTTCCCCCCGGGAGCTTCAACGGCAGGTGACTTTGCGATCTGTTGCGGCTGCCACTTCCCGGTAGATCTTGTCGGCGCAGATAAGACCATCCTTCTTGTCGCCAGGGATAGAGATGACGCTTATCGGGCCTGGCATCTTCAGCATCTTGTATGCGTAGTGAGAGGCTGCCATGAACTTGGCGAGTGCTGGACGACCGAGTATCCCATTGTAAGGCATTGGAAAATCGGCAACGTTAAAAGTTACCCTCTTAGTCCTGAAGTTCACCTCGCTGCCAAATGTTACTGGCAACGTGACCTTCCCCTTCGGCTTGCTCCTTCCCGGGTTGATTCCTTGGAATGTGCCGGTCTCTTCAAGCTCGCTGTCAGGGGTCTGGAGTTTCTGGAGTACAGCGGAGGAGATCAGGTTCAAGCCGGCCCCGCCGTCAACTAGCATCTTAGTGACCTTGAGGTTGCGGATAGTTGGTGAAACCAACATCGGCAAGCACCCGACCGCAGTTGTGCGATCAGGGTGGTCCTCAATATCAAAGATGATAGGCGTGCTGGACCATTTTAGAAGCTTGCGTGACTCGACAGGTGGTTCCGCCGCATTGACTTCCCGCACCCACTGCTTGACTTGGCAGTGCGAAGTATGCAGAGAAGCACCGCCGTCAATGCACAAGACCTCTGTGGCTTTCTAGAACTCCTGCTCACTGGTCTCGACATCATCCATGTCTTCGTCGTCGTCGTCATCTTCATCCTTGTCGCGGCCGCGGGGAGGTCTGTCTCCTTGCCGCTGCTTGGCCTTGCCGCGGCGTCCTCCCCGGCCGGCGCGCTTCTTGCCTGATTCTCTAGCGCCTCCTTGGGCCCTCTCCTTGTCGCGTCGCTCGTATTCAGCCTTTTGCTGCTGGACAAGCTGCTCGACCTTCTTGCAGCTCTGGAGGTCATGGCCCTTGGTGCGATGGATCTTGCAGTACTGCTTGTCGGTGCTGTCCTGCTTGTTGGCCACCGCCACAGTCTGGCAGTTGGTGCATGCGGCAATCTCCTTGCCGGAGCTGTCAGCTTTGGCTTTCTTGGCGCCACCTTCGTTGCCGGACTGCTCAATGACTAGCACATCTTTGCCTTTCTTCTTCCTGTTGTTCGGCCGCCGGTTTTTCTTTGCCGGGGCAGCATCCTCGCTGTCAGATCCTCCTGCTCCTGTATTCTCTCCGGGGAGTTTCCTCCCTTCCTCAGCACGTGCACACTTGTCGGCCAGGGCATACAGCTCACTGACGTCTCTGATCTTGCACATCGCCATCTCCTCCCGCATCCTGCGGTTACGCACGTTCTGATGGAATGCGCTGATGACCGCGGCAGGGTGGACATCTGGGATGTTTTGCTGTACACGGCTGAATCTCTGAATGTACTTGCGCAGGGGCTCTCCTTCCTTCTGGGCGAGTAGATGAAGGTCACTCTCTTGGCCATGAGGTTTGTGGCTGCCTGTAAAGGCGCCGACAAACTGATGGCATAGGTCTGCCCAGGAGGATATGGAGTTGTCCGGCAAGCGCATGAGCCAGGACCTGACGTTGGGCTTGAGCACCAGCGGGAAGTAGTTGGCAAGGATCTTGTCGTCCCGCCCCCCGGCAGCCTGCACCGCGATGGTGTAGATGCTGAGGAATTCCGACGAATGCGACTTGCCGTCGTACTTCTCTGGTACGTCTGCCTTGAAATTCTTTGTGCTGGGACACTGGACTTGCCGCAGCTCACGAGTAAACGCAGGGCAACCTACCGCGTACGGCAAGTCGCCTGGTTCCCCTGACGCATGCATGTCGACAGAGGGCCCAGCGCGCTGGTCCGATTGATGCCGCGCTTCTCTTTGGTGCTCGATGCGAGTACGAGCGTCTTCTTGCTGTCATTCGTGAAGAACTTGGCGCTGATCGCGACGAGCTCGTGGATCTGATGACGCGGTGGAGTCGCTCTCAAGGTGGATCCGGTGAGTCGGTGATCTTGGCCTTCGGGGCGGAGAGTGCACAGTGGTTGCACCCCCACCGGTCTTGTCGCCACCGGCTCGTGCCTGGCTGACTTGCCGCGGCTGCGACATGCTCGGCTGCCGTTGAGTGCCGCCGTTGGCGAAGCCCATGAGACTCTGAATGGTGGCCCTCCAGTCGTGGATCTTGTCTGCCATTGGAGGGTATTCCAGGAGCAGTTGAGCTCGCGCCAAAGCTTCTGCTGTAGTGGCGGGTGGTGGTGGCGAACAGTGCGAAGAGCGGGATATGCTCAGACTTTTAACTATGTTAGAAGGAGCAGTATCCCGTCCAGGCGACCGTGCCTCGCTCGTGCCAGCATGTTGGCGTGCATGCTGGTCTTGAGCACTCCGAGATCCACCAGCTCGATCTTGGTCTAGCAAACGCATGGTACCGTGAGTACCATGACGCTGCCGGTCCCACGCCTCCTGAGATGGGCACGGTGCATGTACGAACGCCGAGGTCTTGGAGTGGGCCCGGTCGTTGTGGGAGCCGGCTACGCCACCGATGGGCAGCGCAGCCTTGTCCTTGGACCTGGCAACACCGTGAGCTCCCTCATCGACGCCCGTTCTTCCGCCGGCGTCTGCCCCATCAGCCGTTTTCTCCGGCAGTGGTGGGTTCGGCGCGGACGGAGCAGCCGCCTCCGAAGCCTTCTTCTTCGGCGGCATGTCGATGAAGATGATGAAGATCTAGCTCGTGTGAACGCCGGATCTGGTTCACACAACCTCGATCCCCGTACCTGGCGCCAAAGATGTTGGGGGACTAATCCACGAGCACCTATGGGACCGGCGGACCGAGTCCCTTTCGGTTCGGCGGGGGCGAGGGTCGCACGAAGAGCGGATCGAGGCGAAGCACACGAGCAGTTTACCCAGGTTTGGGCCGCACGGATGCGTAAAACCCTACCCCTGCTTTGTGGTTTGTATTGAGTTCTTGCTCGGGAGCGCGGAGTGCTACATTACACCTCAGCAGCTAACGAGACCGAGCGTGAGGTTCTCTTCCTCCTCCCTCTACGTTGCGCATGGGCCTCCTTTTATATGCTCAAGGGGTCACCGACAGGTGGCAACGTAGACAAGGGTAAAAATGGAAAGGTGTTGCGGTTGGTATAGCTACCTGCTACAGTGTATCATACCTAACTCTGACGGCAGGGGACCAGGGTATTAAATGCCCGTCTGCGTCGCCTAAATAGTGCAAAAGGGACCATCAGGGACACCACCGCTCGCCACGATGGCAATCTTGTCAGTACCGCTTGCCACCGCGCACCGCTGGCTGCACAGCGCCCTGCCACGTACGCCTGGAAGGGTCCCAGAGCGACACATTGGTGGATGTGCTGGAGCGCGGGCATAGAGTGGTGGCTTGCCGCGGCAAGCGCCTTGCCGTGGTCATTGTCTTGTCACGTCCGGGAGCTTGTCGCTCACCGAGCCTTGCCGGGACGCGTGGCGTGTCGCGGCAAGTTCCTTGAGATGCCTTGGTTGGCCTTCCCGGCAAGCTCCTCTTGCCGGGGTCTTGTCTCCTTGGCTTGGATACTTTCTCCTTGAATGGCTCCAAAGGAACCATGGAGGACCTTGGCGATCACCCGGCAAGCCTTGCCGCGGGATGCTGCGACTGCCCGTGCACAAGTTCGGGATACTAGGGTACCCCTACTCTAGTACACCGACAAGTAGAGACCGAGCCGGACACATTTATGAGCCGGCCTCGGGATTATGTAAACCGATGGGCATCAAGCTATGTATATAAAGGGACGACCCGGCGGCGGTTTAGGGACAACAAACAATAACTCGAGATCTAGGAAAAGCGGATTCGCTCCCTGGTCATCGAAACCCAAGCAATTCCATCATGACTGCACGTAGGCTTTTACCTTCACCATAAGGGGCCGAACCAGTATAATTCCTTGCGTCCCTTTTCCGCTTTAACCCCTTTAAGCTAACCCATCGCGATGGCTCCATGACTAAGTCCTTTCATGAGGACATCTGTCGTGACTATTCCACGACAGTTGGAGCCCACCATGGGGCTATCGCAAAATGGTTTCGAGTTCTTGAAGGGTTGCTTCAAAGGGCTCAAGGGATACGCTGTGGGCCGGATTGCCAAGAGTCGTCGTGGCAAGCTCTACATCGACGACGCAGGCTGGGGCCCTGAGGCCGGCTTGATCGAGTACGGGACTGGGTCCCCTTTGGCGGAATACACGTCTTCATTGGCAAGATCGGTGAACCGGGCCCTGAGCCGGACGTATGCATCGACATCATCAAGACGGCTCAGCGTGCGACCTGCCCGCGTTCAGCATGCCGTGAAGCGTGCCTTCGTGGGAGTCATCCACGGAGAGGAATCTGAGGATAGATCATCTGGTTGCGAAACCGTCATTTACTCTGATGACGAGTCTTCAACCGTAGAAACCGAGTCACTCTATCAGCTGCATGATGTCCGGATTAGCGGTGGTTCTGATGGCGATAGTATTCCGGACCTCCTTGAACAGCTGAGCCGAGTTGCGATCTTCATGGCCGGCACACAATCGGTGCAACATTATTCTACCACCGCAGTGGTGATTTCTGGTTCAGCAGTGGCAACACCAGTCGGGGCAGGGGGTTCTGCACCACCATCGGCTCAGGTTTTGTCCAATTTGTTCGACACTTTGGCAACGTTGCTAGCAGCGGAGGTTGACGCGGCAAACCGGGATCAGCATAACACAGAGATTGCAAAGGTGAAAGATCAGATAGCTCAAGCTAAGGTGGATCTGGCAGTGAAGAACCCGAGGATGGCCGCTGAGTGGGCCGGATTAGAGGCACAGGCCTATCAGATTATGCTGGACCAAAGTGCGTCAGATGATGTCATGAGGAGAAGGTACCAATCTCACCTTCCGTCGGTTTACGAGGGAATAAACCTCTTTAACACGTCAGAAGCATGCACCAGCAACCAGCCAGTGGTAAACCGGGCAGAGGCACCTGGGACAGGGGCATCGGTTCAGCCACGCGCGATGGATCTACCCCCTCAGCCTCGTCAGCACAATGTCCCATCGCGGCACATCTCAACGCCTCCGGGTCATTACTCTAACCCGTTGGATAACATCGTTGCCACCGATTCGCGATTGGCAGCTCTCCCGATCGATGGCGAGTCCCCTGCAGCAGTTGAGACACAACGGGCTAGGGAGCTCCTTCAGACGGCCTTGACTCAGCAGCAGGCCTATTCATATAGCCATGAAAGGATTCATTCTACTCCCCGCCCGAGCCGGAGTTACAGCAGGCATATGGATGAACCAGCCGTATCAAGCAGTGCGCGGAATCATAATCCGCCCCGTGGCCATAACCCGACGGGTGGCGGTGGTGATGCTCAGGATGTGGTGGATCGCGTTAGGGCATGTTGAGACGCTGAGTTAGCGGTGCAACACGAAGCCCACAAACTTACTCCGGTTCGTCCAACAACGTCGGTGGAACCAGGGGTTACCTCTAGTTCTTTGGGGGTACCGTGTCTCGTCCCAGCGCTGCGCAATGTATGGCTGCCCAAGGATTTCAAAGGCCCGCGTAAGGTGCCGAATTACACTGCCGATTTATCCCTCGAGTCATGGGTTGAAATCTATGAGATGGCGATGGAGATGCTGGATGTGGATGATGCGGCGTGTGCCAAATACTTTACCATGATGTTGGAGGGAACAACTCGCACATGGTTGAAAAACCTTCCGGCTAACTCCATTGGGTCATGGGCCGAGTTAAGGGCCTGGTTTATCCAGAATTCCATGGATATGTGCAAGCAACCCATGTCAATTGTGGACTTAGCTGCATGTGTCCAGGAGGAAGGAGAGTCAGCAACTCGTTGGGTGCGTCGGGTTTCGGAGATTATGCATTCATCAGACCGTATCAACGCTGATACAGCAGTTTTAACATCGGAAGGCAATTGCCGGTTTGCACCTCTAAAGTTGAAGTTGGGACGGCTCAAAGGTCATTGCAATGACATGCAAACACTTACGACAGCTCTGGTGAAGTATGCCGGTTCTGATAGTACCAAGGACCCCGAGTCTGACGACGACAAGATAGGGAAGGGAAAGAAGAGCGGCAACACCAAAGTGCAGCAACATAACCCGGCGGGTCATGGAAACAACGGTAAGCGTAAAGCGGATAGCAGTTTAGATTTTGTGGCTAATACCAATGCGCAGGACAAAGGCCGGCGCCGTAAGGGTAAACCGCCCCCGCGTGGTGGAGTACCAAGTCCCAATCCAGAACGCCTGTCTCACCTCTTAAACCAGCCTTGCTCGAAGCACGGGTCGCGGGATAAGCCAGCCACGCACCTCTTTAAGGATTGTTATATTATGCAGGAATTCAAAAATTCAGATTTTTTGGGTATAATCATGGACCGGGCGGTGGTTCAGGCCCCGGATCTCATGGGCCGGGTTACGGTGGAGGCAGTTCCGATTCAGGTTTTCACGGTAATCAGAGCGGACATGGTAATCAAGGCAATCAGGGCAACCAAGGTGGTTATAATCATCAGGAGAGTCAGCAGCAACAGCAACAGTCGGGTTACCAGAGCAACCCGAAGCAATTGAATAGTGGGCAGTACCATGCCTTCACCACAAGTCTATGCAAGCGCGATCAGAAGCTTCATAAAAAGGCAGTGAACTCCGTTGAACCGGCGGTGCCCCGTTACTTGCGCTGGTCTGAATAGCCCATTGTGTGGAGTCCAGAGGATCATCCACCTCGGGTGGATAACCCGGGTCATCTGGCATTAGTGGTGGCACCTCAGGTTGGAGGATACAAGTTCACCAAGGTACTCATGGATGGAGGAAGTAGTATCAATATCCTTTATTATGAAACCTTCCATCGCATGGGGTTAACAGATAAGAATCTTAAACCATCAAAGACCGTTTTTCATGGTGTGGTGCCTGGTAAGTTGGCACATCCTGTTGGGAAGATAGCTCTGGAGGTGGCTTTTGGAGATGAGCATAACTCGAGATCAGAAACATTGACCTTTGAAGTAGTAACGATCAAGATCCCATATCATGCCCTGTTTGGACGACCGGCTTATGCCAAGTTCATGGCAAGGCCCCGTTATGTTTATCTACAACTCAAGATGCCGGGTCACAAGGGAACCATCACGTTACATGGAAGCCGTAAGATCGCTTTGGAATGTGAAGAAGGTGATGCGGCTTATGCTGAGTCAGTTTGTGCAACAGAAGAGTTGAAGTTCTACAAGGGCAATGTTGATACGACAGATATGACTTCATTGAAGAAACCAACTACAGAGCATGATCCGGCCTTAAAGTTTAAATCGGCTGATGAGACTAAGCTGGTTGATTTTGTTCCTGGAGATTCATCTCAACAGTTTAGTATCAGTGCTAACTTGGATCTGAAATAGGAAAGCGCGCTCATCGAGTTTATCCATGAGAACTAGGACATCTTTGCATGGAAATCCTCTGACATGCCAGGTGTACCGAGGGAACTCGTTGATCACACTCTCAATATCGACCCCAAGTTTAAACCAGTTATGCAATTGCTCCGCCAGTTCAATGAAGAAAGACGCAAGGCCATTGGTGAGGAAGTAGCCAGGCTCTTGGCGGCTGAGTTTATCATTGAAGTATTTCATCCCGAGTGGTTGGCTAATCCGGTGTTGGTACTTAAGAATAACGACACTTGGCGTATGTGTGTGGACTACAAAGATTTGAACAAGGCTTGTCCGGCAGATCCTTTTGCTCTTCCTCGTATTGATCAAATCATTGATGCTACGACGGGTTGTGAGCGTTTGAGCTTTTTGGATGCATACTCTGGTTACCATCAGATCAAAATGGCAGTTAAGGACCAGGAGAAGACAGGTTTTATAACTCCTTTTGAAGCCTTCTGCTATGTATCTATGCCTTTTGGTCTCAAGAGTTCCCAGGCGACTTATCAACGCTGTGTGTAGAATTGTCTTCATAATCAAATCGGCCGCAATGTTCATGCTTATGTGGATGACATTGTGGTGAAATCGAGAAAGGAGGAGACGTTGATAGATGACTTGAAGGATACCTTTGATAACCTCTGGGTTTATAAAATGATGCTTAATCCAGCCAAGTGTGTCTTTGGTGTACCGGTAGGAAAGCTCTTGGGCTTTCTGGTGTCTAATAGGGGCATTGAAGCTAATCGGGAGAAAATCAAGGCCATAACCTCTTTGGCTAAACCAAAGTGTATCAATGATGTTCAACGCCTGGCAGGCTGGATTGCAGCTTTGAGCCGGTTTATCAGTCGCCTTGGGGAGAAGTCCATCCCTTTATATTAGATGCCGAAGAAGACGGATGACTTTGTTTGGAGTGAGGCTTCCAATGAAGCGTTTGAGAGTCTAAAGCGGCAGCTAGCTGAACCGCCTGTCCTTGCTGCTCCCATTGCTGTTAGCGTGGCTATTGTTGTGGAGCGCAAGGAGGCTGGAAAGGAGTATCCATTTCAACAGCCGGTTTATTATATCAGTGAGGTGCTTATTGAGTCTAAGCAGACGTACCCACATTGGCACAAGCTGGTGTATGGAGTTTTCATGGCGATCCGGAAGCTCAAGCACTATTTTCTGAGTCATCCTATCATTGTGGTCAATTCTGCCCCCTTGGGGGATATCATCCAAAATAGAGAAACAACTGGTCGGATTGCCAAATGGGCTATTGAGCTTGGACCTCACGGGTTAAAATATACGCCTCACACAACAATCAAATCCCAAGCACTTGTGGACTTCATCAATGATTGGACAGACTTGCAGGCACCGGAGGATAAGCCAGATAACACTTATTGGACTATTCATTTTGATGGATCCACACAATTGGAAGGCTCGGGGGCTGGATTCATATTAACTTCCCCACGAGGTGATAAGTTTTGTTATGTTCTCCGTTTAATGTTCCCTTGCACTAACAATGCAGCTGGATATGAGGGCTTGCTCCATGGTCTTCGGATGGCTAAGGAGATGAGTTTAAGCCGGGTTAAATGCTTTGGCGAGTCGGACCTGGTGGCTCAACAGGTGTCTGGCACTTGGGATTCCAAGGATCCACTCATGGCGGCGTATCGACGAGAGGTGGACATAGTGGCTGGTCATTTCAAGGGTTATCAAGTTGACCATATAGACCGGCAAAAAAATGAAGCGGTGGACGCTTTAAGTCGCTTAGGCTCTCAACGTAAACCGGTGCCGCCCAATGTCTTCCTGGATGTGCTACATAATCCATCCGTCAAGATACCTACAGAGGAGGATTTGGATGTTCCTGACCCGGAGGCTCAATTGGTGGCGGATCTTCACGTTATCCCGGATTGGACAGTCCCATACCTGGCGTACATGAACCGGGGCGAGTTACCAGACGATGAAACTTTGGCCCGACAGATAATCCAGCGATCCAAGTCAATGACCATTATCAATGGGGAGTTACATCATTGCAGCATAACAGGGGCATTTCAGCGTTGTGTGTCTCCTCAAGAGGGATGTGAGATTTTACGTGAGATCCACAAACGAGATTGTGGTCACCATGCCGGTTCAAAATCCTTGGTAGCTAAGGACTTCCGTCACGGTTTTTATTGGTTGACGGCTCATGTTGATGCTGAGGATTTGGTAAACAGTTGTGACGGTTGTCAGAAGTTTGCACGCCGCGCTCATGTTCCGGCTCACAAAGTTTACCAAGTGGGAAGAAGCAGAGCCAGTCAGTAAGTGTGATGCGGCCACTGTGGTTCAATTCATCAAAATGGTGATCTTCCGTTTTGGTTTTCCACACAGCATCATAACTAATAATGGTACTAATCTGTCCAAGGGTGCTATGGAAGAATTTTGTCAACGTGAGCACATCCGGCTTGACATATCATTAGTGGCTCACCCCCAATCTAATGGTCAAGCAGATAGAGCCCATCAAGAGATTTTGAGAGGCATCAAGCCCCAGCTTATGGTTCCTTTAAAGTGGACGCCGGGTTGTTGGGTGGAGGAGTTACCTTCCGTGTTATGGAGTATCAACACCACATCGAACAGATCTACGGGTTACATGCCCTTCTTCATGGTTTACGGAGCAGAGGTGGTTCTCCGTAGTGACATCCATCATGACTCGCCCCCTGTGGTGGCTTATGTTGAAGCTGATAATGAGAAAGCACGCCAGGATTCACTCGACCTGTTAGATGAGGAGCGTGATCTTGCAGCGGCACGTTCGGTGATTTATCAACAAGATCTGCAACGTTATCACAACTGCAGGGTTAAGACCAGAACCTTTCGAGAAGGTGATCTGGTGCTCCGGCTCATCCAGGATCAGACTTATATGCACAAGTTGTCCCCACCTTGGGAAGGACCTTTTGTGGTCAGCAAAAATCTGCACAATGGATCATACTACCTTATTGATGTTCGAGAGCATAAAGACTCACGTAAATCGGAGGACGAGACCCAACGGCCGTGGAATATAGCTCATCTTCAGCCTTACTATACTTGAGCTACAGGCTCTTCTTATGTACATAGTTATGACAATGTATATATTATGATCAATATAATAAACCGAAGCCTCAGCTAAAGCGGGGTATCTGTTGTTTTTCTTATATCATGTGTGGTTACATGGGGGCTTTTGTTCATAGAGCGGAGTCTGGTTTACCCCTTGATTCAGCTTATACAGTCTTATATAAAAATCATTTGGGGGCTTGGTCGTACTCGAACCATCACTACACCTCTTGATCGGCGCAAGGCCACCAGAAACATCACTTGGGGGCTTGGTCGTATTCGAACCATAGCTACACCTCTTGATCAGCTCAAAGCCAAAAAGAAAATTACTTAGGGGCCAAAGAGAGTGTTGAAAAAGAACAACTCAAACATAGGAACCCACTGAGCACAACTCAAAATATTGCTCTGGGATTCTTTGCTTCGCAATGAACACATAATCTACACTTGTAATAGGCTATCAAGCCACGGCTTGGAAGCCTGGTGTATACACCTAAAACCCTAGGTTAGCCTGCCTTTTTAAGTAAGCCACTCCGTCCAGGTAAACCTGGTATGACCCGCTGAACTTTTGACAAGTCAATCTCATAGACCCTGAACTTGTCAAAGTTAAAACGATGATTGGTTAAAGATTGAGGTCCATCTTAAAAGGCTTTGTAAAATGGTTTAACTCAGTGGCCTGGCAGCCCATGAAAAGCCTCGAATTTTGGGCCTGTCAGCCCATGAAAAGCCTCGACTACAAGTTTTCATATGCTTTTATTTGCCAAGTTTTTTCCTGATCTGATGAGATTTATAATGGTTTTGATAAACCGACATTCATTAACCCGGTTCAGCGTTCAACTACAAGTTGTCAGTACATGATCAAGCATACTCAATGCTTTTTAATCCAGTCTGGTTTTGACTATGAGTTGCAAGTGTTACATACGGATAATCCGGTGTTGATCATAAATTGGTACGGTTTTATCATAAACCGGCACAATGTGGAAGGAGTTATAAGTAATTGGGGTTGTTGCCATCACTACAAAAGTTGGTCAACCAATATTGTGATTCAATGTCACAGGTATCATTTATTTTCTTATTTGATTATCTTTTTTACAGCCTTGGTTGTCAATCCATAGGCCATATGTTTGGGCATCATGACCCGTCCAGCGGTAAACCGCTCGGACACTTTCAAATTTCTTGTATGCAGGAACAATTTAAATAACACCGCCATGGATTATGAACATATTATATCCTAACGCATGGTGGATTCGCAGTATCAGGCAAAATAAGTATGCACAATGGCATAGCGGACCAAGTGTTTTAAGCTAGCCTATTACAAGGCGCTTTAAATGCCCGAAAGAATAATTGTTTTCGACAAAGTGTGGAAGTACGCCGAAGGCTAAACCGGCCTCTGGATCATGACTCGTCACCGGGCTGAGTTGAAGGCTGTGGATCGTCCTGCGATGGTGCATCTTCCTCCTCTCTACCAAGTGGCTGGAAGTCAATGGTTGCCCAATCGATTCCAACTAAGGCTTGGAACACAACTTCATCACTTATAAGGTTTGAGGGGTTAACATCAGGGGCATAGGTGTGCTTACGGATTGGCGGAGTAAGATCTTCTTCATCATGTGTTGGCGCAGGAAGTCTTTTATGATCAGAGTCATAAACCAGCTGATAGTGACATAGATCTGTTTCTGCGGCCAATTTGCTCGCTATGGGGCGCATTTCTTTTGTCAGCCTTCGAAGATCATCATTGTTAAACTCTGAGATGTCGTCTTTTATGCTAGGATAGCCTCTGCCGATATCCGACGAGTCAAGATCCGATATCCATGCCTTGGCCCGCATTAGTGCAGTCAGCACACCTGCCCTCACACCTGATCTCTTTAACTCGTCCAAACAGGCAGGCAACATTGACAGTTTCTCAATGGTTTCCTTTATCAGAGTTGGAGGCGGTTTGTTATGCGCAGCAGTGCAGATGGCCTGTTGAGCTCCGGAATATAACTGCGCTATCAGAGTATAGGTATCCTTCAGCTTCATCCGCATGTCAGAGCCCAGGTGGGTAATGCGGGTTCCTGTGTCATTACAAGCAGCAGTAAACCGGTCAACTGATGAGATAATATATATTAACAAATTTAGATGAGGAGACTTACCAAACACAGCAGAGGTCATGGCATTTATTTCCCGCTTTAAACTGGTCAGTTCTTCAACCACTGGTATAAGGGCTGCTTCTGCGTCTTCAGCTCTTTTTTGTAATCCAGTCTTCTCAGTGCCCCAATCCGCCCGTTCCTTGTTAAAAGCTTCTTTTAGCTTCTCCATGGCTGCTAAGGCACTGGTCAATTCCTCTTTGGCTTTGGAGGTTTCCACTTGCTGTGATTTGATGTTTTCTTGAAGATCAGCGGTTTGGGCTTCCTTTTTGCTCAGCTCAGCCTAAAAGAGAAGGTCATATTATGAGGTGGCAGTGAATATTCGAAGTCCCAAGCACAATACAAGTATTATTCTTGATACTTGGGGGCTAATGTATGTTTGCTCAAAGTAACATTGATTAAAGTCCCGGTTCAACTTGGAAAGATAAACCGGCCCTTGGGGACTACACAGGCTAAAGTTAAAAGATTACAATGTTAAAGTACCGGTTTATCTTAAAAAGATAAACCAGTGGAGGATAAGCATGCAAAGTTGAGGTATAACAAAGTCCTGGTTTAGATTGGCTTCATAAATCAGCCCTTCGGGGTTACTAGAGTTGGTACTTGAAATTGGACATAAGAGAGAAAAGGTTATGTAGTTACCTCATAATGCTCCTTCATCAGATTCACTAAACCGGCTTCCTAGTCACGGTTTGCGTACAGACGGTTTAAAAAACCAGAATGAAGTTCTTGGGCGTTGAGGTGGGTGTAGCTTGACAAGTCTGTGCTCCATTTGCCTTTGCCCATAGCAGAAATTTCCTCTTTGGCACTATGCTTTGATAATGCAAAAGGATTGCCAGGGGTGGTGTGGCCAGCGCCAGTAATTATAATATCACCTTCCTTGTTGCCAGCAGCCTTTTCTGGAGTTGATGATTCATCAGCAGCCTTAGCTAGACTTGACGGTTTATCATCAGTTGGGACCGGGCTTTTTGGTTTATCCGCATGAACTGTTGTATCAACTTCTACTTGTTCAGCAAAGTCATGATCTTGAGGTGGCAGATCATCAAGCATGGCGTCAGCATTTGCTCCCTCTGGTTCTGGAGTTCTCTCCGGTTCAGTAGCCACATTGTCATCAGATGGTTTATCTACCCGAGCTTTCTTGCTGGGTATGGCCTTGGCTCTGAAAGGAAAAGATATAAAGGTTAGTATAGCACACAAGTATAAAGCATCTAAAGGAGTAAGTTTAAAGTGTTTACCCAGGGACAGTCTTAAGAGGAGGGAGCTGTGTGGCCGTTGACTCGCCGGATGATGAAAGAGGCGTTCCCTGATAATTTGAATCAGATGGATTAAGAGGCTGTCGGAAATAACCCTCCTTGGGATAAGAAGTATCAGAAGTGTTTGAGACCTCAGATCGACGCTTCCGAACCGGCATGTTCGGTAAACCGGCCGAAGTGACTACTTGGCCGCTATGCCGGGTTGTGCGGCGAGCTTCGTGTTGCTACTTCTTCAAAAGAAAGTTTGGGTCCTGTTGGGGATATTACTACTGGGCGTAAACCGGCCTATCTGGGCCGGATTAACTTCGTTAGTAGTTAAGTATGTTAAAGCCCGAGAAGGCAGATAAGGGCTCAAGGCCCATGGTCGGTTCAAGGCTTGTAGCCATAAACCGGCGTTGGTAGTTAACTTGTTTGCCTCCGGTTTTCGAGGCCAGAGACCTTTTCAACACCCAGGAGCAGGAACCAGTAATCCGCTGGAGGGAAACCGGGCGGATGCTCCTGGGACCACAGGAGCATTAGCAGCAACATATAGCAGTAACGGCTCCTTGTCAATGGGAGCGGCGAGCACAGGCGGATTGGCCAATTGCCGCTTTAAGTCCTCAAATGCTTCATCAGTAGCAGAACTCTAGACAAACTGATTTGTCTTCTTCAACATCTGATACAAAGTGATCGCCTTCTCACCAAGGCGGCTGATAAACCAGCTTAACGCGGCAATCCGGCCTGCCAGGCATTGAACATCATTGATACACTTCGGTTTAGCCAGGGAGGTGATGGCTGTGATCTTCTCCGGATTAGCCTCAATTCCCCTGTTGGACACCAGAAAACCCAATAACTTGCCCGCCGGTACACCAAAGACACACTTGTCCGGATTAAGCATCATCTTGTACGTCCTTAGGTTATCAAAGGTTTCCTTCAAATCATCAACCAGAGTCTCCTTCTCCCTGGATTTAACCACGATATCATCCACGTAAGCATGTACATTACGGCCAATCTGCTTGTGAAGACAATTTTGTACACACCGTTGATAAGTTGCCTGGGCACTTTTGAGCCCAAAGGGCATAGACACATAGCAGAAGGCTCCAAAGGGAGTTATGAATGCCGTCTTCTCCTGGTCCTTAACTGCCATTTTGATATGATGATAGCCAGAATATGCATCCAAAAAACTTAAATGATCACAACCCGTCGTAGCATCAATGATTTGATCAATACGGGGGAGGGCAAAAGGATCTGCTGGACAAGCTTTATTCAGATCTGTGTAATCCACACACATATGCCAGGTACCATTTTTCTTAAGGACTAGCACCAGATTGGCAAGCCACTCAGGGTGAAAAACTTCAACAATAAAACCAGCTGCTAAGAGCCTGGCTACCTCTTCTCCAATCGCCTTGCGTCTTTCTTCGTTAAACCGGCGGAGGAACTGTTTCACCGGTTTGTATTTAGAATCCACATTAAGCGTGTGCTCAGCGAGTTGCCTCGGTACACCTGGCATGTCAGAGGGCTTCCATGCAAAAATGTCCCGATTCTCACGGATGAACTCGATGAGCGCGCTTTCCTATTTCGGATCCAAGTTGGCACTAATGCTGAACTGCTTGGACGAATCGCCAGGTACAAAGTCAACAAGCTTAGTTTCTGCTGCCGATTTGAAATTCAGGGCCGGATCATGCTCCGTAGTTGGCTTCTTCAACGGAGTCATGTCCGCCGGATCAACATTGTCTTTATAGTACTTCAACTCCTCGGTGGCACAAACCGACTCTGCATAAGCCGCATCTCCTTCCTCGCATTCCAAAGCAATTTTGCGGCTTCCGTGAACCATTATTGTCCCCTTGTGACCCGGCATCTTGAGCTGCAAATACACATAATAGGGCCGAGCCATAAACTTGGCGTATGCCGGACGCCCAAACAGGGCATGATATGGACTTTGGATTTTCACCACTTCAAACGTTAATGTGTCCGACCTGGAATCATGATCATCCCCAAAGGCCACTTCAAGAGCTATCTTACTAACGGGATATGCTGATCTGCCAGGCACTACACCGTGGAATATTGTATTGGACGGTTTGAGATTCTTATCTGTAAGTCCCATACGACGGAAGGTCTCATAGTATAGGATGTTAATGCTGCTCCCTCCATCCATGAGCACCTTGGTGAACTTATAACCTCCCACCTGAGGCGCCACCACCAGAGCCAACTAACCTAGATTATCGACCTGGAGTGGGTGATCCTCTCTGCTTCATATGATTGGCTGTTCAGACCAACATAGATAACGGGGTGTGGCCGGTTCAACAGAGTTGACTGCCCGCCTCTGAACCTTCCGGTCTCGCTTGTCCAAGCTAGTGGTAAAGACATGGTACTACCCATTACTCAACTGCTTTGGGTTGCTTTGGTAACCTGAGTGTTGCTGCTGTTGGTTGTAACCACCCTGGTTGTTCTGACTATTTTGACCATTATGTCCGCCCGGATTACCATTAAATCCTGAACCGGAACTTCCTCCACCGTAACCCGGCCCGGACCCTGAGCCACCGCCAGATCCGTTATCATACTGGAAATTATTAGAATTTTTGAACTCCTGCATAATAAAGCAATCCTTCCAAAGGTGGTTTGCTGGCTCCTCCTTCGTCCCATGTCTTGGACAGGGCTGGCTTAGCAGATAGTTCAGGCGGTTTGGGTTGGGGTTGGGCGCTCCACTACGATTTTTCGGCCTACCCTTGCGCCGCTGGCCATTGTCCTGTACGTTGGTATTAGCCACAAAATCCATGTTGCCACCCGCTTTACGCTTTCCTCCTCCGCCATTGCCTACCCAGTGATGCTGCTGACCTTTGGAGCTGCTGTTCTTCTTCCCCTTCCCTGTCTTGTCATCATCAGATTCGGGATCCTTGGTACTATCAGAATCAGCATATTTTACCAAAGCGGCCATGAGGGTCCCCATGTCGGTGCAATGACGCTTCATCCGTCCCAATTTCAACTTCAGGGGCCCAAACCGGCAGTTGCCTTCTAGGGTTAATACTGCGGTGTCAGCGTTGATGCGGTCTGAGGACTGCAACACTTGTGAAACCCGGCGCACCCAATGAGTCGTTGACTCTCCTTCCTCCTGGACGCATGCAGCTAAGTCCACTATCGACATAGGCTGTTTATAGGTATCCTTGAAATTGTTGATAAATCGGGCTCGTAATTGGGCCCATGAAGTGATAGAATTAGCGGGCAAGCTTTTTAACCAAGTACGGGCCGTTCCTTCAAGCATCATGGTGAAGTATTTCACACACGCCGTGTCATCCACATCAAGAATCTCCATGGCCATCTCATAGCTCTCTACCCATGTCTCTGGTGGTTGATCCGCCGTATAATTTGGTACCTTGCGTGGGCCTTTGAAATCCTTGGACAAGTGCACGTTGCGTAAAGCGGGGACGAGGCAAGGCACCCCCAAAGAACTAGAAGTAACACCAGGTTCGATCGAAATGGTTGGACAAACCGGCGTGAGCTGCCGAGCCTGATGCTGTGCGGCTAATTCGGCCTCCCTACGCGCTCGAGCCCGGTTCACCACTTCCTGAGCGTCATCAGCACCACCCGTCGGGTTGTTACAACGGGGTGCTCCGCGTCGTTCATTACTCGACACTGCTGGTTCATTCATATGTCTGCTATAGCTCCGGCTTGGACGGGGGTCGAATGGATTTGGTCGCGGCTGTACGAGTACGCCTCCTGTTGGGCCAAAGCTGTCCTCAGTAGTTCCTTGACCCGTCGCGTCTCTACTGCTTGCGGCGAGTCACCTTCAACTAGAATGGCCTCCAGTCGTGCAACAGCGGCAACAAGATTGTCCATTGGGTTGGAGTAGTGACCCGGAGGTGTTAAAACATCCCGAGGTATAACGGTGTTTTGACGAGGAGGGTCCATCTGACGGGGCTGAACCGGTGCACCGGTCCCAGGGGCTTCTTCCAGGTTCCCCTCCGACGGATTACTGGCTCTTGGTCCAGGAGTGTTGAAAAGGTCTCTGGCCTCGAAAACCGGAGGTAAGCGGGACCGGTGCTTCCTCCTCATGACTTCATGCGACGCGCTCTGATCCAACATAAGCCTGTAGGCCTGTGCGTCTAAAGCGGCCCGCTCTACGGCCATCCTGGTGTCCTCAGCCGCCAGATCCGTTTTGGCCTGGGTGATTTGTTCCTTTACCTTTGCAATCTCCGCGTTGTGAGCGTCCTGATCTGGCGGATTAACTTCTGCCATAAGCACAGCCAACACATCAAATAGTTCTGATAGAACCTGAGCCGGTGGGCGCACAGGGCCTCCCGCCCCGGCAACCGTTGCCGCTGCTGAACCGGAGATCGTTGTCGCGGCTGTCGAAGAGTGAAGCGCTGCTTGTGTTCTGGTCATGAATATTCCAACCCGGTTAGGCATATCAGAGTGGTCCGGAATACTGTCGCCATCAGAACAACTCTCAATCCGGCCATCTTGTAACTGATAAAGAGATTCGGTTTCTACGGTCGAAGATTCATCACCGGAACGAACGGCAGTCGCCCCGCAAAGCTCCAATCCATCCTCATAACTCCCTCCATGGATCATTCCCACGAAGGCACGCTTCATGGACGGTTTAACCCGGGTGGATCGCGTACGCTGAGCCGTCTCGACGAGGTCGGTGCAGATGTCCGGCTCAGGGCCCGGTTCACCGATCTTGCCAATGAAAACGTGAATGCTACCAAAGGGGACCCGGTACCCGTACTCAATTGAGCCGGCCTCGGGGCCCCAACCTGCGTCGTCGATGTAGAGTTTGCCGCGATGACTCTTAGTCATCCGGCCTACAGCGTAGCCCTCGAGTCCTTCAAAGTGGCCCTCCAAGAACCGGAAACCATCGTGCGATAGCCCCACGGTGGGTGCGAACTGTCGTGGTTTTGTCACGGCAGATGTCCTAGAGAAAGGACTTAGTCGTGGAGCCATCGCTACGGGTTAGCTTAAAGGGGTTAAAGCGGACACAAGGACGCAAGAGAGTTTATACTAGTTCGGCCCCTTCAATGAAGGTAAAAGGCTACATCTAGTTGTGATGGAATTGATGGGTGTTTCGATGACTAGGGAGCAAATAAGCTTCGCCTATGTCTCGAGTTGTTGTCTGTCCTTGAACCGCCGCCGGGTCGTCCCCTTATATACATGGGTGACGCCCGTCGGTTTACAGAGTCCCGATACCGGCCCATAGATGCGTCCGGTTCGCTCTCCACTATTCCTAACTTATAACACAAGTTACATACCGACGCCGGTTTATAGCTATAGGCCTTAAACTGATTATGGGCCTTTAGCCCTCATCTGCCCTCATGGGCTTTTATCACACTCAACTACTGATGAAGTTAACCCGGCTTGTCCTGGCCGGTTTACGCCCAGTAGTAATATCCCCAACAACATATGTTCTTGCTAATTTGATCATCACTGCTATTAAGAGTGTACACTGAGGGAGACTTGATTATCCGTATTGTTGTGAGGAGTGCACGCTAATGCAAACTTGATTATCAACATCAAGACCAGATATTCCCCATTTTACTGCAGTCGGCTGAGGATTCCATTCTATTTTTGAAGTTTCCAAATGTTTGTACTCCATGCTGATTCTTCGGGTCCAGTGTCGATTGACGAGCAACTTTAATAAGGGGAAAATATGGCAATGCCGAAGGCCCAAAGAAAGAAGCAAAAGAAACGACAAAGGCTACCACCGAAACAATATGGGTGGATGATGGAATGATATCGATGCGATATCTGGGCATAACTCCTACAAATGGAGTCTGGAACACTCAGTACCAGGGCATCACTCTGCTGGGACATAGGTGACGCCAAACATCGAAGAGCAGGTATGCAAAGCGGAAGGGTGCAGGCAGTGGATTGAAACCGATACCACCTACACTCACAAGATTACTATCAGCTACCAGATAATAATCTATATGCATGCTATGCACAAACAAATGCAGCAATCAAGTGCAACAAACCAACTAGGCTCTATACTACTGCATTCTAATGCTCGTGCGGGCTAGGGCGTCCTACAGCCAGACCTGCTCTGATACCAAGCGTTGTGGCACCTCGTCTCAGAGAAACCGGAACGCCCCGTGTTCTAGCCCAGAGATCGAGGAGAAGTCTTCTAGAATATGGCACTACTTAGCACAGAGCAAATCAGCTCTTTATTACAATCTATATGGGTACAAGGGATTACATCGGCATGGCGACACTACGCCTGCAATAGTTGCTCCATGCAAGAAGCAGAATAACATGAAGCTGCGGAATAACTCAAGTAGCGGAACATCGACGACGGTGGTGAACTCCACTCCGCAGGGACTTTGGCTGGAACACTTATCCTAACTCGCAAATTATAGATACGTAAAATATCATAAAAATGCATGTAAAACATCCTAGATAGATAATATAATAGCATGGAACAATAAAAAATTATCGATACGTTTGAGACGTATCACACCCTTTTTACTCATGATGAGAAAACTCACCATTACTTTATTCTCAAATTATTTCCTTTCTCATTAAAGGGTGATGCTAAATCTTGGTACAATACTCTTGCTCCCTGGTTGTGTGTGTAGTCCCCAGGATATTATTTATTACTTCTCTGAAAAATATTTCCCCGCTCATAAGAAACAAGCTGCCTTGCAGGAAATATTTAACTTTGTGCAAATTGAAGAAGAGAGTCTCCCACAAGCTTGGGGGAGGCTTTGCGAATTAGTTAATGCTTTGCCTCATCATCCTATTAAGAAAAATGAAATACTTGATATCTTCTATAATGGACTAACCGATGCTTCTAGGGACTTCCTAGATAGTTGTGCTGGTTGTGTTTTCAGGGAAGAAACTGTTGGACAAGCTGAAGAATTATTGAATAATATACTAAAAAATTATGATGATTAGACTCTTCCCGAACAACCTCCTAAACCCACTCTGAAGAAGAGGGGTATATTATATCTCAGTCCTGAAGATATGCAAGAGGCAAACAAATCTATGATGGAAAAAGGTAATAAACCTGAGGATGTTAAAAATTTACCTCCTATTGAAGAAATACATGGGCTTAATACACCACCACCTCCTAAGGTGGTAGAGGTAAATTCTCTTATGAAGTTCAATGATAATGACAATCCTCACAATATGCATCCTAGCCAATGCCTTTATGAGTTTGAAAATTATATTAGAAAACAAGATCACTTCAATGCAAATGTTATGGAACAATTGAAATACAATCCTAATATGATTGCTCGCTTGAGTGACCTATTATTTAGAATATCGAATGATGTTAGAGGTGTTGGAAAGCATGCTTCTATGGTTCAAACCCAGCTAGAACAAGTTGCTAAATCTCAAAGAGAGTTGCTTGATGAAATGAATAATAATATGCATGACTTTGCTGTTAGAGTTGCAACTAGAGGAGGTAAAATGACTCAGGAACCACTTTATCCCGAGGGACAACCAAAAATAATTGAACAAGATTCACAAAGAGCTAACACAAGCGCACCTTGTTCTTCTAGAAAGAAAATGAAAATGATAGGACTTTGCATGCTCATAGTGAACCTGAAATAGAAAAACCTCCTGATAATGCTAATGAAACTTCTATATCTGATGCTGAAACTCAGTCTGGTAATGAACACTCACCTGGTGATAATGAAAAAGATAACGCTAATGTTCATGAAGAGTCTCAACCAAATAATAAAGATCCATACAATGATGTTGAGATAGAACCACCTGTTGATCTTGATAACCCACAACCTAAGAATAAAAGATATGATAAAAGAGACTTCATTGCTAGAAAACACTGTAAAGAAAGAGAACCGTGGGTTCAAAAACCTATGCCTTTTCCACCTAAGCCAACTAAAAAGAATTATGATGAAGAATTTGAACGCTTTGCTGAAATGCTGAGGCCAGTCTTTTTGCGTACTCGCTTGACTGCTATCTTGAAAATGCCTCCTTATGCAAAGTATATGGAAGACATCATCACAAATAAGAGAAAAATACCGGAAGTTGAAATCTCCACTATGCTTGCTAATTATACTTTTAAAGATGGAGTACCTAAAAAGCTTGGAGATCCGGGAATACCAACTATACCTTGCTCTATCAAAAAGAATTATGTGAAAACTGCTTTGTGTGATTTAGGAGCTGGTGTTACTGTTATGCCTTTCTCTTTGTATAAAAGACTTGATTTGAATAAAATCACACCTAATGTTGGGCGTATTATGCTGGGCATAAACCGGCCAGGAAAGGCCAGATTATCCCCATAATGAGTTATTATATTTGAGGCCCATGAATACAAAGACGGTGCGCTTTATGAAGGCCCAGGGCCCAAAGGCCGATTAAGGCCTGTAGACATAAACCGCCATTGATATGTAAACTTGTGCTATAAGATAGAAAGAGTAGTGTCGGGGGACTAATCCACGAGCACCTATGGGACCGGCGGATCGAGTCCCTTTCGGTTCGGCGGGGGCGATGGTCGCATGAAGAGCGGATCGAGGCGAAGCACACGAGCAGTTTACCCAGGTTCGGGCCGCACGGATGCGTAAAACCCTACTCCTGCTTTGTGGTTTGTATTGAGTTCTTGCTCGGGAGGGCGGAGTGCTACAGTACACCTCATCAGCTAACGAGACCGAGCGTGAGTGTTCTTTTCCTCCTCCCTCTACGTTGCGCATGGGCCTCCTTTTATATGCTCAAGGGGTCACCAACAGGTGGCAACGTAGACAAGGGTAAAAATGGAAAGGTGTTGCGGTTGGTACAGCTACCTGCTACAGTGTATCATACCTAACTCTGACGGCAGGGGACCAAGGCATTAAATGCCCATCTGCGTCGCCTAAATAGTGCAAAAGGGACCATCAGGGACGCCACCGCTCGCCACGATGGCAATCTTGTCAGTACCTCTTGCCACCGTGCACCGCTGGCTGCACAGCCCCGCGCCACGTACGCCTGGAAGGGTCCTAGAGCAACACGTTGGTGGATGTGCTGGAGCGCGGGCACAGAGTGGTGGCTTGCCGCGATCGTTGTATTGTCGCGTTCGGGAGCTTGTCGCTCACCGGGCCTTGCCGGGACGTGTGGCGTGTCGCGGCAAGTTCCTTGAGATGCCTTGGTTGGCCTTCCCGGCAAGCTCCTCTTGCCGGGGTCTTGTCTCCTTGGCTTGGATACTTTGTCCTTGAATGGCTCCAAAGGAACCACGGAGGACCTTGGCGGTCACCCGGCAAGCCTTGTCGCGGGATGCTGCGACTGCCCGTGCACAAGTTCGGGATACTAGGGTACCCCTACTCTAGTACACCGACAGGAGCCCCCGGGCCTGGGCCATACACGGTGCCGAGCGCTGTTGGGCCAGGCCCAAAACAGGGCACGGGCACGCGCGGCCTGGGTTACGCCGTATCTCTCCCCGTATCCACCACGCCCTCCCCGAACGGCACGCGTTGAATGCGGCGTCGTGGGAGAGATCATGGGTGATTTCTTTATTCGGAAAGGCGGAACGTCCGCCCCCTCCCTCTTTATAAGCATGGGAAACAGGGGTAGTTCGCCCATTCGCCGGTTGCTACTCCAATCTCGGAAACCTCCGCCGCTCCCTCGTCTTCCCAAAGCTAAAAGAGAGCAGCGCCCTGCCCCCCATCGCCACCAGCACCACCAACGCCGTCGACCTCCTCCACCACTTCCGCCATGGCTCCGAGAGCCGACAAAGGGAAGGTTGTGAAGTCGACCGAGGCGTAGCGGCTTGCGGCGCTGCGAAAGGAGCGGGCAATCTTCCCCCCCAAGCTCGCCGCGAGGGAGCTGAGGGAGAATTACTACCTCTTCTGGTCGACGGAGACGCGAGCACATCTGCGCACGAAGGTACTTCCAGCCGCCTCTTGGAAAACGGCTCCAAATGGATATCCTTTCTTCGCCTTGTTCTTCTACTGCGGGCTCTGCCCGCCTTTCTCTGAGTTTTTCTGCGATATTATGAACACCTACGGGTTCCGCCTCCTTGACTTCACCCCCAATACTGTTCTGACCATGGCAATTTTCGCACATCTCTGCGAAAACTTTGTCGGAGTCTATCCCAATGTAGCCCTTTTTCGCCACTTCTTTATGCCCCGAGTAGAGAGAGGAGAGCCTTTATCCGGCGGAATCGCCTGGATCTCGAGGGCTGGCAAGAAGGACACTTATCTGGAGGGAGAGTTCCGCGGTAAGTGGGAGGAATGGAGAGCAGACTGGTGCTGGATTGTCGAGGAGAACCCGCAGCCGTTTACCGCCCGGCGGCAAGTCCCAGTAGCACGCCGCAGCGATTGGAGTGACGTGGCCCGGGAAGACGATAGGCTGAAGATTGCCGTCACCCGGATCCAACGTCTCAGGCTTGTTGGGCTCACTGTAGGCGCTGTTGGCGCAGATTTTCTTCGCCACCGCATCGCCCCCCTGCAGGAACGGGGGAGACCCGCCTGGGAGTTCAAGAATGCGGCGGATATCATGAGGCTGCGTCTGGGCCTCAACTTCAACTTCACTGTTCTGGAGCTTAATGCGATGCTCTAGGAGCTGTTCAAGTACGACCCTGAACATCCCGAAGTGTTCAGGTTGCCGAAGGGTGTCGTTCCGCTGTGCAACAACTCCGCGCTCGACCGCATCCGTGCAATGATGCCGCTGTGCGATTCACATGGAATTGTCCCGACTTGGCAAGAGCCTGCAGACGACGTCGTGCAGGAGTTCTTTGACGGCTTGGTAGAAGTGCCGGTCCGCTCCGACGAAAAGGATAGCCTCACCCGCGACACCACCGATGCGGAGATGACACGCATCGCCACTAGGCTGTAAGAGGCGGCGGCAGCCGCAGCCGCGGGCAAATTTGGGTTCACCGTGGAGGAGGCAGAGGCAGCAGAGGCGGCAAGCCGTGCCGAGCGAGAGGGGCTCGTCGGCGAGAAAGAGCTTTCCGGGCATGATGTCGAGTCGAGCGAGCCCGCCGAGGATACGAGCGGCTCGCTGGAGATCAACTCCTCTTCCTCCTCATCTTCAGGCAGCTCGCCGCAGGCAGAGCCTCCATCCCCACCAAGAAGGCGTCTCCGCAAGGCCGGGGACGTAGCGGGGCGGCGGGCGAGTCAACAGTCGCCGCGCCGCGCGACACGCTCCACCGCGGCAAGCACTATTGCCGCGGGGTGACCTCATGCTGCTACGGCAACTGGAGCGAGGTCCACCCGGACCACCGCTTCTGCTCCTGCCGCTTCTCACGCCACCGCGGCAGCCGGAGCGGGGTCGTCTCAGACCACCGCCACTGTTCCCGCCAAGCGGCCAAGGGAAACTACTCCTCTACCTCCTCGCGCTGGACGTGAGCCGGACTTCGACTTCTCCATGTTCAGCTCCGATGAGGAAGAAGAAGAGTAAGATTCTCTTGTTGTACTTGTAGTTCTTCAATTTTTGCTGTTTTGTCTTGTATCTCATTTGCTTTACTCTGAACTTATTCTTTTTTAGGACTCTGGCCCAGAGAGCAACTAAGAGAGCCAAGGTCCCAGTGATTGTCATCGAGGACGAACCCACCGCGACAGCAGGGGGTGCGTCCGAGACAACCTTGCCGGACCCGGCAACTCTTCTCCAGAGCAGCCCCCAGCGTAAGTATGTGGTTCGCTTTCCACTGTTAGGCGCGCGTGGATACTCTTTCTTTGCTGACATCTGACTGCTGGCTTGTGTAGGAGCAGAGCAGCCCCACCAGGAGCACCCGGAGGCTGCCCCCCAAATGCCAAGGGAGAGTCCTCCGGCAAGGGAGAGTTCTCTGGCAAGGGACATCACCAGCGCCCCCCCGGCGGCGGAGACTACGACTGCCGAACCCGGTACAGGTAATCTTCTCTTCAAAGCTTCCCTTGGGTTCTTCTTCTTTTTGGGTATTTGCTTGACTTTTCTCACTTTTCCGGCCATCAGACCCATCTGCTGCGGAGCCGATGGAGACCGAGGTTGCTGCCGATGACGCCGCTGCCACTGAAGAAGCAGCCGGCGCTGATGATCCCGCCGGCGACGAAGCCGCCAAAGCTGCCGCCGCAGCAGCTGGCGAGGGGTCTAGCGATCGCACTGACGGCCCTAAGGCCGCAGGAGCGCCAGGCGCTACGTCGACAGCCGACCCGTCCGCCGCTGCCGCAGCGCCAGGCTCCGAAGAGCACCAGCCAAGCGTCTACTTGAAGGCCGGTGATGGCGTCTTCATCAATCTCCCCTGGGCGTCAAGCTCCAGGGTGCCGGTCGAGGAAGAGAGCTTTGATGGAGAGGTGCTCGCCTCCGCTGGGCTGACGCTAGTTGATGCCCTGAGCAGCAGCAGCAGCGAGCCTGAGGAGGAGCGGCTGCTGCGGAAGCTGTTGTCGCTCTACCGCGTGCGTCAAGCCAAGCTGGAATCCCGCGAGGCGCTTGTTGCGAAGGCGGGAGCGGACATCGAGAAGCGTGCGGAGGAGCTCCGAGGTCTCAACCAGGAAGCTCTCCGGTCCCTGGCAGAGGAGCGGGAGCAACTCGCCGAAGAGCAGAAGGCCTTCTTCCTTGAGAAGGCCGAAGTTGAAGAGCAACAGCGGCTTGCCGCTGAGAAGCTGTCTGCGCAGGAGGGCGAGCTGGTGCAGCGGAAAGTTAACCTCGACAGCCACGAGGAGGAGCTTGCCGCGCGTGAGCAAAAATTCGGCGGAGCCCTTAAGCAAGCAGAGGATGCTGCCGCAGTTGCCGAGGCCGCCAAGAAGGAGCTGGAGAAGAAGGTGGCGCATCTGGAGGCCGATCTCAAGGCGAGTGGTGAAGAGCTTAGCGCCGCCAAGGACTCCAACGCAGATCTTGAGTTGAAGCTGACCACTTTGACCAAGACGCTGGACGGCGCCAGGGAGCAGGAGGTGGCCTTGAAGGAGGAGATCAAGGCCGACAAGGCGCTGCTGGCGAGTGCCCCCGCCGCCTAGAGTGCTTTTAGGGAGAATGTGGAGCACTGGACGGAGGGTCTCGTGAAAGCTGCCGCAGATATCGACAGGGAGCTGGCGCAGCTAGGGGTGGAGGATCTCGGGTATCCCTCTGACGAGAACCTCCAACCCAGCGCCAAGCTCACCTTGTTCTTCAAAGGCGTGGCGACGGCCCTCCAGCGGCTCCGGGAGAAGATCCCAAAGCAGCTGGCCGACGAGTCGTGCAAGATCTGTGCGGGAGCTCTTCAAAAGGTGTTGGTGAAGGTGGCCTTCCGCAACCCGGGCCTCAACCTCACCAATGTCCTCAAGACCCTACTGCCGGATGCTGATCTGGAGGCGCTCAAGACCTTTGTCGCACCCATTGTGGACAAGGTGAGCGGGATCAAGAGGATTGAGGGCGATCGCGTAGACTAGGCCGCCCGTTTTCTTCTTTTCTTGTCGCCACTGGTCATGTTATGAGAACAATCTGTTAGAGCCGCAACAAGCTACCTTGTAATATAACTCTATTCCGGGTAATGATTGCAATGTTATTCCCTTTACTTGATTCCTCCCTTTGTATGTTTTTGCCCTACGCTTTTAGGGAACTTGCCGGTGCAGGCACCTTAGCCGCGAGCGCTGAGTGCGGGACGTCAGCAGCCTGCTGGTGGTGCCGCTACCAACAAGAAACCTTGTCGCAACTAGTCGCAGCTCACTTAAGTTGTTGAGCGGACTCGAAACAAAGTAAGGGCGCAACTAGCTACGAGTTGGTTCCTCCGCGCACAGTTTTTCCATACAAAGTGCGGTCGTTCAAGGGAGATAACTTAAAAACTTAAAAAATCTGATTGCTCAAACTTTGGCAACTTAGCTTTTTTGTTGCTTGCTTCCCGGTAAGGCGAAACTTTCTTGAACGACGCCTGGTCCATACTATTATCTTCTCCTTTCCCCCCCGGAAAACTTGTGGGCAAGGGAACCTTCCTTTCCTTGAGAAAAAAGGAAGAGGAGAAAATAAAGATAAGAGCCTTACGGCTCGTTATTGCTTACCGGGGAGTAGGTGTTGCACAAAGTGTCAGATCACATATGCAAAAAATAGAAAGCATGAAATTGACAAGATGTGCGGAGCATGTGAGCTTTACTTATGCACGGGGTCTACGCCCGGCTTTGTACAAAGAATTATATGCAACAGCGGCAAGACTTGTACAAAAGGTGGTTGCCGGAACAGGTTCTGGCAACCGCGCCTTACGGGTAGAACTTACGAAGATGCTCAATGTTCCAGGAATTGCTCACCGGAATGCTATCTTCGGTCTCAAGGCGGACAGCGCCAGGCCTAGTGACTCGTTTCACCCGGTAAGGGCCTTCCCACTTCAGTGTCAACTTGTTGGAATTCTTGGCGGACTGAACACGCCGAAGAACAAGGTCGCCTTCCTCGAGACTTCTGGCGTTAACTTTGCGGCTATGGTAGTGTCACAAAGCTTGCTGGTAGCGAGCAACTCATACAGCAGCCTGAAGACGGTCTTCCTCAAGGAGTAGCGCGTCATCTTGTCGCAGCTACTCTTGCTCAAGCTCATCATAAGTGAGCACTCCAGGTGACCCGTATACGAGTTCCGTGGGGAGAACTGCCTCTGCTCCATAGACTAGAGCGAAAGGTGTTTGGCCAGTGGCTCGATTTGGCGTCGTCCTGATCGACCAAAGAACCACCGGCAGCTCCTCGATCCAGTTTCTTCCGCAATTGTGCAGCCTGTCGAAAGTCCTGGTCTTGAGCCCACGCAACACTTCAGCATTTGCCCTCTCCGCTTGACCGTTGCTTCTCCGATGAGCAACAGAAGCGAAGCAGACCTTGGCGCCAAGATCTTGGACGTACTGCATGAAGGTGCGGCTTGTGAATTGCGTACCGTTGTGGGTGATTATCCTGTTAGGGATCCCGAAGCGGCAAACAATCGACCTGAAGAACTTGACTGCTGACTGTGCTATCACCTTCCTCACCGCTTCCACTTCCGGCCACTTTGTGAACTTGTCGATTGCAATGTACAAGTACTCAAAGCCCCCGACTGCTCGGGGAAAGGGGCCGAGGATGTCGAGACCCCAGACCGAAAATGGCCAGGATAAAGGGATCGTCTGGAGAGCTTGAGCTGGTTGGTGTATCTGCTTGGAATGGAACTGGCACGCTTCACACTTGGTTACTTGTGCAGTTGCATCCTGGAGGGCTGTCGGCCAAAAGAAACCTTGCAGGAATGCTTTGCCGGCAAGTGCTCTTGCGCCAATGGTGACCACATATGCCTCCATGTATCTCTGCCAACAGCTTTTGTCCGTCTTCCCGGTGAATACACTTCAATTTCACACCGTTGAGTCTTCTTCTGTACTGTGTGTCGTCGACAAACTGGTACATACTTGACTGTCGGGCTACTCTTTCCGCTTCTTCTTGCTCTTCGGGAAGTTCTCCTGTCTGAAGGAAATGGACAATCTGCTGTGTCCATGCTGGAGCTTGTGGCTCGACAACAAGGACCAAAGGAAAATCTGCTGCTGCGGGAACATCCACTTCTACGGCGAGAACCTGCGGCTCTGCCGGAGCTTGACGTTCCCCGGCAAGCTTGCCGGAGCAAAACTTGTCGGGAGCTTCTGCTTCAACGGAACAAACCCTAGGCCTTGCCGGAGCAGACTGCTCCTCAGCGCTCTTGGCATTGATCTTGGGGACCTTCTTGGCGGCGGCTTCGGGAAGCTCTACCGGAAAATAGTCACCAGAAATCAACTTCCTCTTCTTGCTCTGTCCAGTTGATGGCGTTACATACGGTTGAGTCAGCATGAGCACAAAGATCCCTGGTTCCACAGGTAACTTAAGTGCGGCGCACTTTGATAGGCCATCGGCAATGGCGTTCTGAGCTCTTGGAACATGCTCCATCTGTAGGCCGTGAAAGTGCTCTTCTAGCTTTCTCACTTCATCGACGTAGGCTTCCATCAATGTACTCTGATAGCTCTTGTTCACTTGGCGGACGACAAGCTGCGAGTCACCCCTGACAATGAGCTTCTTGATCCCAAGGTCTGCCACGATCCTGAGACCGGCAAGCAAGCCTTCATACTCTGCATTATTGTTTGTTGCTTGCTCCTTGGGAAAGTGCATCTGGACTATGTACTTGAGGTGCTCTCCGGTGGGTGCGATAAGTAGCACGCCAGCGCCGGCGCCTTGCAGCAAAAAGGCACCATCAAAGTACATCAGCCACTCTTTGCTTGCTTCCTTGACGGGGATGCTCGTTTCTGGAATTTCTTCATCTGGTGTTGGTGTCCACTCTGCTATGAATTCTGCCAATGCTCTGCTTTGGATAGTTGAAGTACTCTCAAACTTGAGGCCAAAGCTTGACAGTTCCAGTGCCCACTCAACAATCCTGCCTGTCGCTTCTGGATTCTGTAGTATCCTCTTCAGCGGAAAACGAGTGACAACTGTGATCTCATGTGCTTGGAAGTAATGGCGCAGCTTTCTCGAGGCCATGAGAAGGCCGAAAAGCAATTTCTGCACGCCAGAGTACCTTGACCTAGCCCCCTGCAGAAGGGAACTGACAAAGTAAACTGGGCGCTGTACCATTCTCTTCTCTATCTCCTCGCGCGCCTGCGCAGATCCATCCTTGTCGGGACCAAAGCTTGTCGGGGGAGCCCCCTGCTTGTCGCTGGATGCGCCTGCCGTGGTTGCTGGCTCGTCATCTTCCTCCCTCTCTGCTACTAACGCAGCACTAACCACTTGATTGGTTGCCGCTATATACAGCAGCAACTTCTCTTGTGGCTTAGGTGCGACAAGTGTTGGAGTGGAGGACAGGTATCTCTTCAAGTCTTGCAGCGCAGCCTCCGCTTCCGGAGTCCATTTCATTGGACCTGCCTTTTTCAATATTTTGAAAAACGGCAGGGTGCGCTCAGCAGACCTAGAGATAAACCTGCTGAGAGCAGCCACGCAACCGGCAAGTCTTTGTACATCCTTGACGCGCTTTGGTGCTTCAATCTGCTCAATGGCCTTGATCTTGTTGTGATTGACTTCGATTCCCCGCTGAGACATGAAGAACCCGAGAAGCTTGCCGGAGGAGACTCCAAACACACACTTCTCGGGGTTGAGCTTGAGGATGATCTTGCGCAGATTTGCAGAGGTCTCGTCTAAATCTTGAATCAGAGTTGCCTTGTCCTTGCTCTTGACCACTATGTCATCCATGTAGGCTTCCACATTTCTGTGTATTTGTGGCTCAAGAGCGACATGGACTACCCTTGCAAATGTTGAACTAGCATTTTTTAAACCGAAAGGCATCCGTATGAAACAGTACGTGCCACATGGAGTGATGAATGCGGTCTTCTCCTCATCCTCTTCTGCCATGAAGATCTGATGGTATCCTGAGTATGCGTCAAGAAATGAAAGCAAGTCACACCCGGCCATGGAGTCAACAATCTGGTCAATGCGCGGCAAAGGAAATGGGTCTTTGGGACAAGCTTTGTTAACATCGGTAAAGTCGATACAAAGTGTCCATTTCCCGTTCGCCTTGCGCACGACTACAAGATTGGCCAACCACGTAGGATGGAGCACTCCTCTGACAAGGCCTGCTGCTTCCAACTTCTTGATCTCTTCTGCGATGAATTCTTGGCGCTCCACTGCTTGCTTCTTGACCTTCTGCTTGACGGGCCGCGCATGAGGACAAACGGCAAGATGGTGCTCAATTACTTTCCTGGGAACACCAGGGATGTCAGACGGTTGCCACGCAAACACGTCAACATTCGCCCGCAGGAAAGCAATGAGCGCGCTTTCCTATTTAGGGTGGAGAGTGGCATTGATGGTGAAGGTACCACTAGTGCCATCCTCCTTGGCGGACACCTTCTTGGTCTCTGGCGGAGCTGCCATTGTCCTCGACGGTAGCGCAGCACTCCGAAGAGGTGCGCTTGCCGGAGTGGGCATCAGAACTCTTGCCGGACTTGGTCTTCTTCTTCCCCCCGGGAGCTTCAACGGCAGGTGACTTTGCGATCTGTTGCGGCTGCCACTTCCCGGTAGATCTTGTCGGCGCAGATAAGACCATCCTTCTTGTCGCCAGGGACAGAGATGACGCTTATCGGGCCTGGCATCTTCAGCATGTTGTATGCGTAGTGAGAGGCTGCCATGAACTTGGCGAGTGCTGGACGACCGAGTATCCCATTGTAAGGCATTGGAAAATCGGCAACGTCAAAAGTTACCCTCTTAGTCCTGAAGTTCACCTCGCTGCCAAATGTTACTGGCAATGTGACCTTCCCCTTCGGCTTGCTCCTTCCCGGGTTGATTCCTTGGAATGTGCAGGTCTCTTCAAGCTCGCTGTCAGGGGTCTGGAGTTTCTGGAGTACAGCGGAGGAGATCAGGTTCAAGCCGGCCCCGCCGTCAACTAGCATCTTAGTGACCTTGAGGTTGCGGATAGTTGGTGAAACCAACATCGGCAAGCACCCGACCGCAGTTGTGCGATCAGGGTGGTCCTCAATATCAAAGATGATAGGCGTGCTGGACCATTTCAGAAGCTTGCGTGACTCGACAGGTGGTTCCGCCGCATTGACTTCCCGCACCCACTGCTTGACTTGGCAGTGCGAAGTATGCAGAGAAGCACCGCCATAAACGCACAAGACCTCTGTGGCTTTCTAGAACTCCTGCTCACTAGTCTCGACATCATCCATGTCTTCGTCGTCATCGTCATCTTCATACTTGTCGCGGCCGCGGGGAGGTCTGTCTCCTTGCCGCTGCTTGGCCTTGCCGCGGCGTCCTCCCCGGCCGGCGCGCTTCTTGCCTGATTCTCTAGCGCCTCCTTGGGCCCTCTCCTTGCCGCGTCGCTCGTATTCAGCCTTTTGCTGCTGGACAAGCTGCTCGACCTTCTTGCAGCTCTGGAGGTCATGGCCCTTGGTGCGATGGATCTTGCAGGACTGCTTGTCGGTGCTGTCCTGGTTGTCGGGCACCGCCACAGTCTGGCAGTTGGTGCATGCGGCAATCTCCTTGCTGGAGCTGCCAGCTTTGGCTTTCGTGGCGCCACCTTCGTTGCCGGACTGCTCAATGACTAGCACATCTTTGCCTTTCTTCTTCCTGTTGTTCCGCCGCCGGTTTTTCTTTGCCGGGGCAGCATCCTCGCTGTCAGATCCTCCTGCTCCTGTATTCTCTCCGGGGAGTTTCCTCCCTTCCTCAGCACGTGCACACTTGTCGGTCAGGGCATACAGCTCATTGACGTCTCTGATCTTGCACATCGCCATCTCCTCCCGCATCCTGCGGTTACGCACGTTCTGATGGAATGCGCTGATGACCGCGGCAGGGTGGACATCTGGGATGTTTTGCTGTACACGGCTGAATCTCTGAATGTACTTGCGCAGGGGCTCTCCTTCCTTCTGGGCGAGCAGATGAAGGTCACTCTCTTGGCCATGAGGTTTGTGGCCGCCTGTAAAGGCGCCGACAAACTGATGGCATAGGTCTGCCCAGGAGGATATGGAGTTGTCCGGCAAGCGCATGAGCCAGGACCTGACGTTGGGCTTGAGCACCAGCGGGAAGTAGTTGGCAAGGATCTTGTCGTCCCGCCCCCCGGAAGCCTGCATCGCGATGGTGTAGATGCTGAGGAACTCCGACGAATGCGACTTGCCGTCGTACTTCTCTGGTACGTCTGCCTTGAAATTCTTTGTGCTGGGACACTGGACTTGCCGCAGCTCACGAGTAAACGCAGGGCAACCTACCGCGTACGGCAAGTCGCCTGGTTCCCATGGCGCATGCATGTCAACAGAGGGCCCAGCGCGCTGGTCCGATTGACGCCGCGCTTCTCTTTGGTGCTCGATGCGAGTACGAGCGTCTTCTTGCTATCATTCGTGAAGAACTTGGCGCTGATCACGACGAGCTCGTGGATCTGATGACGTGGTGGAGTCGCTCTCAAGGTGGATCTGGTGAGTCCGTGATCTTGGCCTTCGGGGCGGAGAGTGCACAGTGGTTGCACCCCCACCGGTCTTGTCGCCACCGGCTCGTGCCTGGCTGACTTGCCGCGGGTGCGACGTGCTCGGCTGCCGTTGAGTGTCGCCGTTGGCGAAGCCCATGAGACTCTAAATGGTGGCCCTCCAGTCGTGGATCTTGTCTGCCATTGGAGGGTATTCGAGGAGCAGTTGAGCTCGCGCCAAAGCTTCTGCTGTAGTGGCGGGTGGTGGTGGCGAACAGTGCGAAGAGCGGGATATGCTCAGACTTTTAACTATGTTAGAAGGAGCAGTATCCCGTCCAGGCGACCGTGCCTCGCTCGTGCCAGCATGTTGGCGTGCATGCTGGTCTTGAGCACTACGAGATCCACCAGCTCGATCTTGGTCTAGCAAACGCATGGTACCGTGAGTACCATGACATTGCCGGTCCCGCGCCTCCTGAGATGGGCGCGGTGCATGTACGGACGCCGAGGTCTTGGAGTGCGCCCGGTCGTTGTGGGAGCCGGCTACGCCACCGATGGGCAGCGCAGCCTTGTCCTTGGACCTGGCAACACCGTGAGCTCCCTCGTCGACGCCCGTTCTTCCGCCGGCGTCTGCCCCATCAGCCGTTTGCTCCGGCAGTGGTGGGTTCGGCGCGGACGGAGCAGCCGCCTCCGAAGCCTTCTTCTTCGGCGGCATGTCGATGAAGATGATGAAGATCTAGCTCGTGTGAACGCCGGATCTGGTTCACACAACCTCGATCCCCCTACCTGGCGCGCCAAAGATGTTGGGGGACTAATCCACGAGCACCTATGGGACCGGCGGACCGAGTCCCTTTCGGTTCGGCGGGGGCGAGGGTCGCACGAAGAGCGGATCGAGGCGAAGCACACGAGCAGTTTACCCAGGTTCGGGCCGCACAGATGCGTAAAACCCTACTCCTGCTTTGTGGTTTGTATTGAGTTCTTGCTCGGGAGCGCGGAGTACTACAGTACACCTCAACAGCTAACGAGACCGAGCGTGAGGTTCTCTTCCTCCTCCCTCTATGTTGCGCATGGGCCTCCTTTTATATGCTCAAGGGGTCATCGACAGGTGGCAACGTAGTCAAGGGTAAAAATGGAAAGGTGTTGCGGTTGGTATAGCTACCTGCTACAGTGTATCATACCTAACTCTGACGGCAGGGGACCAGGGCATTAAATGCCCGTCTGCGTCGCCTAAATAGTGCAAAAGGGACCATCAAGGACACCACCGCTCTCCACGATGGCAATCTTGTCAGTACTGCTTGCCACCGCGCACCGCTGGCTGCACAGCCCCCCGCCACGTACGCCTGGAAGGGTCCCAGAGCGACACATTGGTGGATGTGCTGGAGCGCGGGCATAGAGTGGTGGCTTGCCACGGCAAGCGCCTTGCCGTGGTCATTGTCTTGTCACGTCCGGGAGCTTGTCGCTCACCGAGCCTTGCCGGGACGTGTGGCGTGTCGCGGCAAGTTCCTTGAGATGCCTTGGTTGGCCTTCCCGGCAAGCTCCTCTTGCCGGGGTCTTGTCTCCTTGGCTTGGATACTTTGTCCTTGAATGGCTCCAAAGGAACCATGGAGGACCTTGGCGGTCACCAGGCAAGCCTTGCCGTGGGATGCTGCGACTGCCCGTGCACAACTTCGGGATACTAGGGTACCCCTACTCTAGTACACCGACAAGTAGAGACCGAGCCGGACACATTTATGAGCCGGCCTCGGGATTATGTAAACCGATGGGCGTCAAGCTATGTATATAAAGGGACGACCCGGCGGCGGTTTAGGGACAACAAACAATAACTCGAGAGCTAGGAAAAGCGGATTCGCTCCCTGGTCATCGAAACCCAAGCAATTCCATCATGACTGCACGTAGGCTTTTACCTTCACCATAAGGGGCCGAACCAGTATAATTCCTTGCGTCCCTTTTCCTCTTTAACCCCTTTAAGCTAACCCATCGTGATGGCTCCATGACTAAGTCCTTTCATGAGGACATCTGTCGTGACTATTACACGACAGTTGGAGCCCACCATGGGGCTATCGCAAAATGGTTTCGAGTTCTTGAAGGGTTGCTTCGAAGGGCTCAAGGGATACGCTGTGGGCCGGATTGCCAAGAGTCGTCGTGGCAAGCTCTACAGCGACGACGCAGGCTGGGGCCCTGAGGCCGGCTTGATCGAGTACGGGACTGGGTCCCCTTTGGAGGAATACACGTCTTCATTGGCAAGATCGGTGAACCGGGCCCTGAGCCGGACGTATGCACCGACATCATCAAGACGGCTCAGCGTGCGACCTGTCCGCGTTCAGCATGCCGTGAAGCGTGCCTTCGTGGGAGTCATCCACGGAGAGGAATCTAAGGATAGATCATCTGGTTGCGAAACCGTCGTTTACTCTGATGACGAGTCTTCAACCGTAGAAACCGAGTCACTGTATCAGCTGCATGATGTCCGGATTAGCGGTGGTTCTGATGGCGATAGTATTCCGGACCTCCTTGAACAGCTGAGCCGAGTTGCGATCTTCATGGCCGGCACACAATCGGTGCAACATTATTCTACCACTGCAGTGGGATTTCTGGTTCAGCAGCGGCAACACCAGTCGGGGCAGGGGGTTCTGCACCACCATCGGCTCAGGTTTTGTCCAATTTGTTCGACACTTTGGCAACATTGCTAGCAGCGGAGGTTGACGCGGCAAACCGGGATCAGCATAACACAGAGATTGCAAAGGTGAAAGATCAGATAGCTCAAGCTAAGGTGGATCTGGCAGCGGAGAACCCGAGGATGGCCGCTGAGCGGGCCGGATTAGAGTCACAGGCCTATCAGATTATGCTGGACCAAAGTGCGTCAAATGATGTCATGAGGAGAAGGTACGAATCTCACCTTCCGTCGGTTTACGAGGGAATAAACCTCTTTAACACGTCAGGAGCATGCACCAGCAACCAGCCAATGGTAAACCGGGCAGAGGCACCTGGGACAGGGGCATCGGTTCAGCCACGCACGATGGATCTACCCCCTCAGCCTCGTCAGCACAATGTCCCATCGCGGCACGTCTCAACGCCTCCGGGTCATTACTCTAACCCGTTGGATAACATCGTTGCCGCCGATTCGCGATTGGCAGCTCTCCCGATCGATGGCGAGTCCCCTGTAGCAGTTGAGACACAACGGGCTAGGGAGCTCCTTCAGACGGCCTTGACTCAGCAGCAGGCCTATTCATATAGCCATGAAAGGATTCATTCTACTCCCCGCCCGAGCCGGAGTTACAGCAGGCATATGGATGAACCAGCCGTATCAAGCAGTGCGCGGAATCGTAATCCGCCCCGTGGCCATAACCCGACGGGTGGCGGTGGTGATGCTCAGGATGTGGTGGATCGCATTAGGGCATGTTGAGACGCTGAGTTAGCGGTGCAACACGAAGCCCACAAACTTACTCCGGTTCGTCCAACAACGTCGGTGGAACCAGGGGTTACGTCTAGTTCTTTGGGGGTACCGTGTCTCGTCCCAGCGCTGCGCAATGTATGGCTGCCCAAGGATTTCAAAGGCCCGCGTAAGGTGCCGAATTACACTGCCGATTTATCCCTCGAGTCATGGGTTGAAATCTATGAGATGGCGATGGAGATGCTGGATGTGGATGATGCGGCGTGTGCCAAATACTTTACCATGATGTTGGAGGGAACAACTCGCACATGGTTGAAAAACCTTCCGGCTAACTCCATTGGGTCATGGGCCGAGTTAAGGGCCCGGTTTATCCAGAATTCCAAGGATATGTGCAAGCAACCCATGTCAATTGTGGACTTAGCTGCATGTGTCCAAGAGGAAGGAGAGTCAGCAACTCGTTGGGTGCGTCGGGTTTTGGAGATTATGCATTCATCAGACTGTATCAACGCTGATACAACAGTTTTAACATCGGAAGGCAATTGCTGGTTTGCACCTCTAAAGTTGAAGTTGGGACAGCTCAAAGGTCATTGCAATGACATGCGAACACTTACGACAGCTCTGGTGAAGTATGCCGGTTCTGATAGTACCAAGGACCCCGAGTCTGACGACGACAAGACAGGGAAGGGAAAGAAGAGCGGCAACACCAAAGTGCAGCAACATAACCCGGCGGGTCATGGAAACAACGGTAAGCGTAAAGCAGATAGCAGTTTAGATTTTGTGGCTAATACCAATGCGCAGGACAAAGGCCGGTGCCGTAAGGGTAAACCGCCCCCGCGTGGTGGAGTACCAAGTCCCGATCCGGAACGCCTGTCTCACCTCTTAAACCAGCCTTGCTCAAAGCACGGGTCGCGGGATAAGCCGGCCACGCACCTCTTTAAGGATTGTTATATTATGCAGGAATTCAAAAATTCAGATTTTTTCGGTATAATCATGGACCGGGCGGTGGTTCAGGCCCCGAATCTCATGGGCCGGGTTACGGTGGAGGCAGTTCCGATTCAGGTTTTCACGGTAATCAGAGCGGACATGGTAATCAAGGCAATCAGGGCAACCAAGGTGGTTATAATCATCAGGAGAGTCAGTAGCAACAGCAACAGTCGGGTTACCAGAGCAACCCGAAGCAATTGAATAGTGGGCAGTACCATGCCTTCACCACAAGTCTATGCAAGCGCAATCAGAAGCTTCATAAAAAGGCAGTGAACTCCGTTGAACCGGCGGTGCCCCGTTACTTGCGCTGGTCTGAATAGCCCATTGTGTGGAGTCGAGAGGATCATCCACCTCGGGTGGATAACCCGGGTCATCTGGCATTAGTGGTGGCACCTCAGGTTGGAGGATACAAGTTCACCAAGGTACTCATGGATGGAGGAAGTAGTATCAATATCCTTTATTATGAAACCTTCCATCGCATGGGGTTAACAGATAAGAATCTTAAACCATCAAAGACCGTTTTTCATGGTGTGGTGCCTGGTAAGTTGGCACATCCTGTTGGGAAGATAGCTCTGGAGGTGGCTTTTGGAGATGAGCATAACTCGAGATCAGAAACATTGACCTTTGAAGTAGTAACGATCAAGATCCCATATCATGCCCTGTTTGGACGACCGGCTTATGCCACGTTCATGGCAAGGCCCCGTTATGTTTATCTACAACTCAAGATGCCGGGTCACAAGGGAACCATCACATTACATGGAAGCCGTAAGATCGCTTTGGAATGTGAAGAAGGTGATGCGGCTTATGCTGAGTCAGTTTGTGCAACAGAAGAGTTGAAGTTCTACAAGGGCAATGTTGATACGACAGATATGACTTCATTGAAGAAACCAACTACAGAGCATGATCCAGCCTTAAAGTTTAAATCGGCTGATGAGACTAAGCTGGTTGATTTTGTTCCTGGAGATTCATCTCAACAGTTTAGTATCAGTGCTAACTTGGATCTGAAATAGGAAAGCGCGCTCATCGAGTTTATCCATGAGAACTAGGACATCTTTGCATGGAAATCCTCTGACATGCCAGGTGTACCGAGGGAACTCGTTGAGCACACTCTCAATATCGACCCCAAGTTTAAACCAGTTATGCAATTGCTCCGCCAGTTCAATGAAGAAAGACGCAAGGCCATTGGTGAGGAAGTAGCCAGGCTCTTGGCGGCTGGGTTTATCATTGAAGTATTTCATCCCGAGTGGTTGGCTAATCCGGTGTTGGTACTTAAGAATAACGACACTTGGCGTATGTGTGTGGACTACAAAGATTTGAACAAGGCTTGTCCGGCAGATCCTTTTGCTCTTCCTCGTATTGATCAAATCATTGATGCTATGACGGGTTGTGAGCGTTTGAGATTTTTGGATGCATACTCTGGTTACCATCAGATCAAAATGGCAGTTAAGGACCAGGAGAAGACAGCTTCTATAACTCCTTTTGAAGCCTTCTGCTATGTATCTATGCCTTTTGGGCTCAAGAGTTCCCAGGCGACTTATCAACGCTGTGTGTAGAATTGTCTTCATAATCAAATCGGCCGCAATGTTCATGCTTATGTGGATGACATTGTGGTGAAATCGAGAAAGGAGGAGACATTGATAGATGACTTGAAGGATACCTTTGATAACCTCCGGGTTTATAAAATGATGCTTAATCCGGCCAAGTGTGTCTTTGGTGTACCGGCAGGAAAGCTCTTGGGATTTCTGGTGTCTAATAGGGGCATTGAAGCTAATCGGGAGAAAATCAAGGCCATAACCTCTTTGGCTAAACCAAAGTGTATCAATGATGTTCAACGCCTGGCAGGCTGGATTGCAGCTTTGAGCCGGTTTGTCAGTCGCCTTGGGGAGAAGTCCATCCCTTTATATTAGATGCTGAAGAAGACGGATGACTTTGTTTGGAGTGAGGCTTCCAATGAAGCGTTTGAGAGTCTAAAGCGGCAGCTAGCTGAACCACCTGTCCTTGCTGCTCCCATTGATACAGAGGCCTTGTTGTTATATGTGGCTGCTAATGCCCGGGCTGTTAGCGTGGCTATTGTTGTGGAGCGCAAGGAGGCTGGAAAGGAGTATCCATTTCAACAGCCGGTTTATTATATCAGTGAGGTGCTTATTGAGTCTAAGCAGACGTACCCACATTGGCACAAGCTGGTGTATGGAGTTTTCATGGCGATCCGGAAGCTCAAGCACTATTTTCTGAGTCATCCTATCATTGTGGTCAATTCTGCCCCCTTGGGGGATATCATCCAAAATAGAGAAACAACTGGCTGGATTGCCAAATGGGCTATTGAGCTTGGACCTCACGGGTTAAAATATACGCCTCACACAACAATCAAATCCCAAGCACTTGTGGACTTCATCAATGATTGGACAGACTTGCAGGTACCGGAGGATAAGCCAGATAACACTTATTGGACTATTCATTTTGATGGATCCAGACAATTGGAAGGCTCGGGGGCTGGATTCATATTAACTTCCCCACGAGGTGATAAGTTTTGTTATGTTCTCCGTTTAATGTTCCCTTGCACTAACAATGCAGCTGGATATGAGGGCTTGCTCCATGGTCTTCGGATGGCTAAGGAGATGAGTTTAAGCCGGGTTAAATGCTTTGGCGAGTCGGACCTGGTGGCTCAACAGGTGTCTGGCACTTGGGATTCCAAGGATCCACTCATGGTGGCGTATCGACGAGAGGTGGACATAGTGGCTGGTCATTTCAAGGGTTATCAAGTTGCCATATAGACCGGCAAAAAAATGAAGCGGTGGACGCTTTAAGTCGCTTAGGCTCTCAACGTAAACTGGTGCCGCCCAATGTCTTCCTGGATGTGCTACATAATCCATCCGTCAAGATATCTACAGAGGAGGATTTGGATGTTCCTGACCCGGAGGCTCAATTGGTGGCGGATCTTCACGTTATCCCGGATTGGACAGTCCCATACCTAGCGTACATGAACCGGGGCGAGTTACCAGACGATGAAACTTTGGCCCGACAGATAATCCAGCGATCCAAGTCAATGGGGAGTTGCATCATTGCAGCGTACCAGGGGCGTTTCAGCGTTGTGTGTCTCCTCAAGAGGGATGTGAGATTTTACGTGAGATCCACGAACGAGATTGTGGTCACCATGCCGGTTCAAAATCCTTGGTAGCTAAGGACTTCCGTCACGGTTTTTATTGGTTGGCGGCTCATGTTGATGCTGAGGATTTGGTAAACAATTGTGACGGTTGTCAGAAGTTTGCACGCCGCGCTCATGTTCCGGCTCACGAAGTTTACCAAGTGGGTAGAAGCAGAGCCAGTCAGTAAGTGTGACGCGGCCACTGTGGTTCAATTCATCAAAATGGTGATCTTCCGTTTTGGTTTTCCACACAGCATCATAACTAATAATGGTACTAATCTGTCCAAGGGTGCTATGGAAGAATTTTGTCAACGTGAGCACATCCGGCTTGACATATCATTAGTGGCTCACCCCCAATCTAATGGTCAAGCAGATAGAGCCCATCAAGAGATTTTGAGAGGCATCAAGCCCCAGCTTATGGTTCCTTTAAAGTGGACGCCGGGTTGTTGGGTGGAGGAGTTACCTTCCGTGTTATGGAGTATCAACACCACATCGAACAGATCTACGGGTTACATGCCCTTCTTCATGGTTTACGGAGCAGAGGTGGTTCTCCGTAGTGACATCCATCATGACTCACCCCCTGTGGTGGCTTATGTTGAAGCTGATAATGAGAAAGCACGCCAGGATTCACTGGACCTGTTAGATGAGGAGCGTGATCTTGCAGCGGCACGTTCGGTGATTTATCAACAAGATCTGCGACGTTATCACAACTGCAGGGTTAAGACCAGAACCTTTCGAGAAGGTGATCTGGTGCTCCGGCTCATCCAGGATCAGACTTATATGCACAAGCTGTCCCCACCTTGGGAAGGACCTTTTGTGGTCAGCAAAAATCTGCACAATGGATCATACTACCTTATTGATGTTCGAGAGCATAAAGACTCACGTAAATCGGAGGACAAGACCCAACGGCCGTGGAATATAGCTCATCTTCAGCCTTACTATACTTGAGCTACAGGCTCTTCTTATGTACATAGTTACGACAATGTATATATTATGATCAATATAATAAACCGAAGCCTCAGCTAAAGCGGGGTATCTGTTGTTTTTCTTATATCATGTGTGGTTACATGGGGGCTTTTGTTCATAGAGCGGAGTCTGGTTTACCCCTTGATTCAGCTTATACAGTCTTATATAAAAATCATTTGGGGGCTTGGTCGTACTCGAACCATCACTACACCTCTTGATCGGCACAAGGCCACCAGAAACATCACTTGGGGGCTTGGTCGTATTCGAACCATAGCTACAACTCTTGATCAGCTCAAAGCCAAAAAGAAAATTACTTAGGGGCCAAAGAGAGTGTTGAAAAAGAACAACTCAAACATAGGAACCCACTGAGCACAACTCAAAATATTGCTCTGGGATTCTTTGCTTCGCAATGAACACAGAATCTACACTTGTAATAGGCTATCAAGCCACGGCTTGGAAGCCTGGTGTATACACCTAAAACCCTAGGTTAGCCTGCCTTTTTAAGTAAGCCACTCCGTCCAGGTAAACCTGGTATGACCCGCTGAACTTTTGACAAGTCAATCTCATAGACCCTGAACTTGTCAAAGTTAAAATGATGATTGGTTAAAGATTGAGGCCCATCTTAAAAGGCTTTGTAAAATGGTTTAACTCAGTGGCCTGGCAGCCCATGAAAAGCCTCGAATTTGGGGCCTGTCAGCCCATGAAAAGCCTCGACTACAAGTTTTCATATGCTTTTATTTGCCAAGTTTTTTCCTGATCTGATGAGATTTATAATGGTTTTGATAAACCGGCATTCATTAACCCGGTTCAGCGTTCAACTACAAGTTGTCAGTACATGATCAAGCATACTCAATGCTTTTTAATCCAGTCTGGTTTTGACTATGAGTTGCAAGTGTTACATACGGATAATCCGGTGTTGATCATAAATCGGTACGGTTTTATCATAAACCGGCACAATGTGGAAGGAGTTATAAGTAATTGGGGTTGTTGCCATCACTACAAAAGTTGGTCAACCAATATTGTGATTCAATGTCACAGGTATCGTTTATTTTCTTATTTGATTATCTTTTTTACAGCCTTGGTTATCAATCCATAGGCCATATGTTTGGGCATCATGACCCGTCCAGCGGTAAACCGCTCGGACACTTTCAAATTTCTTGTATGCAGGAACAATTTAAATAACACCGCCATGGATTATGAACATATTATATCCTAACGCATGGTGGATTCGCAGTATCAGGCAAAATAAGTATGCACAATGGCATAGCGGACCAAGTGTTTTAAGCTAGCCTATTACAAGGCGCTTTAAATGCCCGAAAGAATAATTGTTTTCGACAAAGTGTGGCAGTACGCCGAAGGCTAAACCGGCCTCTGGATCATGACTCATCACCGGGCTGACTTGAAGGCTGTGGATTGTCCTGCGATGGTGCATCTTCCTCCTCTCTACCAAGTGGCTGGAAGTCAATGGTTGCCCAATCGATTCCAACTAAGGCTTGGAACACAACTTCATCACTTATAAGGTTTGAGGGGTTAACATCAGGGGCATAGGTGTGCTTACGGATTGGCGGAGTAAGATCTTCTTCATCATGTGTTGGCACAGGAAGTCTTTTATGATCAGAGTCATAAACCAGCTGATAGTGACAGAGATCTGTTTCTGCGGCCAATTTGCTCGCTATGGGGCGCATTTCTTTTGTCAGCCTTCGAAGATCATCATTGTTAAACTCTGAGATGTCGTCTTTTATGCTAGGATAGCCTCTGCCGATATCCGACAAGTCAAGATCCGGTATCCATGCCTTGGCCCGCATTAGTGCAGTCAGCACACCTGCCCTCGCACCTGATCTCTTTAACTCGTCCAAACAGGCAGGCAACATTGACAATTTCTCAATGGTTTCCTTTATCAGAGTTGGAGGCGGTTTGTTATGCGCAGCAGTGCAGATGGCCCGTTGAGCTCCGGAATATAACTACGCTATCAGAGTATAGGTATCCTTCAGCTTCATCCGCATGTCAGAGCCCAGGTGGGTAATGCGGGTTCCTGTGTCATTACAAGCAGCAGTAAACCGGTCAACTGATGAGATAATATGTATTAACAAATTTAGATGAGGAGACTTACCAAACACAGCAGAGGTCATGGCATTTATTTCCCGCTTTAAACCGGTCAGTTCTTCAACCACTGGTATAAGGGCTGCTTCTGCGTCTTCAGCTCTTTTTTGTAATCCAGTCTTCTCAGTGCCCCAATCCGCCCGTTCCTTATTAAAAGCTTCTTTTAGCTTCTCCATGGCTGCTAAGGCACTGGTCAATTCCTCTTTGGCTTTGGAGGTTTCCACTTGCTGTGATTTGATGTTTTCTTGAAGATCAGCGGTTTGGGCTTCCTTTTTGCTCAGCTCAGCCTAAAAGAGAAGGTCATATTATGAGGTGGCAGTGAATATTCGAAGTCCCAAGCACAATACAAGTATTATTCTTGATACTTGGGGGCTAATGTATGTTTGCTCAAAGTAACATTGATTAAAGTCCCGGTTCAACTTGGAAAGATAAACCGGCCCTTGGGGACTACACAGGCTAAAGTTAAAAGATTACAATGTTAAAGTACCGGTTTATCTTAAAAAGATAAACCAGCCCTTGGAGGATAAACATGCAAAGTTGAGGTATAACAAAGTCCTGGTTTAGATTGGCTTCATAAATCAGCCCTTCGGGGTTACTAGAGTTGGTACTTGAAATTGGACATAAGAGAGAAAAGGTTATGTAGTTACCTCATAATGCTCCTTCATCAGATTCACTAAACCAGCTTCCTAGTCACGGTTTGCGTACAGACGGTTTAAAAAACCAGAATGAAGTTCTTGGGCGTTGAGGTGGGTGTAGCTTGACAAGTCTGTGCTCCATTTGCCTTTGCCCATAGCAGAAATTTCCTCTTTGGCACTATGCTTTGATAATGCAAAAGGATTGCCAGGGGTGGTGTGGCTAGCGCCAGTAATTATAATATCACCTTCCTTGTTGCCAACAGCCTTTTCTGGAGTTGATGATTCATCAGCAGCCTTAGCTAGACTTGACGGTTTATCATCAGTTGGGACCGGGCTTTCTGGTTTATCCGCATGAACTGTTGTATCAACTTCTACTTGTTCAGCAAAGTCATGATCTTGAGGTGGCAGATCATCAAGCATGGCGTCAGCATTTGCTCCCTCTGGTTCTGGAGTTCTCTCCGGTTCAGTAGCCACATTGTCATCAGATGGTTTATCTACCCGAGCTTTCTTGCTGGGTATGGCCTTGGCTCTGAAAGGAAAAGATATAAAGGTTAGTATAGCACACAAGTATAAAGCATCGAAAGGAGTAAGTTTAAAGTGTTTACCCAGGGACAGTCTTAAGAGGAGGGAGCCGTGTGGCCGTTGACTCGCCGGATGATGAAAGAGGCGTTCCCTGATAATTTGAATCAGATGGATTAAGAGGATGTCGGAAATAACCCGCCTTGGGATAAGAAGTATCAGAAGTGTTTGAGACCTCAGATCGACGCTTCCGAACCGGCATGTTCGGTAAACCGGCCGAAGTGACTACTTGGCCGCTATGCCGGGTTGTGCGGCGAGCTTCGTGTTTCTACTTCTTCAAAAGAAAGTTTGGGTCCTGTTGGGGATATTACTACTGGGCGTAAACCGGCCTATCTGGGCCGGATTAACTTCATTAGTAGTTAAGTATGTTAAAGCCCGAGAAGGCAGATAAGGGCTCAAGGCCCATGGTCGGTTCAAGGCCTATAGCCATAAACCGGCGTTGGTAGTTAACTTGTATTATAAGTTAGGAATAAGTAGAGACCAAACCGGACACATCTATGAGCCGGTATTGGGACTCTGTGAACCGACGGGCGTCACCCGTGTATATAAGGGGACGACCCGGTGGCGGTTCAAGGACAACAGACAACGACTCGAGACATAGGCGAAGCTTGTTTGCTCCCTAGTCATCGAAACCCCATCAATTCCATCACAACTAGACGTAGGCTTTTACCTTCATCGAAGGGGCCGAACTAGTATAAACTCTCTTGCGTCCCTGTGTCCGCTTTAACCCCTTCAAGCTAACCCGTCGCGATGGCTCCACGACTAAGTCCTTTCTCTAGGACATCTATCGTGACAAATCCACGACAGTTGGCGCCCACCGTGGGGCTATCGCATGATGGTTTCAAGTTCTTGGAGGGCCGCTTTGAATGACTCGAGGGCTACGCCGTAGGCCGGATGACTAAGAGTCGTCGCGGCAAGCTCTACATCGACGATGCAGGCTGGGGCCCTGAGGCCGGCTCAGTTGAGTATGGGTACCGGGTCCCCTTTGGTGGCATTCACGTTTTCATTGGCAAGATCGTGACCGGGCCGTGAGCCGGACATCTGCACTGACCTCGTCGAGACGGCTCAGCGTGCATGATCCGCCCGGGTTAAACCGGCCATGAAGCGTGCCTTCGTGGGAGTCATCCATGGAGGAAGTTATGAGGATGGATCGGAATCTCGCGGCGAGATCGTCATTTGTTCCGATGGCGAGTCATCGAACGGAGAAACCGAATCTCTTTATCAGCTACAAGATGGCCGGATTGGGGGCTGTTCTGATGGCGACAGTATTTCGGACCCCTCTGATCTGCCCAACCGAGTTGGAATATTCATGGCCGGCACACAAGCAGCGCTTCATTCTTCGACCGTTGCGGCAACAACCTCCGGTTCAGCAGCGGCGACGGCTGCCGGGGCAGGAGGCCCTGTGCGCCCGTCGGCTCAAGTTCTATCAGAGCTATTTGATGCATTGGCTGTGCTTATGGCGGAAGCTAATCCGGCGGATCAGGACGTCCACAACGCGGAGATTGCAAAGATAAAGGAACAGGTCACCCAGGCCAAGGCGGATCTGGCAGCTGAGGACACCAGGATGGCCACAGAGCGGGCCGCTCTAGACGCACAAGCCTACAGGCTCATGTTGGACCAGAGCGCGTCGCAGGAAGTCATGAGGAGGAAGTACCGATCCTGTTTGCCTCCGGTTTTCGAGGCCAGAGACCTTTTCAACACCCAGGAGCAGGAACCAGTAATCCGCTAGAGGGAAACCGGGCGGAAGCTCCTGGGACCACACGAGCATTAGCAGCAACATATAGCAGTAACGGCTCCTTGTCAATGGGAGCGGCGAGCACAGGCGGATTGGCCAATTGCCGCTTTAAGTCCTCAAATGCTTCATCAGCATCAGAACTCTAGACGGACTGATCCGTCTTCTTCAACATCTGATACAAAGTGATCGCCTTCTCACCAAGGCGGCTGATAAACCAGCTTAACGCGGCAATCCGGCCTGCCAGGCATTGAACATCATTGATACACTTCGATTTAGCCAGGGAGGTGATGGCTGTGATCTTCTCCGGATTAGCCTCAATTCCCCTGTTGGACACCAGAAAACCCAATAACTTGCCCGCCGGTACACCAAAGACACACTTGTCCGGATTAAGCATCATCTTGTACGTCCTTAGGTTATCAAAGGTTTCCTTCAAATCATCAACCAGAGTCTCCTTCTCCCTGGATTTAACCATGATATCATCCACGTAAGCATGTACATTACGGCCAATCTGCTTGTGAAGACAATTTTGTACACACCATTGATAAGTTGCCTGGGCACTTTTGGGCCCAAAGGGCATAGACACATAGCAGAAGGCTCCAAAGGGAGTTATGAATGTCGTCTTCTCCTGGTCCTTAACTGCCATTTTGATCTGATGATAGCCAGAATATGCATCCAAAAAACTTAAACGATCACAACCCGTCGTAGCATCAATGATTTGATCAATACGTGGGAGGGCAAAAGGATCTGCTGGACAAGCTTTATTAAGATCTGTGTAATCCACACACATACGCCAGGTGCCATTTTTCTTAAGGACTAGCACTGGATTGGCAAGCCACTCAGGGTGAAAAACTTCAACAATAAAACCAGCTGCTAAGAGCCTGGCTACCTCTTCTCCAATCGCCTTGCGTCTTTCTTCGTTAAACCGGCGGAGGAACTGTTTCACCGGTTTGTATTTAGAATCCACATTAAGCGTGTGCTCAGCGAGTTGCCTCGGTACACCTGGCATGTCAGAGGGCTTCCATGCAAAAATGTCCCGATTCTCACGGATGAACTCGATGAGCGCGCTTTCCTATTTCGGATCCGAGTTGGCACTAATGCTGAACTGCTTGGACGAATCGCCAGGTACGAAGTCAACAAGCTTAGTTTCTGCTGCCGATTTGAAATTCAGGGCCGGATCATGCTCCATAGTTGGCTTCTTCAACGGAGTCATGTCCGCCGGATCAACATTGTCTTTATAGTACTTCAACTCATCGGTGGCACAAACCGACTCTGCATAAGCCGCATCTCCTTCCTCGCATTCCAAAGCAATTTTGCGGCTTCCGTGAACCATTATTGTCCCCTTGTGACCCGGCATCTTGAGCTGCAAATACACATAATAGGGCCGAGCCATAAACTTGGCGTATTCCAGACGCCCAAACAGGGCATGATATGGACTTTGGATTTTCACCACTTCAAACGTTAATGTGTCCGACCTGGAATCATGATCATCCCCAAAGGCCACTTCAAGAGCTATCTTACCAACCGGGTTATGCTGATCTGCCAGGCACCTCACCGTGGAATACTGTATTGGACGGTTTGAGATTCTTATCTGTAAGTCCCATACGACGGAAGGTCTCATAGTATAGGATGTTAATGCTGCTCCCTCCATCCATGAGCACCTTGGTGAACTTATAACCTCCCACCTGAGGCGCCACCACCAGAGCCAACTAACCTGGATTATCGACCTGGAGTGGGTGATCCTCTCTGCTTCATATGATTGGCTGTTCAGACCAACATAGATAACGGGGTGTGGCCGGTTCAACAGAGTTGACTGCCCGCCTCTGAACCTTCCAGTCTCGCTTGTCCAAGCTAGTGGTAAAGACATGGTACTACCCATTACTCAACTGCTTTGGGTTGCTTTGGTAACCTGAGTGTTGCTGCTGTTGGTTGTAACCACCCTGGTTGTTCTGACTATTTTGACCATTATGTCCGCCCGGATTACCATTAAATCCTGAACCGGAACTTCCTCCACCGTAACCCGGCCCGGACCCTGAGCCACCGCCAGATCCGTGATCATACTGGAAATTATTAGAATTTTTGAACTCCTGCATAATAAAGCAATCCTTCCAAAGGTGGTTTGCTGGCTCCTCCTTCGTCCCATGTCTTGGACAGGGCTGGCTTAGCAGATAGTTCAGGCGGTTTGGGTTGGGGTTGGGCGCTCCACTACGATTTTTCGGCCTACCCTTGCGCCGCTGGCCATTGTCCTGTACGTTGGTATTAGCCACAAAATCCATGTTGCCACCCGCTTTACGCTTTCCTCCTCCGCCATTGCCTACCCAGTGATGCTGCTGACCTTTGGAGCTGCTGTTCTTCTTCCCCTTCCCTGTCTTGTCATCATCAGATTCGGGATCCTTGGTACTATCAGAATCAGCATATTTTACCAAAGCGGCCATGAGGGTCCCCATGTCGGTGCAATGACGCTTCATCCGTCCCAATTTCCACTTCAGGGGCCCAAACCGGCAGTTGCCTTCTAGGGTTAATACTGCGGTGTCAGCATTGATGCGGTCTGAGGACTGCAACACTTGTGAAACCCGGCGCACCCAATGAGTCGTTGACTCTCCTTCCTCCTGGACGCATGCAGCTAAGTCCACTATCGACATAGGCTGTTTACAGGTATCCTTGAAATTGTTGATAAATCGGGCTCGTAATTGGGCCCATGAAGTGATAGAATTAGCGGGCAAGCTTTTTAACCAAGTACGGGCCGTTCCTTCAAGCATCATGGTGAAGTATTTCACACACGTCGTGTCATCCACATCAAGAATCTCCATGGCCATCTCATAGCTCTCTACCCATGTCTCTGGTGGTTGATCCGCCGTATAATTTGGTACCTTGCGTGGGCCTTTGAAATCCTTGGGCAAGTGCACGTTGCGTAAAGCGGGGACGAGGCAAGGCACCCCCAAAGAACTAGAAGTAACACCAGGTTCGATCGAAATGGTTGGACAAACCGGCGTGAGCTGCCGAGCCTGATGCTGTGCGGCTAATTCGGCCTCCCTACGCGCTCGAGCCCGGTTCACCACTTCCTGAGCGTCATCAGCACCACCCGTCGGGTTGTTACAACGGGGTGCTCCGCGTCGTTCATTACTCGACACTGCTGGTTCATTCATATGTCTGCTATAGCTCCGGCTTGGACGGGGGTCGAATGGATTCGGTCGTGGCTGTACGAGTACGCCTCCTGTTGGGCCAAAGCTGTCCTCAGTAGTTCCTTGACCCGTCGCGTCTCTACTGCTTGCGGCGAGTCACCTTCAACTGGAATGGCCTCCAGTCGTGCAGCAGCGGCAACAAGATTGTCCATTGGGTTGGAGTAGTGACCCGGAGGTGTTAAAACATCCCGAGGTATAACGGTGTTTTGACGAGGAGGGTCCATCTGACGGGGCTGAACCGGTGCACCGGTCCCAGGGGCTTCTGCCAGGTTCCCCTCCGACGGATTACTGGCTCTTGGTCCAGGAGTGTTGAAAAGGTCTCTGGCCTCGAAAACCGGAGGTAAGCGGGACCGGTGCTTCCTCCTCATGACTTCATGCGACGCGCTCTGATCCAACATAAGCCTGTAGGCCTGTGCGTCTAAAGCGGCCCGCTCTGCGGCCATCCTGGTGTCCTCAGCCGCCAGATCCGTTTTGGCCTGGGTGATTTGTTCCTTTACCTTTGCAATCTCCGCGTTGTGAGCGTCCTGATCTGGCGGATTAACTTCTTCCATAAGCACAGCCAACGCATCAAATAGTTCTGATAGAACCTGAGCCGGTGGGCGCACAGGGCCTCCCGCCCCGGCAACCGTTGCCGCTGCTGAACCGGAGATCGTTGCCGCGGCTGTCGAAGAGTGAAGCGCTGCTTGTGTTCCGGTCATGAATATTCCAACCCGGTTAGGCATATCAGAGGGGTCCGGAATACTGTCGCCATCAGAACAACTCTCAATCCGGCCATCTTGTAACTGATAAAGAGATTCGGTTTCTACGGTCGAAGATTTGTCACCGGAACGAACGGCAGTCGCCCCGCAAAGCTCCGATCCATCCTCATAACTCCCTCCATGGATCATTCCCACGAAGGCACGCTTCATGGACGGTTTAACCCGGGTGGATCGCGTACGCTGAGCCGTCTCGACGAGGTCGGTGCAGATGTCCGGCTCAGGGCCCGGTTCACCGATCTTGCCAATGAAAATGTGAATGCTACCAAAGGGGACCTGGTACCCGTACTCAATTGAGCCGGCCTCGGGGCCCCAGCCTGCGTCGTCGATGTAGAGTTTGCCGCGATGACTCTTAGTCATCCGGCCTACAGCGTAGCCCTCGAGTCCTTCAAAGTGGCCCTCCAAGAACCGGAAACCATCGTGCGATAGCCCCACGGTGGGTGCCAACTGTCGTGGTTTTGTCACGGCAGATGTCCTAGAGAAAGGACTTAGTCGTGGAGCCATCGCTACGGGTTAGCTTGAAGGGGTTAAAGCGGACACAAGGACGCAAGAGAGTTTATACTAGTTCAGCCCCTTCAATGAAGGTAAAAGCGTACATCTAGTTGTGATGGAATTGATGGGTGTTTCGATGACTAGGGAGCAAATAAGCTTCGCCTATGTCTCGAGTTGTTGTCTGTCCTTGAACCGCCGCCGGGTCGTCCCCTTATATACATGGGTGACGCCCGTCGGTTTACAGAGTCCCGATACCGGCTCATAGATGCGTCCGGTTCGGTCTCCACTATTCCTAACTTATAACACAAGTTACACACCGACGCCGGTTTATAGCTATAGGCCTTAAACTGATTATGGGCCTTTAGCCCTCATCTGCCCTCATGGGCTTTTGCCACACTCAACTACTGATGAAGTTAACCCGGCTTGTCCTGGCCGGTTTACGCCCAGTAGTAATATCCCCAACAACATATGTTCTTGCTAATTTGATCATCACTGCTATTAAGAGTGTACACTGAGGGAGACTTGATTATCCGTATTGTTGTGAGGAGTGCACGCTAATGCAAACTTGATTATCAACATCAAGACCAGATATTCCCCATTTTACTGCAGTCGGCTGAGAATTCCATTCTATTTTTGAAGTTTCCAAATATTTGAACTCCATGCTGATTCTTCGGGTCCAGTGTCGATTGACGAGCAACTTTAATAAGGGGAAAATATGGCAATGCCGAAGGCCCAAAGAAAGAAGCAAAAGAAACGACAAAGGCTACCACCGAAACAATATGGGTGGATGATGGAATGATATCGACGCGATATCTGGGCATAACTCCTACAAATGGAGTCTGGAACACTCAGTACCAGGGCATCACTCTGCTGGGACATAGGTGACGCCAAACATCGAAGAGCAGGTATGCAAAGCGGAAGGGTGCAGGCAGTGGATTGAAACCGATACCACCTACACTCACAAGATTACTATCAGCTACCAGATAAATAATCTATATGCATGCTATGCACAAACAAATGCAGCAATCAAGTGCAACAAACCAACTAGGCTCTATACTACTGCATTCTAATGCTCGTGCGGGCTAGGGCGTCCTACAGCCAGACCTGCTCTGATACCAAGCGTTGTGGCACCTCGTCTCAGAGAAACCGGAACGCCCCGTGTTCTAGCCCAGAGATCGAGGAGAAGTCTTCTAGAATATGGCACTACTTAGCACAGAGCAAATCAGCTCTTTATTACAATCTATATGGGTACAAGGGATTACATCGGCATGGCGACACTACGCCTGCAATAGTTGCTCCATGCAAGAAGCAGAATAACATGAAGCTGTGGAATAACTCAAGTAGCGGAACATCGACGACGGTGGTGAACTCCACTCCGCAGGGACTTTGGCTGGAACACTTATCCTAACTCGCAAATTATAGATACGTAAAATATCATAAAAATGCATGTAAAACATCCTAGATAGATAATATAATAGCATGGAACAATAAAAAATTATAGATACGTTTGAGACGTATCACACCCTTTTTACTCATGATGAGAAAACTCACCATTACTTTATTCTCAAATTATTTCCTTTCTCATTAAAGGGTGATGCTAAATCTTGGTACAATACTCTTGCTCCCTGGTTGTGTGTAGTCCCCAGGATATTATTTATTACTTCTCTGAAAAATATTTCCCCGCTCATAAGAAACAAGCTGCCTTGCAGGAAATATTTAACTTTGTGCAAATTAAAGAAGAGAGTCTCCCACAAGCTTGGGGGAGGCTTTGCGAATTAGTTAATGCTTTGCCTGATCATCCTATTAAGAAAAATGAAATACTTGATATCTTCTATAATGGACTAACCGATGCTTCTAGGGACTTCCTAGATAGTTGTGCTGGTTGTGTTTTCAGGGAAGAAACTGTTGGACAAGCTGAAGAATTATTGAATAATATACTGAAAAATTATGATGATTAGACTCTTCCCGAACAACCTCCTAAACACGCTCTAAAGAAGAGGGGTATATTATATCTCAGTCCTGAAGATATGCAAGAGGCAAACAAATCTATGATGGAAAAAGGTAATAAACCTGAGGATGTTAAAAATTTACCTCCTATTGAAGAAATACATGGGCTTAATACACTACCACCTCCTAAGGTGGTAGAGGTAAATTCTCTTATGAAGTTCAATGATAATGACAATCCTCACAATATGCATCCTAGCCAATGCCTTTATGAGTTTGAAAATTATATTAGAAAACAAGATTACTTCAATGCAAATGTTATGGAACAATTGAAATACAATTCTAATATGATTGCTCGCTTGAGTGACTTGTTATTTAGAATATCGAATGATGTTAGAGGTGTTGGAAAGCATGCTTCTATGGTTCAAACCCAGCTAGAACAAGTTGCTAAATCTCAAAGAGAGTTGCTTGATGAAATGATAATAATATGCATGACTTTGCTGTTAGAGTTGCAACTAGAGGAGGTAAAATGACTCAGGAACCACTTTATCCCGAGGGACAACCAAAAATAATTGAACAAGATTCACAAAGAGCTAACACAAGCGCACCTTGTTCTTCTAGAAAGAAAATGAAAATGATAGGACTTTGCATGCTCATAGTGAACCTGAAATAGAAAAACCTCCTGATAATGCTAATGAAACTTCTATATCTGATGCTGAAACTCAGTCTGGTAATGAACACTCACCTGGTGATAATGAAAAAGATAACACTAATGTTCATGAAGAGTCTCAACCAAATAATAAAGATCCATACAATGATGTTGAGATAGAACCACCTGTTGATCTTGATAACCCACAACCTAAGAATAAAAGATATGATAAAAGAGACTTCATTGCTAGAAAACACTGTAAAGAAAGAGAACCGTGGGTTCAAAAACCTATGCCTTTTCCACCTAAGCCAACTAAAAAGAATTATGATGAAGAATTTGAACGCTTTGCTGAAATGCTGAGGCCAGTCTTTTTGCGTACTCGCTTGACTGATATCTTGAAAATGCCTCCTTATGCAAAGTATATGGAAGACATCATCACAAATAAGAGAAAAATACCGGAAGTTGAAATCTCCACTATGCTTGCTAATTATACTTTAAAAGATGGAGTACCTAAAAAGCTTGGAGATTCAGGAATACCAACTATACCTTGCTCTATCAAAAAGAATTATGTGAAAACTGCTTTGTGTGATTTAGGAGCTGGTGTTACTGTTATGCCTTTCTCTTTGTATAAAAGACTTGATTTGAATAAAATCACACCTAATGTTGGGCGTATTACTGCTGGGCATAAACCGGCCAGGAAAGGCCAGATTATCCCCATAATGAGTTATTATATTTGAGGCCCATGAATACAAAGACGGTGGCGCTTTATGAAGGCCCAGGGCCCAAAGGCCGATTAAGGCCTGTAGACATAAACCGCCATTGATATGTAAACTTGTGCTATAAGATAGAAAGAGTAGTGTCGGGGGACTAATCCACGAGCACCTATGGGACCGGCGGACCGAGTCCCTTTCGGTTCGGCGGGGGCGAGGGTCGCACGAAGAGCGGATCGAGGCGAAGCACACGAACAGTTTACCCAGGTTCGGGCCGCACGGATGCGTAAAACCCTACTCCCGCTTTGTGGTTTGTATTGAGTTCTTGCTCGGGAGCGCGGAGTGCTACAGTACACCTCAGCAGCTAACAAGACCGAGCGTCAGTGTTCTCTTCCTCCTCCCTCTACGTTGCGCATGGGCCTCCTTTTATATGCTCAAGGGGTCACCGACAGGTGGCAACGTAGACAAGGGTAAAAATGGAAAGGTGTTGCGGTTGGTACAGCTACCTTCTACAATGTATCATACCTAACTCTGACGGCAGGGGACCAAGGCATTAAATGCCTGTCTGCGTCGCCTAAATAGTGCAAAAGGGACCGTCAGGGACGCCACCGCTCGCCACGATGGCAATCTTGTCAGTACCTCTTGCCACCGCGCACCGCTGGCTGCACAGCCCCCCGCCACGTACGCTTGGAATGGTCCCAGAGCGACACGTTGGTGGATGTGCTGGAGCGCGGGCACATAGTGGTGGCTTGCCGCGGCAAGCGCCTTGCCGCGGTCGTTGTCTTGTCGCGTCCGGGAGCTTGTCGCTCACCGGGCCTTGCCGGGACGCGTGGCGTGTCGCGGCAAGTTCCTTGAGATGCCTTGGTTGGCCTTCCCGGCAAGCTCCTCTTGCCGGGGTCTTGTCTCCTTGGCTTGGATAATTTGTCCTTGAATGGCTCCAAAGGAACCACGGAGGACCTTGGCGGTCACCCGGCAAGCCTTGCCGCGGGATGCTGCGACTGCCCGTGCACAAGTTTGGGATACTAGGGTACCCCTACTCTAGTACACCGACAGGAGCCCCCGGGCCTGGGCCATACACGGTGCCGAGCGCTGTTGGGCCAGGCCCAAAACAGGGCACGGGCACGCGCGGCCTAGGTTACGCCGTATCTCTCCCCGTATCCACCGCGCCCTCCCCGAACGGCACGCCTTGAATGCGGCGTCGTGGGAGAGATCGTGGCTGATTTCTTTATTCGGAAAGGCGGAACGTCCGCCCCCTCCCTCTTTATAAGCATGGGAAATAGGGGTAGTTCGCCCATTCGCCGGTTGCTACTCCAATTTCGGAAACCTCCGCCGCTCCCTCGTCTTCCCAAAGCTGAAAGAGAGCAGCGCCCCGCCCCCCATCGCCACCAGCACCACCAACGCCGTCGACCTCCTCCACCACTTCCGCCATGGCTCCGAGAGCCGACAAAGGGAAGGTTGTGAAGTCGACCGAGGCGTAGCGGCTTGCGGCGCTGCGAAAGGAGCGGGCAATCTTCCCCCCAAGCTCGCCGCGAGGGAGCTGAGGGAGAATTACTACCTCTTCTGGTCGACGGAGACGCGAGCGCATCCGCACACGAAGGTACTTCCAGCCGCCGCTTGGAAAACGGCTCCAAATGGATATCCTTTCTTCGCCTTGTTCTTCTACTGCGGGCTTTGCCCGCCTTTCTCTGAGTTTTTCTGCGATATTATGAACACCTACGGGTTCCGCCTCCTTGACTTCACCCCCAATGCTGTTCTGACCATGGCAATTTTCGCACATCTCTGCGAAAACTTTGTCGGAGTCTATACCAATGTAGCCCTTTTTCGCCACTTCTTTATGCCCCGAGTAGAGAGAGGAGAGCCTTTATCCGGCGGAATCGCCTGGATCTCGAGGGCCGGCAAGAAGGACACTTATCTGGAGGGAGAGTTCCGCGGCAAGTGGGAGGAATGGAGAGCAGACTGGTGCTGGATTGTCGAGGAGAACCCGCAGCCGTTTACCGCCCGACGCCAAGCCCCAGTAGCACGCGGCAGCGATTGGAGTGACGTGGCCCCGGAAGACGATAGGCTGAAGATTGCTGTCACCCAGATCCAACGCCTCAGGCTTGCTGGGCTCACTGTAGGCGCTGTTGGCGTAGATTTTCTTCGCCGCCGCATCGCCCCCCTGCAGGAACGGGGGAGACCCGCCTGGGAGTTCAAGAATGCGGCGGATATCATGAGGCTGCATCCGAGGCTCAACTTCAACTTCACTGTTCTGGAGCTTAACGCGATGCTCCAGGAGCTGTTCAAGTACGACCCTGAACATCCCGAAGTGTTCAGGTTGCCGAAGGGTGTCGTTCCGCTGTGCAACAACTCCGCGCTCGACCGCATCCATGCAATGATGCCGCTGTGCGATTCGCATGGAATTGTCCCAACGTGGCAAGAGCCTGCAGACGACGTCGTGCAGGAGTTCTTTGACGGCTTGGTAGAAGTGCTGGTCCGCTCTGACGAAAAGGATAGCCTCACCCGCGACACCACTGATGCGGAGATGACACGCATCGCCACTAGGCTGGAATAGGCGGCGGCAGCCGCAGCCGCGGGCGAATTTGGATTCACAGTGGAGGAGGCAGAGGCAGTAGAGGCGGCAAGCCATGCCAAGCGAGAGGGGCTCGTCGGCGAGAAAGAGCTTGCCGGGCATGATGTCGAGTCGAGCGAGCCCGCCGTGGATACGAGCGGCTCGCTGGAGATCAACTCCTCTTCCTCCTCATCTTCAGGCAGCTCGCTGCAAACAGAGCCTCCATCCCCACCAAGAAGGCGTCTCCGCAAGGGCGGGGATGTAGCGGGGCGGCGGGCTAGTCAATAGTCGCCGCGCCGCGCGACACGCTCCACCGTGGCAAGCACTGTTGCCGCGGGAGCACCTCATGCTGCTGCGGCAACTGGAGCGGGGTCCACCCGGACCATCGCTTCTGCTCCTGCCGCTTCTCACGCCGCGGCGGCAGCCGGAGCGGGGTCGTCTCACACCACCGCCACTGTTCCCGCCAAGCGGCCAAGGGAAACTACTCCTCCGCCTCCTCGCGCCGGACGTGAGCCGGACTTCGACTTCTCCGCGTTCAGCTTCGACGAGGAAGAAGAAGAGTAAGATTCTCTTGTTGTACTTGTAGTTCTTCATTTTTTGCTGTTTTTTCTTGTATCTCATTTGCTTTACTCTGAACTTATTCTTTTCTAGGACTCTGGCCCAGAGAGCAGCTAAGAGAGCCAAGGTCCCGGTGATTGTCATCGAGGACGAACCCACCGCGACAGCAGGGGGTGCGTCCGAGACAACCTTGCCGGGCCCGGCAACTGTTCTCCAGAGCAGCCCCCAGCGTAAGTATATGGTTCGCTTTCCGCTGTTAGGCGCGAGTGGATACTCTTTCTTTGCTGACATCTGACTGTTGGTTTGTGTAGGAGCAGAGTAGCCCCACCAGGAGCGCCCGGAGGCCGCCCCCGAAATGCCAAGGGAGAGTCCTCCGGCAAGGGAGAGTTCTCCGGCAAGGGACAACACCAGCGCCCCCCCGGCGGTGGAGACTACGACTGCCGAACCCGGTACAGGTAATCTTCTCTTCAAAGCTTCCCTTGGGTTCTTCTTCTTTTCGGGTATTTGCTTGACTTTTCTCACTTTTCCGGCCATCAGACCCATCTGCTGCGGAGCCGATGGAGACCGAGGTTGCTGCCGACGACGCCGCTGCCACTGAAGAAGCAGCCGGCACTGATGATCCCGCCGGTGACGAGGCCGCCAAAGCTGCCGCCGCAGCAGCTGGCGAGGGGTCTGGCGATCGCACTGACGGTCCTGAGGCCGCAGGAGCGCCAGGCTCTACGTCGACCGCCGACCCGTCTGCCGCTGCCCCAGCGCTAGGCTCCGAAGAGCCCCAGCCAGGGGTCTACTTGAAGGCCGGCGATGGCATCTTCATCAACCTCCCCTGGGCGTCAAGCTCTAGGGCGCCGGTCGAGGGAGAGAGCCTTGATGGAGAGGTGCTCGCCTCCGCTGGGCTGACGCTAGTTGATGCGCCGAGCAGCAGCAGCGGCAAGCCTGAGGAGGAGCGGCTGCTGCGGAAGCTGTTGTTACTCTACCGCGCGCGGCAAGCCAAGCTGGAATCCCGCGAGGCGCTTGTCGCGAAGGTGGGAGCGGACATCGAGAAGCGTGCGAAGGAGCTCCGGGGTCTCAACCAGGAAGCTCTCCGCTCCCTAGCAGAGGAGCGGGAGCAACTCGCCGAAGAGCAGAAGGCCTTCTTCCTCGAGAAGGCCGAAGTTGAAGAGCAACAGCGGCTTGCCGCTGAGAAGCTGTCTGCGCAGGAGGGCGAGCTGGTGCAGCGGAAAGTTAACCTCGACAGCCACGAGGAGGAGCTTGCCGTGCGTGAGCAAAAATTCGGCGGAGCCCTTAAGCAAGCAGAGGATGCTGCCGCAGTTGCCGAGGCCGCCAAGAAGGAGCTGGAGACGAAGGTGGTGCAGCTGGAGGCCGATCTCAAGGCGAGTGGTGAAGAGCTTAGCGCCGCCAAGGACTCCAACGCAGATCTTGAGTTGAAGCTGACCACTTTGACCAAGACGCTGGACGGCGCCAGGGAGCAGGAGGTGGACTTGAAGGAGGAGATCAAGGCCGACAAGGCGCTGCTGGCGAGTGCTGCCGCCTCCCAGAATGCTTTTAGGGAGAATGTGGAGCACTGGACGGAGGGTCTCGTGAAAGCTGCCGCAGATATCGACAGGGAGCTGGCGCAGCTGGGGGTGGAGGATCTCGGGTATCCCTCTGATGAGAACCTCCAACCCAGTGCCAAGCTCACCTTGTTCTTCAAAGGCGTGGCGACGGCCCTCCAGCGGCTCCGGGAGAAGATCCCAAAGCAGCTGGCCGACGAGTCGCGCAAGATCTGCGTGGGAGCTCTTCAAAAGGTGTTGGTGAAGGTGGCCTTCCGCAACCCGGGCCTCAACCTCACCAACGTCCTCAAGACCCTGCCGCCGGATGCTGATCTGGAGGCGCTCAAGACCCTTGTCGCACCCATTGTGGACAAGGTGAGCGGGATCAAGAGGATTGAGGGCTATCGCGTAGACTAGGCCGCCCGTTTTCTTCTTTTCTTGTCGCCGCTGGTCATGTTATGAGAACAATCTGTTAGAGCCGCGACAAGCTACCTTGTAATATAACTCTATTCCGGGTAATGATTGCAATGTTCCCTTTACTTGATTCCTCCCTTTGTATGTTTTTGCCCTACGCTTTTAGGGAACTTGCCGGTGCAGGCACCTTAGCCGCGAGCACTCAGTGCGGGACGTCAGCAGCCTGCTGGCGGTGCCGCTACCGACAAGAAACCTTGTCGCAACTAGTCGCAGCTCACTTAAGTTGTTGAGCAGACTCGAAACAAAGTAAGGGTGCAACTAGCTATGAGTTGGTTCCTCCGCGCACAGTTTTTCCATACAAAGTGCGGTCGTTCAAGGGAGATAACTTAAAAACTTAAAAAATCTGATTGCTCAAACTTTGGCAACTTAGCTTTTCTGTTGCTTGCTTCCCGGTAAGGCGAAACTTTCTTGAACGACGCCTGGTCCATACTATTATCTTCTCCTTTCCCCCCCGGAAAACTTGTGGGCGAGGGAACCTTCCTTTCCTTGAGAAAAAAGAAAGAGGAGAAAATAAAGATAAGGAGCCTTACAGCTCATTATTGCTTACCGGGGAGTAGGTGCTGCACAAAGTGTCAGATCACATATGCAAAAAATAGAAAGCATGAAATTGACAAGATGTGCGGAGCATGTGAGCTTTACTTATGCACGGGGTCTACGCCCGGCTTTGTACAAAGGATTATATGCAACAGCGGCAAGACTTGTACAAAAGGTGGTTGCCGGAACAGGTTCCGGCAACCGCGCCTTACGGGTAAAACTTACGAAGATGCTCAACGTTCCAGGAATTGCTCACCGGAATGCTATCTTCGGTCTCAAGGCGGACAGCGCCAGGCCTAGTGACTCGTTTCACCCGGTAAGGGCCTTCCCACTTCGGCGTCAACTTGTCGGAATTCTTGGCGGACTGAACACGCCGAAGAACAAGGTCGCCTTCCTCAAAACTTCTGGCGTTAACTTTGCGGCTATGGTAGCGGTGCAAAGCTTGCTGGTAGTGAGCAACTCGTACAGCAGCCTGAAGACGGTCTTCCTCAAGAAGTAGCGCGTCATCTTGTCGCAGCTGCTCTTGCTCAAGCTCATCATAAGCGAGCACTCAAGTTGACCCGTATATGAGTTCCATGGAGAGAACTGCCTCTGCTCCATAGACTAGAGCGAAAAGTGTCTGGCCAGTGGCTCGATTTGGCGTCGTCCTGATCGACCAAAGAACCACCGGCAGCTCCTCGATCCAGTTTCTTCCGCACTTGTGCAGCCTGTCGAAAGTCCTGGTCTTGAGCCCACGCAACACTTTAGCATTTGCCCTCTCCGCTTGACCGTTGCTTCTCGGGTGAGCAACAGAAGCGAAGCAGACCTTGGCACCAAGATCTTGGACGTACTGCATGAAGGTGCGGCTTGTGAATTGCGTACCGTTGTCGGTGATTATCCTGTTAGGGATCCCGAAGCGGCAAACAATCGACCTGAAGAACTTGACTGCTGACTGTGCTATCACCTTCCTCACTACTTCCACTTCCGGCCACTTTGTGAACTTGTCGATTGCAATGTACAAGTACGCAAAGCCCCCGACTGCTCGGGGAAAGGGGCCGAGGATGTCGAGCCCCCAGACCGAAAATGGCCAGGATAAAGGGATCGTCTGGAGAGCTTGAGCTGGTTGGTGTATCTGCTTGGAATGGAACTGGCATGCTTCACACTTGGTTACTTGTGCAGTTGCATCCTTGAGGGCTGTCGGCCAAAAGAAACCTTGCCGGAATGCTTTGCCGGCAAGTGCTCTTGCGCCAATGTGGTGACCACATATGCCTCCATGTATCTCTGCCAACAGCTTTTGTCCGTCTTCCCGGTGAATACACTTCAATTTCACACCGTTGAGTCTTCTTCTGTACTGTGTGTCATCGACAAACTGGTACATACTTGACTGTCGGGCTACTCTTTCCGCTTCTTCTTGCTCTTCGGGAAGTTCTCCTGTCTGAAGGAAACAGACAATCTGCTGTGTCCATGTTGGAGCTTGTGGCTCGACAACAAGGACTAAAGGAAAATCTGCTGCTGCGGGAACATCCGCTTCTACGGCGAGAACCTGCGGCTCTACCGGAGCTTGACGTTCCCCGGCAAGCTTGCCGGAGCAAAACTTGTCGGGAGCTTCTGCTTCAACGGAACAAACCCTAGGCCTTGCCGGAGCAGACTGCTCCTCAGCGCTCTTGGCGTTGATCTTGGGGACCTTCTTGGCGGCGGCTTCAGGAAGCTCTGCCGGAAAATAGTCACCAGAAATCAACTTCCTCTTCTTGCTCTGTCCAGTTGATGGCGTTACAGACGGTTGAGTCAGCTTGAGCACAAAGATCCCTGGTTCCACAGGTAACTTAAGTGCGGCGCACTTTGATAGGCCATCGGCAATGGCGTTCTGAGCTCTTGGAACATGCTCCATCTGTAGGCCGTCAAAGTGCTCTTCTAGCTTTCTCACTTCGTTGACATAGGCTTCCATCAATGGACTCTGATAGCTCTTGTTCACTTGGCGGACGACAAGCTGCGAGTCACCCCTGACAATGAGCTTCTTGATCCCAAGGTCTGCCGCGATCCTGAGACCGGCAAGCAAGCCTTCATACTCTGCAGTATTGTTTGTTGCTTGCTCCTTGGGAAAGTGCATCTGGACTATGTACTTGAGGTGCTCTCCGGTGGGTGCGATAAGTAGCACGCCAACACCGGCGCCTTGCAGCGAAAAGGCACCATCAAAGTACATCAGCCACTCTTTGCTTGCTTCCTCGACGGGGATGCTCGTTTCTGGAATTTCTTCATCTGGTGTTGGCGTCCATTCTGCTATGAATTCTGCCAATGCTCTGCTTTGGATAGTTGAAGTACTCTCAAACTTGAGGCCAAAGCTTGACAGTTCCAGTGCCCACTCAACAATCCTGCCTGTCGCTTCTCGATTCTGTAGTATCCTCTTCAGCGGAAAACGAGTGACAACTGTGATCTCATGTGCTTGGAAGTAATGGCGCAGCTTTCTCGAGGCCATGAGAAGGCCGAAAAGCAATTTCTGCATGCCAGAGTACCTTGACCTAGCCCCCTGCAGAAGGGAACTGACAAAGTAAACTGGGCGCTGTACCATTCTCTTCTGTATCTCCTCGCGCGCCTGCGCAGATCCATCCTTGTCGGGACCAGAGCTTGTCGGGGGAGCCCCCTGCTTGTCGCTGGATGCGCCTGCCGTGGTTGCTGACTCGTCATCTGCCTCCCTCTCTGCTACTAACGCAGCACTAACCACTTGATTGGTTGCCACTATATACAGCAGCAACTTCTCTTGTGGCTTAGGTGCGACAAGTGTTGGAGTGGAGGACAGGTATCTCTTCAAGTCTTGCAGCGCAGCCTCCGCTTCCGGAGTCCATTTCATTGGACCTGCCTTTTTCAATATTTTGAAAAACGGCAGGGTGCGCTCAGCAGACCTAGAGATAAACCTGGTGAGAGCAGCCACGCAACCGGCAAGTCTTTGTACATCCTTGACGCGCTTTGGTGCTTCAATCTTCTCAATGGCCTTGATCTTGTCGGGATTGACTTTGATTCCCCGCTGAGATACGAAGAACCCGAGAAGCTTGCCGGAGGAGACTCCAAACACACACTTCTCGGGGTTGAGCTTGAGGCTGATCTTGCACAGATTTGCAAAGGTCTCGCCTAAATCTTGAATTAGAGTTGCCTTGTCCTTGCTCTTGACCACTATGTCATCCATGTAGGCTTCCACATTTCTGTGTATTTGTGGCTCAAGAGCAACATGGACTACCCTTGCAAATGTTGAACCAGCATTTTTTAAACCGAAAGGCATCCGTATGAAACAGTACGTGCCACATGGAGTGATGAATGCGGTCTTCTCCTCATCCTCTTCTGCCATGAAGATCTGATGGTATCCTGAGTATGCGTCAAGAAATGAAAGCAAGTCACACCTGGCCGTGGAGTCAACAATATGGTCAATGCACGGCAAAGGAAATGGGTCTTTGGGACAAGCTTTGTTAACATCGGTAAAGTCGATACAAAGTCTCCATTTCCCGTTCGCCTTGAGCACGACTACAGGATTGGCCAACCACGTAGGATGGAGCACTCCTCTGACAAGGCTTGCTGCTTCCAACTTCTTGATCTCTTCTACGATGAATTCTTGGTGCTCCACTGCTTGCTTCCTGACCTTCTGCTTGACGGGCCGCGCATGAGGACAAATGGCAAGATGGTGCTCAATTACTTTCCTGGGAGCACCAGGGATGTCAGACGGTTGCCACGCAAACACGTCAACGTTCGCCCGCAGGAAAGCAATGAGCGCGCTTTCCTATTTAGGGTCGAGAGTGGCACTGATGGTGAAGGTACCACCAGTGCCGTCCTCCTTGGAGGACACCTTCTTGGTCTCTGGCGGAGCTGCCATTGTCTTCTTACACTTGCCGGTGGAGCTCGATGGTGCGTCCTCGACGGCAGCGCAGCACTCCGAAGAGGTGCGCTTGCCGGAGTGGGCATCAGAACTCTTGCCGGACTTGGTCTTCTTCTTCCCCCCGGGAGCTTCAACGACAGGTGACTTGCGATCTGTTGCGGCTGCCACTTCCTGGTAGATCTTGTCGGCGCAGAGAAGAGCATCCTTCTTGTCGCCAGGGACAGAGATGACGCTTATCGGGCCTGGCATCTTCAGCATGTTGTATGCGTAGTGAGAGGCTGCCATGAACTTGGCGAGTGCTGGACGACCGAGTATCCCATTGTAAGGTATTGGAAAATCGGCAACGTCAAAAGTTACCCTCTCAGTCCTGAAGTTCACCTCGCTGCCAAATGTTACTGGCAATATGACCTTCCCCTTCGGCTTGCTCCTTCCCGAGTTGATTCCTTGGAATGTGCCGGTCTCTTCAAGCTCGCTGTCAGGGGTCTGGAGTTTCTGGAGTACAGCGGAGGAGATCAGGTTCAAGCCGGCCCCGCCGTCAACTAGCATCTTAGTGACCTTGAGGTTGCGGATAGTTGGTGAAACCAACATCGGCAAGCACCCGACCGCAGTTGTGCGATCAGGGTGGTCCTCAATATCAAAGATGATAGGCGTGCTGGACCATTTCAGAAGCTTGCGTGACTCGACAGGTGGTTCCGCCGCATTGACTTCCCGCACCCACTGCTTGAGTTGGCAGTGCGAAGTATGCAGAGAAGCACCGCCGTCAACGCACAAGACCTCTGTGGCTTTCTGGAACTCCTTCTCACTGGTCTCGACATCATCCATGTCTTCGTCGTTGTCGTCATCTTCATCCTTGTCGCGGCCGCGGGGAGGTCTGTCTCCTTGCCGCTGCCTGGCCTTGCCGCGGCGTCCTCCCCGGCCGGCGCACTTCTTGCCGGATTCTCCAGCGCCTCCTTGGGCCCTCTCCTTGTCGCGTCGCTCGTATTCAGCCTTTTGCTGCTGGACAAGCTGCTCGACCTTCTTGCAGCTCTGGAGGTCATGGCCCTTGGTGCGGTGGATCTTGCAGTACTGCTTGTCGGTGCCGTCCTGCTTGTCGAAGACCGCCACAGTCTGGAAGTTGGTGCATGCGGCAATCTCCTTGTCGGAGCTGCCAGCTTTGGCTTTCTTGGCGCCACCTTCGTTGCCGGACTGCTCAATGACTAGCACATCTTTGCCTTTCTTCTTCCTGTTGTTCTGCCGCCGGTTTTTCTTTGCCGGCGCAGCATCCTCGCTGTCAGATCCTCCTGCTCCTGTATTCTCTCCGGGGAGTTTCCTCCCTTCCTCAGCACGTGCACACTTGTCGGCCAGGGCATACAGCTCACTGACGTCTCTGATCTTGCACATCGCCATCTCCTCCCACATCCTGCGGTTACGCACGTTCTGATGGAATGTGCTGATGACCGCGGCAGGGTGGACATCTGGGATGTTGTGCTGTACACGGCTGAATCTCTGAATGTACTTGCGCAGGGGCTCTCCTTCCTTCTGGGCGAGCAGATAAAGGTCAATCTCTTGTCCATGAGGTTTGTGGCCGCCTGTAAAGGCGCCGACAAACTGATGGCATAGGTCTCCCCAGGAGGATATGGAGTTGTCTGGCAAGCGCATGAGCCAGGACCTGACGTTGGGCTTGAGCACCAGCGGGAAGTAGTTGGCAAGGATCTTGTCGTCCCGCCCCCCGGCAGCCTGCACTGTGATGGTGTAGATGCTGAGGAACTCCGACGGATGCGACTTGCCGTCGTACTTCTCTGGTACGTTTGGCTTGAAATTCTTCGTGCTGGGCCACTGGACTTGCCGCAGCTCACGAGTAAACGCAGGGCAACCTCGATCCCCCTACCTGGCGCGCCAAAGATGTCGGGGGACTAATCAACGAGCACCTATGGGACCGGCGGACCGAGTCCCTTTCGGTTCGGCGGGGGCGAGGGTCGCACGAAGAGCGGATCGAGGCGAAGCACACGAGCAGTTTACCCAGGTTTAGGCCGCACGGATGCGTAAAACCCTACTCCTGCTTTGTGGTTTGTATTGAGTTCTTGCTCGGGAGCGCGGAGTGCTACAGTACACCTCAGCAGCTAACGAGACCGAGCGTGAGTGTTCTCTTCCTCCTCCCTCTACGTTGCGCATGGGCCTCCTTTTATATGCTCAAGGGGTCACCGACAGGTGGCAACGTAGACAAGGGTAAAAATGGAAAGGTGTTGCGGTTGGTACAGCTACTTGCTAAGTGTATCATACCTAACTCTGACGGCAGGGGACCAGGGCATTAAATGCCCGTCTGCGTCGCCTAAATAGTGCAAAAGGGACCATCAGGGACGCCACCGCTCGCCACGATGGCAATCTTGTCAGTACTGCTTGCCACCGTGCACCGCTGGCTGCACAGCCCCCCGCCATGTACGCCTAGAAGGGTCCCACAGCGACACATTGGTGGATGTGCTGGAGCGCGGGCACAGAGTGGTGGCTTGCCGCGGTAAGCGCCTTGCCGCGGTCGTTGTCTTGTCGCGTCCGGGAGCTTGTCGCTCACCGGGCCTTGCCGGGACGCGTGGTGTGTCGCGGCAAGTTCCTTGAGATGCCTTGGTTGGCCTTCCCGGCAAGCTCCTCTTGCCGGGGTCTTGTCTCCTTGGCTTGGATACTTTGTCCTTGAATGGCTCCAAAGGAACCACGGAGGACCTTGGCGGTCACCCGGCAAGCCTTGCCGCGGGATGCTGCGACTGCCCGTGCACAAGTTCGGGATACTAGGGTACCCCTACTCTAGTACACCGACAAGTAGAGAGCGAGCCGGACACATTTATGAGACGGCCTCAGGATTATGTAAGCCGATGGGCGTCAGGCTATGTATATAAAGGGACGACCCGGCGGCGGTTTAGGGACAACAAACAATAACTCGAGAGCTAGGAAAAGCGGATTCGCTCCCTGCTCATCGAAACCCAAGCAATTCCATCATGACTGCACGTAGGCTTTTACCTTCACCATAAGGGGCCGAACCAGTATAATTCCTTGCGTCCCTTTGCCGCTTTAACCCCTTTAAGCTAACCCATCGCGATGGCTCCACGACTAAGTCCTTTCACGAGGACATCTGTCGTGACTATTCCACGATAGTTGGCGCCCACCATGGGGCTATCGCAAAATGGTTTCGAGTTCTTGAAGGGTTGCTTCGAAGGGTTCAAGGGATACGCTGTGGGCCGGATTGGCAAGAGTCGTCGCGGCAAGCTCTACATCGATGACGCAGGCTAGGGCCCCGAGGCCGGCTTGATCGAGTACGGGACTGGGTCCACTTTGGCGGAATACACGTCTTCATTGGCAAGATCGGTGAACCGGGCCCTGAGCCGGACGTATGCACCGAGATCATCAAGATGGCTCAGCGTGCGACCTGCCCGCGTTCAGCATGCCGTGAAGCGTGCCTTCATGGGAGTCATCCATGGAGAGGAATCTGAGGATAGATCATCTGGTTGCGAAACCGTCGTTTACTCTGATGACGAGTCTTCAACCGTAGAAACCGAGTCACTGTATCAGCTGCATGATGGCCGGATTAGCGGTGGTTCTGAAGGTTATAGTATTCCGGACCTCCTTGAACAGCTGAGCCGAGTTGCGATCTTCATGGCCGGCACACAATCGGTGCAACATTATTCTACCACCGCAGTGGTGATTTCCGGTTCAGCAGCGGCAACACCAGTCGGGGCAGGGGGTTCTGCACCACCATCGGCTCAGGTTTTATCCGATTTGTTCGACACTTTGGCAACGTTGCTAGCAGCGGAGGTTGACGCGGCAAACCGGGATCAGCATAACACAGAGATTGCAGAGGTGAAAGATCAGATAGCTCAAGCTAAGGTGGATCTGGCAGCGGAGAACCCGAGGATGGCCGCTGAGCGGGCCGGATTAGAGGCACATGCCTATCAGATTATGCTGGACCAAAGTGCGTCAGATGATGTCATGAGGAGAAGGTACCAATCTCACCTTCCGTCGGTTTACGAGGGAATAAACCTCTTTAACACGTCAGGAGAAGGCACCAGCAACCAGCCAGTGGTAAACCGAGCAGAGGCACCTGGGACAGGGGCATCGGTTCAGCCACACGCGATGGATCTACCCCCTCAGCCTCGTCAGCACAATGTCCCATCACGGCACGTCTCAACGCCTCCGGGTCATTACTCTAACCCATTGGATAACATCGTTGCCGCCGATTCGCGATTGGCAGCTCTCTCGATCAATGGCGAGTCCCCTGTAGTAGTTGAGACACAACGGGCTAGGGAGCTCCTTCAGATGGCCTTTACTCAGCAGCAGGCCTATTCATATAGCCATGAAAGGATTCATTCTACTCCCCGCCCGAGCCGGAGTTACAGCAGGCATATGGATGAACCAGCCGTATCAAGCAGTGCGCGGAATCGTAATCCGCCCCGTGGCCATAACCCGACGGGTGGCGGTGGTGATGCTCAGGATGTGGTGGATCGCGTTAGGGCATGTTGAGTCGCTGAGTTAGCGGTGCAACACGAAGCCCACCAACTAACTCCGGTTCGTCCAACAACGTCGGTGGAACCAGGGGTTACCTCCAGTTCTTTGGGGGTACCGTATCTCGTCCCAGCGCTGCGCAATGTATGGCTGCCCAAGGATTTCAAAGGCCCGCGTAAGGTGCCGAATTACACTGCCGATTTATCGCTCCAGTCATGGGTTGAAATCTATGAGATGGCGATGGAGATGCTGGATGTGGATGATGCGGCGTGTGCTAAATACTTTACCATGATGTTGGAGGGAACAACTCGAACATGGTTGAAAAACCTTTCGGCTAACTCCATTGGGTCATGGGCCGAGTTAAGGGCCTGGTTTATCCAGAATTCCAAGGATATGTGCAAGCAACCCATGTCAATTGTGGACTTAGCTGCATGTGTCCAGGAGGAAGGAGAGTCAGCAACTCGTTGGGTGCGTCGGGTTTCGGAAATTATGCATTCATCAGACCGTATCAACGCTGATACAGGAGTTTTAACATCGGAAGGCAATTGTCGGTTTGCACCTCTAAAGTTGAAGTTGGGACGGCTCAAAGGTCATTGCAATGACATGCGAACACTTACGACAGCTCTGGTGAAGTATGCCGATTCTGATAGTACCAAGGACCCCGAGTCTGACGACGACAAGACAGGGAAGGGAAAGAAGAGCGGCAACACCAAAGGGCAGCAACATAACCCGGCGGGTCATGGAAACAACGGTAAGCGTAAAGTGGATAGCAGTTTAGATTTTGTGGCTAATACCAATGCGCAGGACAAAGGCCGGCGCCGTAAGGGTAAACCGCCCCCGCGTGGTGGAGTACCAAGTCCCAATCCAGAACGCCTGTCTCACCTCTTGAACCAGCCTTGCTCGAAGCACGGGTCGCGGGATAAGCCGGCCACGCACCTATTTAAGGATTGTTATATTATGCAGGAATTCAAAAATTCAGATTTTTTCGGTATAATCATGGACCGGGCGGCGGTTCAGGCCCCGGATCTCATGGGCCGGGTTATGGTGGAGGCAGTTCCAGTTCAGGTTTTCACGGTAATCAGAGCGGACATGGTAATCAAGGCAATCAGGGCAACCAAGGTGGTTATAAGCATCAGGAGAGTCAGCAGCAACAGCAACAGTCGGGTTACCAGAGCAACCCGAAGCAATTGAATAGTGGGCAGTACCATGCCTTCACCACAAGTCTAAGCAAGCGCGATCAGAAGCTTCATAAAAAGGCAGTGAACTCCGTTGAACCAGCGGTGCCCCGTTACTTGCGCTGGTCTGAATAGCCCATTGTGTGGAGTCGAGAGGATCATCCACCTCGGGTGGATAACCCAGGTCATCTGGCATTAGTGGTGGCACCTCAGGTTGGAGAATACAAGTTCACCAAGGTACTCATGGATGGAGGAAGTAGTATCAATATCCTTTATTATGAAACCTTCCATCGCATGGGGTTAACAGATAAGAATCTTAAACCATCAAAGACCGTTTTTCATGGTGTGGTGCCTGGTAAGTCGGCACATCCTGTTGGGAAGATAGCTCTGGAGGTGGCTTTTGGAGATGAGCATAACTCGAGATCAGAAACATTGACCTTTGAGGTAGTAACGATCAAGAGCCCATATCATGCCCTGTTTGGACGACCGGCTTATGCCAAGTTCATGGCAAGGCCCCGTTATGTTTATCTACAACTCAAGATGCCGGGTCACAAGGGAATCATCACGTTACATGGAAGCCGTAAGATCGCTTTGGAATGTGAAGAAGGTGATGCGGCTTATGCTGAGTCAGTTTGTGCAACAGAAGAGTTGAAGTTCTACAAGGACAATGTTGATACGACAGATATGACTTCGTTGAAGAAAAAAACTACAGAGCATGATCCGGCCTTAAAGTTTAAATCGGCTGATGAGACTAAGCTGGTTGATTTTGTTCCTGGAGATTCATCTCAACAGTTTAGTATCAGTGCTAACTTGGATCTGAAATAGGAAAGCGCGCTCATCGAGTTCATCCATGAGAACTGGGACATCTTTGCATGGAAATCCTCTGACATGCCAGGTGTACCGAGGGAACTCGTTGAGCACACTCTCAATATCGACGCCAAGTTTAAACCAGTTATGCAATTTCTCCGCCGGTTCAATGAAGAAAGACCCAAGGCCATTGGTGAGGAAGTAGCCAGGCTCTTGGCGGCTGGGTTTATCATTGAAGTATTTCATCCTGAGTGGTTGGCTAATCCGGTGTTGGTACTTAAGAATAACGACACTTGGCGTATGTGTGTGGACTACAAAGATTTGAACAAGGCTTGTCCGACAGATCCTTTTGCTCTCCCTCATATTGATCAAATCATTGATGCTACGACGGGTTGTGAGCGTTTGAGATTTTTGGATGCATACTCTGGTTACCATCAGATCAAAATGGCAGTTAAGGACCAGGAGAAGACAGCTTTTATAACTCCTTTTGGAGCCTTCTACTATGTCTCTATGCCTTTTGGGCTCAAGAGTGCCCAAGTGACTTATCAACGCTGTGTGTAGAATTGTCTTCATAATCAAATCGGCCGCAATGTTCATGCTTATGTGGATGACATTGTGGTGAAATCGAGAAAGGAGGAGACATTGATAGATGACTTGAAGGATACCTTTGATAACCTCCGGGTTTATAAAATGATGCTTAATCCGGCCAAGTGTGTCTTTGGTGTACCGGCAGGAAAGCTCTTGGGCTTTCTGGTGTCTAATAGGGGCATTGAAGCTAATCGGGAGAAAATCAAGGCCATAACCTCTTTGGCTAAACCAAAGTGTATCAATGATGTTCAACGCCTGGCAGGCTGGATTGCAGCTTTGAGCCGGTTTATCAGTCGCCTTGGGGCGAAGACCATCCCTTTATATTAGATGCTGAAGAAGATGGATGACTTTGTTTGGAGTGAGGCTTCCAATGAAGCGTTTGAGAGTCTAAAGCGGCAGCTAGCTGAACCGCCTGTCCTTGCTGCTCCCATTGATAAAGAGGCCTTGTTGTTATATGTGGCTGCTAATGCCCGGGCTGTTAGCGTGGCTATTGTTGTGGAGCGCAAGGAGGCTGGAAAGGAGTATCCATTTCAATAGCCGGTTTATTATATCAGTGAGGTGCTTATTGAGTCTAAGAAGATGTACCCACATTGGCACAAGCTGGTGTATGGAGTTTTCATGGCGATCCGGAAGCTCAAGCACTATTTTCTGAGTCATCCTATCATTGTGGTCAATTCTGCCCCCTTGGGGGATATCATCCAAAATAGAGAAACAACTGGACGGATTGCCAAATGGGCTATTGAGCTTGGACCTCACGGGTTAAAATATACGCCTCACACAACAATCAAATCCCAAGCACTTGTGGACTTCATCAATGATTGGACAGACTTGCAGGCACTGGAGGAAAAGTCAGATAACACTTATTGGACTATTCATTTTGATGGATCCGACAATTGGAAGGCTCGGGGGCTGGATTCATATTAACTTCCCCACGAGGTGATAAGTTTTGTTATGTTCTCCGTTTAATGTTCCCTTGCACTAACAATGCAGCTGAATATGAGGGCTTGCTCCATGGTCTTCGGATGGCTAAGGAGATGAGTTTAAGCCTGGTTAAATGCTTTGGCGAGTCAGACCTGGTGGCTCAACAGGTGTCTGGCACTTGGGATTCCAAGGATCCACTCATGGCGGCGTATCGACGAGAGGTGGACATAGTGGTTGGTCATTTCAAGGGTTATCAGGTTGACCATATAGACCGGCGAAAAAATGAAGCGGTGGACGCTTTAAGTCGCTTAGGCTCTCAACGTAAACCGGTGCCGCCCAATGTCTTCCTGGATGTGCTACATAATCCATCCGTCAAGATACCTACAGAGGAGGATTTGGATGTTCCTGACCCAGAGGCTCAATTGGTGGCGGCTCTTCATGTTATCCCGGATTGGACAGTCCCATACCTGGTGTACATGAACCGGGGCGAGTTACCAGACGATGAAACTTTGGCCCGACAGATAATCCAGCGATCCAAGTCAATGACCATTATCAATGTGGAGTTGCATCATTGCAGCGTAACGGGGGCGTTTCAGCGTTGTGTGTCTCCTCAAGAGGGATGTGAGATTTTACGTGAGATCCACGAACGAGATTGTGGTCACCATGCCGGTTCAAAATCCTTGGTAGCTAAGGACTTCCATCACGGTTTTTATTGGTTGACGGCTCATGTTGATGCTGAGGATTTGGTAAACAGGTGTGACGGTTGTCAGAAGTTTGCACGCCGCGCTCATGTTCCGGCTCAAGAAGTTTACCAAGTGGGTAGAAGCAGAGCCAGTCAGTAAGTATGATGCGGCCACTGTGGTTCAATTCATCAAAATGGTGATATTCCGTTTTGGTTTTCCACACGGCATCATAACTAATAATGGTACTAATCTGTCCAAGGGTGCTATGGAAGAATTTTGTCAACGTAAGCACATCCGGCTTGACGTATCATTAGTGGCTCACCCCCAATCTAATGGTCAAGCAGATAGAGCCCATCAAGAGATTTTGAGAGGCATCAAGCCCCAGCTTATGGTTCCTTTAAAGTGGACGTCGGGTTTTTGGGTGGAGGAGTTACCTTCCGTGTTATGGAGTATCAACATCACATCGAACAGATCTACGGGTTACATGCCCTTCTTCGTGGTTTACGGAGCAGAGGTGGTTCTCCGTAGTGACATCCGTCATGACTCGCCCCCTGTGGTGGCTTATGTTGAAGCTGATAATGAGAAAGCACGCCAGGATTCACTGGACCTGTTAGATGAGGAGCGTGATCTTGCAGCGGCACGTTCGGTGATTTATCAACAAGATCTGCAACGTTATCACAACCGCAGGGTTAAGACCAGAACCTTTCGAGAAGGTGATCTGGTGCTCTGGCTCATCCAGGATCAGACTTATATGCACAAGCTGTCCCCACCTTGGGAAGGACCTTTTGTGGTCAGCAAAAATCTGCACAATGGATCATACTACCTTATTGATGTTCGAGAGCATAAAGACTCACGTAAATCGGAGGAGGAGACCCAACGGCCGTGGAATATAGCTCATCTTCAGCCTTACTATACTTGAGCTACAGGCTCTTCTTATGTACATAGTTTTGACAATGTATATATTATGATCAATATAATAAACCGAAGCCTCAGCTAAAGCGGGGTATCTGTTGTTTTTCTTATATCATGTGTGGTTACATGGGGGCTTTTGTTCATAGAGCGGAGTCTGGTTTACCCCTTGATTCAGCTTATACAGTCTTATATAAAAATCATTTGGGGGCTTGGTCGTACTCGAACCATCACTACACCTCTTGATTAGCGCAAGGCTACCAGAAACATCACTTGGGGGCTTGGTCGTATTCGAACCATAGCTACACCTCTTGATCAGCTCAAAGCCAAAAAGAAAATTACTTAGGGGCTAAAGAGAGTGTTGAAAAAGAACAACTCAAACATAGGAACCCACTGAGCACAGCTCAAAATATTGCTTGGGGATTCTTTGCTTCGCAATGAACACATAATCTACACTTGTAATAGGCTATCAAGCCACGGCTTGGAAGCCTGGTGTATACACCTAAAACCCTGGGTTAGCCTGCCTTTTTAAGTAAGCCACTCCGTCCAGGTAAACCTGGTATGACCCGCTGAAATTTTGACAAGTCAATCTCATAGACCCTGAACTTGTCAAAGTTAAAACGACGATTGGTTAAAGATTGAGGTCCATCTTAAAAGGCTTTGTAAAATGGTTTAACTTAGTGGCCTGGCAGCCCATGATAAGCCTTGAATTTGGGGCCTGTCAGCCCGTGAAAAGCCTCGACTACAAGTTTTCATATGCTTTTATTTGCCAAGTTTTTTCCTGATCTGATGAGATTTATAATGGTTTTGATAAACCGGCATTCATTAACCCGATTCAGCTTTCAACTACAAGTTGTCAGTACATGATCAAGCATACTCAACGCTTTTTAATCCAGTCTGGTTTTGACTATGAGTCGCAAGTGTTACACGGATAATCCGGTGTTTATCATAAATCGGTACGGTTTTATCATAAACCGGCACAATGTGGAAGGAGTTATAAGTAATTGGGGTTGTTGCCATCACTGCAAAAGTTGGTCAACCAATATTGTGATTCAATGTCACAGGTATCATTTATTTTCATATTTGATTATCTTTTTACAGCCTTGGTTATCAATCCATAGGCCACATGTTTGGGCATCATGACCCGTCCAGCGGTAAACCACTCTGACACTTTCAAATTTCTTGTATGCAGGAACAATTTAAATAACACCGCCATGGATTATGAACATAATATATCCTAACGCATGGTGGATTTGCAGTATCAGGCAAAATAAGTATGCACAATGGCATAGCGGACCAAGTGTTTTAAGCTAGCCTATTACAAGGCGCTTTAAATGCCCGAAAGAATAATTGTTTTCAACAAAGTGTGGCAGTACGCCGAAGGATAAACCGGCCTCTGGATCATGACTCGTCACTGGGCTGAGTTGAAGGCTGTGAATCGTCCTGCGATGGTGCATCTTCCTCCTCTCTACCAAGTGGCTGGAAGTCAATGGTTGCCCAATCGATTCCAACTAAGGCTTGGAACACAACTTCATCACTTATAAGGTTTGAGGGGTTAACATCAGGGGCATAGGTGTGCTTACGGATTGGCGGAGTAAGATCTTCTTCATCATGTGTTGGCGCAGGAAGTCTTTTATGATCAGAGTCATAAACCGACTGATAGTGAGAGAGATCTGTTTCTGCGGCCAATTTGCTCGCTATGGGGCGCATTTCTTTTGTCAGCCTTCGAAGATCATCATTGTTAAACTCTGATATGTCCTCTTTTATGCTAGGATAGCCTCTGCCGATATCCAACGAGTCAAGATCCGGTATCCATGCCTTGGCCCGCATTAGTGCAGTCAGCACACCTGCCCTCGCACCTGATCTCTTTAACTCGTCCAAACAGGCAGGCAACATTGACAGTTTCTCAATGGTTTCCTTTACCAGAGTTGGAGGCGGTTTGTTATGCGCAGCAGTGCAGATGGCCCGTTGAGCTTCGGAATATAATTGCTCTATCGGAGTATAGGTATCCTTCAGCTTCATCCGCATGTCAGAGCCCAGGTGGGTAATGCGGGTTCCTGTGTCATTAAAGTAGCAGTAAACCGGTCAACTGATGAGATAATATATATTAACAAATTTATCTGAGGAGACTTACCAAACACAGCAGAGGTCATGGCATTTATTTCCCGCTTTAAACCGGCCAGTTCTTCAACCACCGGTATAAGGGCTGCTTCTGTGTCTTCAGCTCTTTTTTGTAATCCGGTCTTCTCAGTGCCCCAATCCGCCCGTTCCTTGTTAAAAGCTTCTTTTAGCTTCTCCATGGCTTCTAAGGCACTGGTCAATTCCTCTTTGGCTTTGGAGGTTTCCACTTGCTGTGATTTGATGTTTTCTTGAAGATCAGCGGTTTGGGCTTCCTTTTTGCTCAGCTCAGCCTACAAGAGAAGGTCATATTATGAGGTGGCAGTGAATATTCGAAGTCCCAAGCACAATACAAGTATTATTCTTGATACTTGGGGGCTAATGTATGGTTGCTCAAAGTAACATTGATTAAAGTCCCGGTTCAACTTGGAAAGATAAACCGGCCCTTGGGGACTACACAGGCTAAAGTTAAAAGATTACAATGTTAAAGTACCGGTTTATCTTAAAAAGATAAACCAGCCCTTGGAGGATAAGCATGCAAAGTTGAGGTATAACAAAGTCCTGGTTTAGATTGGCTTCATAAATCAGCCCTTCGGGGTTACTAGAGTTGGTACTTGAAATTGGACATAAGAGAGAAAAGGTTATGTAGTTACCTCATAATGCTCCTTCATCAGATTCACTAAACTGGCTTCCTAGTCACGGTTTGCGTACAGACGATTTAAAAAACCAGAATGAAGTTCTTGGGCGTTGAGGTGGGTGTAGCTTGACAAGTCTGTGCTCCATTTGCCTTTGCCCATAGCAGAAATTTCCTCTTTGGCACTATGCTTTGATAATGCAAAAGGATTGCCAGGGGTGGTGTGGCTAGCGCCAGTAATTATAATATCACCTTCCTTGTTGCCAGCAGCCTTTTCTGGAGTTGATGATTCATCAGCAGCCTTAGCTAGACTTGACGGTTTATCATCAGTTGGGACCGGGCTTTCTGGTTTATCCGCATGAACTGTTGTATCAACTTCTACTTGTTCAGCAAAGTCATGATCTTGAGGTGGCAGATCATCAAGCATGGCGTCAGCATTTGCTCCCTCTGGTTCTGGAGTTCTCTCCGGTTCAGTAGCCACATTGTCATCAGATGGTTTATCTACCCGAGCTTTCTTGCTGGGTATGGCCTTGGCTCTGAAAGGAAAAGATATAAAGGTTAGTATAGCACACAAGTATAAAGCATTGAAAGGAGTAAGTTTAAAGTGTTTACCCAGGGACAGTCTTAAGAGGAGGGAGCTGTCTGGCCGTTGACTCGCCGGATGATGAAAGAGGCATTCCCTGATAATTTGAATCAGATGGATTAAGAGGCTGTCGGAAATAACCCGCCTTGGGATAAGAAGTATCAGAAGTGTTTGAGACCTCAGATCGACGCTTCCGAACCGGCATGTTCGGTAAACCGGCCGAAGTGACTACTTGGCCGCTATGCCGGGTTGTGCGGCGAGCTTCGTGTTGCTACTTCTTCAAAAGAAAGTTTGGGTCCTGTTGGGGATATTACTACTAGGCATAAACCGGCCTATTTGGGCCGGATTAACTTCATTAGTAGTTAAGTATGTTAAAGCCCGAGAAGGCAGATAGGGGCTCAAGGCCCATGGTCGGTTCAAGGTTGTAGCCATAAACCGGCGTTGATAGTTAACTTGTATTATAAGTTAGGAATAAGTAGAGACCAAACTGGACACATCTATGAGCCGGTATTGGGACTCTGTGAACCGACGGGCGTCACCCGTGTATATAAGGGGACGACCCGGCGGCGGTTCAAGGACAACAGACAACGACTCGAGACATAGGAGAAGCTTGTTTGCTCCCTAGTCATCGAAACCCCATCAATTCCATCACAACTAGACGTAGGGATATTACTACTAGGCATAAACCGGCCTATTTGGGCCGGATTAACTTCATTAGTAGTTAAGTATGTTAAAGCCCGAGAAGGCAGATAGGGGCTCAAGGCCCATGGTCGGTTCAAGGCCTGTAGCCATAAACCGGCGTTGATAGTTAACTTGTATTATAAGTTAGGAATAAGTAGAGACCAAACTGGACACATCTATGAGCCGGTATTGGGACTCTGTGAACCGACGGGCGTCACCCGTGTATATAAGGGGACGACCCGGCGGCGGTTCAAGGACAACAGACAACGACTCGAGACATAGGAGAAGCTTGTTTGCTCCCTAGTCATCGAAACCCCATCAATTCCATCACAACTAGACGTAGGCTTTTACCTTCATCGAAGGGGCCGAACTAGTATAAACTCTCTTGCGTCCCTGTGTCTGCTTTAACCCCTTCAAGCTAACCCGTCGCGATGGCTCCACGACTAAGTCCTTTCTCTAGGACATCTGCCGTGACAAAACCACGACAGTTGGCGCCCACCGTGGGGCTATCGCATGATTGCTTCAAGTTCTTGGAGGGCCGCTTTGAATGACTCGAGGGCTACGCCGTAGGCCGGATGACTAAGAGTCGTCGCGGCAAGCTCTACATCGACGATGCAGGCTGGGGCCCCGAGGCTGGCTCAGTTGAGTACGGGTACCGGGTCCCCTTTGGTGGCATTCACGTTTTCATTGGCAAGATCGGTGAACCAGGCCGTGAGCCGGACATCTGCACCGACCTCGTCGAGACGGCTCAGCGTGCGTGATCCGCCCGGGTTAAACCGGCCATGAAGCGTGCCTTCGTGGGAGTCATCCATGGAGGAAGTTATGAGGATGGATCGGAATCTCGCGGCGAGACCGTCGTTTGTTCCGATGACGAGTCATCGAACGGAGAAACCGAATCTCTTTATCAGCTACAAGATGGTCAGATTGGGGGCTGTTCCGATGGCGACAATATTCCGGACCCCTCTGATCTGCCCAACCGAGTTGGAATATTCATGGCCGGCACACAAGCAGCGCTTCATTCTTCGACCGCTGCGGCAACAACCTCCGGTTCAGCAGCGGCGACGGCTGCCAGGGCAGGTGGCCCTGTGCGCCCGCCGGCTCAAGTTCTATCAAAGCTATTTGATGCATTGGCTGTGCTTATGGCGGAAGCTAATCCGGCGGATCAGGACGTCCACAACGCGGAGATTGCAAAGATAAAGGAACAGATCACCCAGGCCAAGGCGGATCTGGCAGCTGAGGACACCAGGATGGCCACAGAGCGGGCCGCTCTAGACGCACAAGCCTACAGGCTCATGTTGGACCAGAGCGCGTCGCGGGAAGTCATGAGGAGGAAGTACCGATCCTGTTTGCCTCCGGTTTTCGAGGCCAGAGACCTTTTCAACACCCAGGAGTAGGAACCAGTAATCCGCTGGAGGGAAACCGGGCGGAAGCTCCTGGGACTGGTGCACCGGTTCAGCCTCGTCGGATGGACCCGCCTCGTCAAAACACCGTTATACCTCAAGCTGTTTTAACACCTCTGGGTCACTACTCCAACCCAATGGACAATCTCGTCGCCGCTGCTGCACGGCTGGAGGCCATTCCAATTGAAGGTGACTCGCCGCAGGCAGTAGAAACGCGACGGGTCAAGGAGCTTCTGAGGACAGCTTTGGTCCAACAGGAAGCATACTCGTACAGCCGCGACCGGATCCACTCAACCCCCCGTCCAAGCCGGAGCTATAGCAGACATATGGATGAACCGGCAGTGTCAAGTAATGAACGACGTGGAGCACCCCGTGGCAACAACCCGGCGGGTGGTGCTGATAACGCTCAGGAAGTGGTGGACCGGGCCCGAGCGCGCGGGGAGGCCGAGTTAGCCGCACAGCATCAGGCTTGGCAGCTCACGCCGGTTCATCCAACTATCTCGATCGAGCCTGGTGTTACTTCTAGTTCTTTGGGGGTGCCTTGCCTTGTCCCCGCTTTACGCAATGTGTGCCTGCCCAAGGATTTCAATGGCCCACGCAAAGTACCAAATTACACGAAGGATCAACCCCCAGAGACATGGGTGGAGAGCTATGAGATGGCCATGGAGATGCTTGATGTGGATGCCGCGGCGTGTGCGAAATACTTCACCATGATGCTTGAAGGAACGACCCGTACTTGGTTAAAAAGCTTGCCGACTAATTCTATCAGTTCATGGGCCCAATTACAAGCCCAGTTTATCAGCAATTTCAAGGATACATGTAAACAACCTATGTCGATAGTGGACTTAGCTGCCTGCGTCCAGGAGGAAGGAGAATCGACGACTCATTGGGTGCGCCGTGTTTCACAAGTGTTGCATTCATCAGACCGCATCAACGCTGACACCGCTGTATTAACCCTAGAAGGCAACTGCCGGTTTGGGCCCCTAATGCTGAAGTTGGGACGGATGAAGCGTCATTGCACTGACATGGGAACCCTCATGGCTGCTTTGGTAAAGTATGCTGATTCTGATAGTACCAAGGATCCCGAATCTGATGATGACAAGGCATGGAAGGGAAAGAGGAACAACAACTCCAAAGGTCAGCAGCACCACTGGGCAGGCAATGGTGGTGGAGGCAAGCATAAAGCGGATGGTAACATGGACTTTGTGGCTAATACCAACACGCAGGACAATGGCCAGCGATGCAAGGGTAAACTGAAAAATCGCAACGGGGCACCCAACCCTAACCCGGACCGCCTAAACTATCTACTGAGCCAGCCCTGTCCAAGACATGGGACGAAGGAGGCGCCAGCAAACCACCTTTGGAAGGATTGCTTCATTATGCAGGAGTTCAAGAATTCTAATGCTTTCCGGTATGATCACAGATCCGGCGGTGGCTCAGGGTCCGGGCCGGGTTACGGTGGAGGAAATTCCGGTTCAGGATTTAATGGTAATCCGGACGGACATAATAATCAAAATAGTCAGAATAACCAGGGTGGTTACAACCAACAGCAGCAACAGTCAGGTTACCAGAGCAACCCAAAGCAGTTGAGTAGTGGGCAGTACCATGTCTTCACCACTAGCTTGGACAAGCGAGACCGGAAGGTTCAGAGGCGGGCAGTCAACTCTGTTGAACTGGCCATACCCCGTTATCTACGCTGGTCTGAACAGCCAATCATATGGAGCAGGGAGGATCACCCTCCCCAGGTTGATAATCCGGGTCAGTTGGCTCTGGTGGAGGCGCCTCAGGTGGGAGGTTACAAGTTCACCAAAGTGCTCATGGATGGAGGGAGCAGCATTAATATCTTGAATTATGAGACCTTCCGTCGTATGGGACTAACAGATAAAAATCTCAAACCGTCTAATACGGTGTTCCACGGTGTAGTACCTGGCAAATCAGCATATCCTGTTGGTAAGATAGCTCTGGAAGTGGCCTTTGGGGATGATCATGATTCCAGGTCGGAGACACGTTTGAAGTGGTGAGAATCCAAAGTCCATATCACGCCCTGTTTGGGCGACCGGCCTACGCCAAGTTTATGGCACGACCCTGTTATGCGTATTTGCAGCTCAAGATGCCAGGTCACAAGGGGATAATAACGATTCACGGAAGCCACAAAATCGCTTTGGAGTGCGAGGAAGGAGATGTGGCCTATGCAGAGTCGGTTTGTGCCACCGAGGAGCTGAAGTATTATAATGACAATGTTGATCCGGCGGACATGATTCCATTAAAGAAGCCAACTACGGAGCATGATCCTGCCCTGAAGTTCAAATCGGCAGCAGAAACTAAGCTTGTTGACTTTGTACCTGGCGATTCGTCCAAGCAGTTCAGCATCAGTGCCAACTTGGATCCGAAATAGGAAAGCGTGCTCAACGAGTTCATCCATGAGAATCGGGACATTTTTGCATGGAAGCCCTCTGACATGCCAGGTGTATCGAGGCAACTCGCTGAGCACACCCTTAATGTGGATCCTAAATACAAACCGGTGAAACAGTTCCTCCACCGGTTTAACGAAGAAAGACGCAAGGCGATTGGAGAAGAGGTAGCCAGGCTCTTAGCAGCTGGCTTTATTGTTGAAGTTTTTCACCCTGAGTGGCTTGCCAATCCGGTGCTGGTCCTTAACAAAAATGGCACCTGGCCCATGTGTGTGGATTACACAGATCTTAATAAGGCTTGTCCAGCCGATCCTTTTGCCCTCCCCGTATTGATCAAATTATTGATGCTACGGCGGGTTGTGAGCGTTTAAGTTTTTTGGATGCATATTCTGGCTATCATCACATCAAAATGGCAGTTAAGGACCAGGAGAAGACGATGTTCATAACTCCCTTTGGAGCCTTCTGCTATGTGTCTATGCCGTTTGGGCTCAAGAGTGCCCAGGCAACTTATCAATGGTGTGTGCAAAATTGTCTTCACAAACAGATTGGCCGTAATGTACATGCCTACGTGGATGATATCGTGGTTAAATCCAGGGAGAAGGAGACTCTGATTGATGATTTGAAGGAAACCTTTGATAACCTTAGGACATACAAGATGATGCTTAATCGGTACAAGTGCGTCTTTGGTGTACCGCGGGCAAGTTATTGGGTTTTCTGGTGTCCAATAGGGGAATTGAGGCTAATCCGGAGAAGATCACAGCCATCACCTCCCTGGCTAAACCGAAGTGTATCAATGATGTTCAACGCCTGGCAGGCCGGATTGCCACGTTAAGTCGGTTTATCAGTCGTCTTGGTGAGAAGGCAATCCCTTTGTATCAGATGTTGACAAAGACAGATCAGTTTGTCTGGAGTTCTGCTGCTGATGAAGCATTTGAGGACTTAAAGCGGCAATTGGCCAATCCGCCTGTGCTCGCCGCTCCCATTGACAAGGAGCCGTTACTGCTATATGTTGCTGCTAATGCTCGGGCGGTCAGCGTGGCTATTGTGGTGGAGCGAAAGGAGGCAGGTAAGGAGCATCTGGTTCAACGTCCAGTCTATTATATCAGCGAGGTGCTCACTGAGTCCAAGCAAAGGTATCCGCATTGGAAGAAGCTGGTGTATGGAGTTTTTATGGCAAGCCGGAAGCTTAAACAATACTTCCAAGGGCACCCAATTACGGTGGTCAGTTCTGCTCCTTTGGGGGATATCATCCAGAACCGGGAAGCAACCGGCCGGATTGCCAAGTGGGCTACAGAGCTTGGGCCGCACGGTTTGAAGTATGTGCCTCGGACGGCGGTTAAGTCTCAAGCACTTGTTGATTTCATCAATGATTGGACGGAAATGCAAGCACCTGAAGAAAAGCCGGATCACACATATTGGACCATCCATTTTGACGGATCCAGGCAATTGGAAGGCTCGGGGGCTGGAGTCGTATTAACTTCCCCACGAGGTGATAAGTTTTGTTACGTTCTCCGCTTAATGTTCCATTGTACTAACAATGAAGCTGAGTATGAAGCCTTGCTCCATGGTCTCCGGATGGCTAAGGAGATGAATCTAAGTTGAGTTAAGTGTTTCGGTGACTCGGACCTCGTGGCTCAGCAAGTGTCTGGCACTTGGGACTCCAAGGACCCACTCATGGCAGCATATCGTTGTGAGGTGGATAATGTTGCATGTCATTTTAAAGGCTATCAGGTGGACCACGTGGACCGGCAGAAAAATGAAGCGGCAGATGCTTTAAGTCGGCTAGGCTCTCAGCGCAAACCGGTCTCGCCCAATGTTTTTCTGGATGTGCTGCACAACCCGTCGGTCAAGATTCCTGGTGAAGCGGATTTGTCTATTCCTGATCCGGAGGCTCAACTGGTGGCAGCTCTTCATGTTATTCCGGATTGGACGCTTCCTTACCTGGCGTACAAGAACCGGGGCGAGTTACCAGAGGATGAGACTCTGGCCCGACAGATAATCCGGCGATCCAAGTCCATGACTATTATCAACGGCGAGTTGCATCATTGCAGTGTGTCAGGGGCGTTTCAACGCTGTGTGTCTCCTGAAGAAGGCCGTGAAATTTTGCGTGAGATCCACAAAGGAGATTGTGGTCACCACGCCGGTTCAAAATCTCTGGTGGCTAAAGCGTTTCGCCATGGCTTCTATTGGTTAACTGCTCATGCTGATGCGGAGGATCTGGTCAGATGATGTGATGGTTGCCAAAAGTTTTCAAGAGGTGCTCATGTACCGTCTCAAGAATTGAGAATGATTCCAATTACTTGGCCATTTGCGACTTGGGGGCTGGATATGGTTTGGCCTTTCAAAAGGTCCAAAGATAAGAAGACCCACCTCCTGGTGGCGGTTGACAAGTTTACAAAGTGGGTGGAGGCAGAACCTGTTAGCAAGTGTGATGCGGCCACGGCGGTTCAGTTCATCAAAAAAGTGATTTTTCCGGTTTGGCTTTCCACACAGTATCATCACAGATAATGGTACCAATTTGTCCAAAGGTGCCATGAAGGAGTTCTGCGAACGGGAGCACATCCGGCTCGACGTTTCATCGTTGGCACATCCACAGTCCAATGGTCAAGCAGAAAGGGCTAATCAAGAGATCTTGAGAGGCATCAAGCCCCGGCTTATGGTTCCTTTGTAGAGAACACCGGGTTGTTGGGTAGAAGAGTTACCATCTGTGTTATGGAGGATTAATACTACACCCAACAGATCAACAGGATACACACCGTTCTTCATGGTTTACGGAGCGGAGGCGGTTCTCCCCAGTGATATCCGTCATGATTCACCCCGTGTGGTGGCTTATGTTGAAGCGGACAATGAGACAACACGGCAAGACGCTTTGGACCTGTTGGATGAAGATAGTGACATAGCAGCTGCCCGCTCGGCGATTTACCAACAGGATCTTCGTCGTTATCACAGTCGCCGAGTCAGAACCAGAACCTTTCAGGAAGGAGATTTGGTGCTTCGGCTCATCCAAGATCAGACTAATATGCATAAGCTATCCCCACCTTGGGAGGGGCCTTTCGTGGTCAGCAAGAATCTGCACAACGGGTCATACTATTTGATCGATATTCAAGAGCATAAGGACTCACGTACATCAGAGGAGGAGACCAACAGGCCGTGGAACATAGCTCATCTTCGGCCTTACTATACCTGAGCCATTAGCTCTACTTATGTACATATTACGATGATGTATATATTATGATTAAATATAATAAACCAGAACCTCAGCTAAAGCGGGGTATCTGTTCTTTTACATCATGTGTGGTTACACGGAGTTGTTCTAAAGCGGCCTCCGGTTTACCCCTTGAGTTGGCTTTTAAAAAAAGCATCATGTTATATAACTTGGGGGTTTGGTCGTGTCCGAACCAATACAATACCTCTTGATAGGCGAGAGCCACCAGATCACTTGGGGACTTGGTCACGTCTGAACCAGTCATGCCTCTTGATCGGCCTAAGGCCACAGAATCACTTGGGGGCTTGGTCGAACCCGAACCATTGCCATGCCACTTGATCGGCATAAATGCCACGGTTTCATTTGGGGACCTGGTTGACTAGAACCATAGTTACACCTATCGGGAGCTTGGTCGTGTTCGTCCATGGTAACGCCATCTGATCAGCTCAAATAAGCCTTTTTTTGCAAACGGTTTTGTCATTGCCTTTGCTTCACACTTTTCTTTGAAAGATAATTCTTTCTTTTTATTGCGTTTTTTAAACCGACAAAGTTTTCAACCGGTTCACACTGTCAATTGATGGAACACGGTCCATTTTTAATCCGGCGACTATTTGCTTGGTTTGATTTTTTGTTAACATCCTATTACGGAGTAACACGGTGTTTTACAAACCGGCACGGTTTACATGGTAAACCGGCATTATATATATACAGGAGCTATTATCTCCTCCAAACAGTGTGGGTTTATAAACCTCCGCTTTAGGATTGGCTAAGCCAACTTCATGTCCAACGATGGCAGGTATTATGTATCTCAAAGATTTGATCATATGATTAAATTTTAGATATTTTGATTTTACATATGCAGACATCATACTCCGCCTGACGGTACAACCGCGGTGGCACTTTAAGATTTTTTATGTTGCAGAAAATACTTTGGACAGTTCATCACCCAAAGGAAGCACAAATTGCAGTGGTTATGCACGAAGGCATATTAAGATCAAGAGTATCAGCTAGCCTATTACAAGGCAACATGGTGCCCAAAAAACGATCATTGTTTTTCAAAGGAGAAGCAGTTTAAACCGGCTTCCGGTTCAAGCTTGGTCACTAGCCTGGCCTGATGGTTGTGGGTCATCTCGCGCCACTTCAGCTCCAGTTTCTCTGCCCAGCAGCTGGAAATCAACAGCTGTCTAGTCGATTCCCATTAATGCTCGAAAGACAGCTTCATCATGGATCAGCAACGACGGTTCAATATCGGGAGCATAAGTATGCTTACGGATTGGAGGGATAAGATTTTCCACTTCATGAATTGGTGCAGCTACTCGCTTGTTTTGATTGTCATAATGGGCTTGATAGTGAGACAAGTCTGCTTCTTCAGCCAATTGACAAGCTAGCGGACGCACCTCCTGGTTTATTGCTCGCAGATCCGCTTCACCAAACTCTGACCCGTCTTCCTTCAGGGTGGGATAGCCCTGAGCCGCTTCAATAGGATCAAAATCCGGCACCCAAGCTTTTGCCCGGATTAAGGTGTCGATCGCGCCGGTTCAAGCAGCAGATTTCTTTAGCTCTTCAACCCGGGCAGGAAGCACCGACAGTTTCTGCAGAGTGTCCTGAATCAAAGTGGGCGCCGGCTTGTTGTGGGATGCAGTACAGATGATCCGCTGCGCACCAGTATACAGTTGTTCGATCAATGTATAGGTGGCTTTCAATTTCTTCCGCACATCTGACCCCAGATGACCAATGCGTGTCCCTGAAGTATCACAAAGGGTTAACAAACTGGTAGCTCTATAAGACGGTTGAAGCAATCTAGAAATCAAACCAGCTTACCAAAGATAGCAGTGGTCATGGCATGCACATGCCGCTTTATGCTCGCCAGTTCGTCCACCACCGGTTTAAGTGCAGCCTCGGCATCTTCTGCTCGTTTGGTTAAAGCGGATTTTTCAGTGGCCCAATCCGCCCGTTCTTTCTTGAAGCCCTCCTTAAGCTGTTCCATGGCGCTTAAAGCGCTGGTTACTTCCTCTTTTGCTTTGGAGGTTTCAGCTTGTTGGGATTTCAGATTTTCTTGGAGATCGGCGACTTGGCTTTCTTTCGTCTTCAGCTCAGCCTGCATGCAGACAGTTATATGATTCAGCAAAACGGTACAAGGATTGAAGTACCAACCACATAACAAGTTATGCACTTGGCACTTGGGGGCTAATGCATATTCGATCTTCATCTTTTAATTCTTACAAAGTCCCAAGATCAATACAAGTATTCAACTTGGCACTTGGGGGCTAATGGCTATTTGCTCGTATATATATTCTGATGCGGCGATCTCAATTACTTAAAGTCCCGGTTTAACTATGCTAAGTTGAACCGGCCTTTGGGGACTACAACAACAAATTTCAAAGCATTAATATTTATATTAGTAAGTCCCGGTTTGAAAGAAGATTACAAACCGGCCCTCGGGGGCTAGGAGCGTCAACAAGAATTGAAATATACAAGCAGGAAAGAGCATATGGAAGTTACCTCATATTTATCTTTCATCATATTAACCAGACCGGCTTCATAGTCACGACTGGTATACAACCGGTTCAGGTAGCCGGAATGGATATCTTGGGCGTTCAGAGCAGCGTAAGTCGCCAGATCAGCATTCCACTTGCCTTTGCCAAAGGCAGCAAATTCTTCCTTGGCAGAATGTTTGGACAAAGCGACAGGATTGCTTGGCTTTGTATGGCCAATGCCAGTAATGACAACCTCATCATCCTTGGTATTGCCGGTTTGCACTGGGGTTGTTGGCTTGTCAGTAGGCTTTGTTGGACCGGTGGATTTCTCAATCCGGATGGAGCTTGTGGGCTGATTAACAGGACTTGAGGTATCAATAGGTCTCTCTTCAGCAATAAGATCGTCGTCTTGCTGTGGTGGATCATTGGGTATATCCTCAGGAATAGCCACTTCAAGATCTGGTGTTTTGCCCGGTTCAAGGACGGCATCTTCTTCGGCCGCTTTGTCCAGGCGAGCCTTCTTGCTTAGCCTAGGTTTGTCCCTGAAAGGAATAAACAAAATCAAAGCATATGTTCCAAGGCGATGTGCTACAAATATTATGATAAGTACAGCTTACCCAAGCACCGTTTTGAGCGGTGGCAGCTGAGTAGCTGATGACTCGCTAGAGGATGAGTGGGAAGTAACCTGGTAATCGGAGTCAGATGGATTAAGAGGTTGACAAAAGCAGCCCGCTTTAGGACAAGCACTGACAAGCAAATTAGAGACCTCTGAACGGCGTTTCCAAACCGGACTGTTCGGTAAACCGGTAGAGGTAACTACCTGGCCGTTGTGCCGGGTTGTGCGACGAGCTTCGTGCTGTTGGGTCTTCATAAGAAATTTGGGATCCAAATAAGCAAGAGGATGAGAAAATTTAACTTTCCGGTTTGCCTAACAGATTTTTAGTGAAGGCAAATGTTCTGAATCGGAAGAGAGAATAATTACCTCTGCAGCATCAGCATGGCTGGCTTCGGCATCATCCTGACAAATATCATCATCAATAAGACGCATGAAGAATAAGCCAAGTGAGTCAAGCCCTACCTCAAGGTCCGGATTATCCACATCATCATCAGGGGCCGGGTTAGAGGATGCAGTGGTTCTTTTCCTGTGGGCAGTCTTCTTCATAGCTTTAGTCTTTTGCCGGGTTGCTCTTTCCGGTTTGTCTGGTTTTTCTGGTTTCTCCTGTGGCGGTTTCTTGCTCCAAAACGGATCATTGCCCTGGTTACACAGACACTGATATTAAACAATGACCAGATATATCAATAGCAGATTTAGCAACAAGAAAAATCAAACTCTTACAGCCGGCGGTTTGTTGGTGGCACAGAAGGGAAGCAGGCCGGTTTTAGCACAGATGTGTTCCGGTTCATTCAGCATCTTATTCACAGCCTCTGTGATTTCTTCATCGGTGAGCTGGATGTTGGAATGTCGCAGTGGGTCATCAACACTGCCAGTATACTCACACATCAAACCGAAGCACTGACTAAGGGGCAGTATGCTCCATGATATCCAACAGCGGGCGAGATCAACCCCTGTTAAACCGTTGGGAATAAAGGCTCTGAGCTTCGACAGTTGAGGAGCATATTTGCTTCTCTCCTGGGCAGTCAACCTTTGTGGAAAGGGGTGTGTATTGCTGAGCCGCTCCGGACGAAAGCCAGGCAAGGGATTTTCACCAGCAGGGGAGGTGTCTTTGCAATAGAACCATGTTTGATTCCACTCTTTGGGGTGGCTGTACAGTTTGGCGTGAGGGTATGTGACCTATTTCCTTTTCTGAATCGCCACGCCGCCCAACTCCGTATTGGAGCCATCAGTAAACTCAGTACAGCGGTTTAGATGGAAACAGTCTCTGAACAATTCCACTGTGGGCTCCTCTTGAAAGAACGCCTCACAGAGCACTTGGAAGTGACACATGTTTGTAACAAAGTTGGGGCCAGTATCTTGTAGATGGAGTTGAAAATCGTCTAACACGTCCCGGTAAAATTTAGAACCGGGCGGCTTAAAGCCCTGGGCTAAGTGATCTACGAAAACGACGACCTCTCCTTCTTGAGGTGTGGGAGGGCATTCTTTGCCAGGAGCCCTCCAATGGATGGTTTCTTTGCTGCCTAAGGCGCCGATCAGGACTAAATCGTCCAGTTGAGCCTCTGTAATGCGAGAAGGAACCCAGTTGCACTCATATACTTGCTTGGCCATGATGAAATCTACAAGGTAGATGATCCCGGTTCAAAAATGCATTGATTGAGGTACATTGGTATGTGCAATGTTAAACCGGAGACAGATCTATCTAAACCAGCGTTTTATGAAGCAACAACAATTGGCGGTTCAATAAAGGGGACTAATGGTATATACCGGTTTGGCAATTTTTTCTACAAAGTTAAACCGCCTGGTCTAAATTGAAGCAGATGAGTAAGTTTACAGAAACAGATTTCACAAGACTTCTCTATAGCAACGGATCTGAAGCAAGTTCAGAAAAGAAGGAAAATATTCAAGGTTCAAAAAAGAACAGTACTGAATCAATGGGCAGAGATACATATAGATCTATGGTCTCGAGGCATGAAACTGAAGGCGAATGCTAAAACCTACCGCTACACAGAGCAAGGATTCACAGACGCATCTAGGAGCTATCGTATGAACATGGAACATGCGATGAACACTAGAAGAACATGAAACCCTAGAACAGATCTGTGTTGAAAAGAACAGAAGACTTACTGGAGATGAGAAAGATGCGGAAGGTTGCCACGGTACTCTGGTGCGCCTAGGTTGATGCAGAGGTTGATGGTGGCGGCGGAGCTCCGAAGCTGGGCGACGCGAGGAAGACAAAGCAGAAGGGCATGGAGCGGAAAAAGAAATGACCCTTCGGTCCTATTTATAAGGCAAGGGACAGGAGTCAGGCGCAAAAATCAATGGACCGAGGGTTTGGAAACGAAGATGTCGCCTTAATTGTCGCAGACCTATTAAAGTCCTTTATAACAGGTGACGTCACGCCGGTTTACAACGACCAGAGAAGATGATATCACGGCGATTCAACAAACTACAAGAAGATATTGAAGATGAAGATTTTTGCTAAAGGATTGACATGAACATGTTCAAATCAATCTGGGGCCTAATGTTGGGGATATTACTACTGGGCGTAAACCGGCCTATCTGGGCCGGATTAACTTCGTCAGTAGTTAAGTATGTTAAAGCCCGAGAAGGCAGATAAGGGCTCAAGGCCCATGGTCGGTTCAAGGCCTGTATCCGTAAACCGGCGTTGGTAGTTAACTTGTATTATAATTTAGGAATAAGTAGAGACCAAACCGGACACATCTATGAGCCGGTATTGGGACTCTGCGAACCGACGGGCGTCACCCGTGTATATAAGGGGACGACCCGGCGGCGGTTCAAGGACAACAGACAACGACTCGAGACATAGGCGAAGCTTGTTTGCTCCCTAGTCATCGAAACCCCATCAATTCCATCACAACTAGACGTAGGCTTTTACCTTCATCGAAGAGGCCGAACTAGTATAAACTCTCTTGTGTCCCTGTGTCCGCTTTAACCCCTTCAAGCTAACCTGTCGCGATGGCTCCACGACTAAGTCCTTTCTCTAGGACATCTGCCGTGACAAAACCACGACAGGTCCAAGTAAGCTAGGTGGGTGAGAAAATCTTACTTTTCGGACTGCTTAACGGATTTTTTGTCGTTGGCAGAGGGTCTGAACCGGAGGAAAGGATAGTTATCTCTGCGTCATTGGCTTGGTTGCCTTCAGCGTCACCCTGATAATAATCATTGTCAGTGAGATGTATGAAAAATGAGCCAAGAGAGTCAAGTTCTACCTCTGCGTCCGGATCATCAAGGTCGTCATCAAGGTCTAAACCGATGGGTTCGGCTGCCTTTCTCTTGGCAGGTCTCTTGATAACCTTCGTCTTAGGTCGAGGGGTCTTAGCCAGTTTATCCTGTGGCTTCTTCTTCCAGAATGAGTCGTCGCCCTATTAAAAAGATGGACAGAGGACATAAAAGATTGCACAGTTAAGAATATCATGTACAAAGCAGGAGTGAGGCAATTCTTACAGCTGGTGGTTTATTCAATGTGTAAAAGGGACTTAACCCGGTCCTACTACAGACAACTTCCGGTTCATTCATCATTTTCTTGACAGACTCAGTAACTTCACCCTCTGTTAGCTGAATGTCAATATGACATTGAGAGTCTTTTAAGTTCCATGTGTGTTCACACATTAAACTGGGGCGGCGACTTAATGGCAAAATACTCCAAGATATCCAGCAATGAACAAAGTCCACCCCTGTCAAACCATTGGCTATGAAAGATCTGAGCTTGGCGAGTTGTGGTGCGTATGAGGCCCGTTCCTTGGCAGTCAGTCGTTGCGGAAGTGGGTGTGTGTTGGTAAGCCGGTGAGCACGATAACCCGGCAGAGTGTTCTCGTCTTCAAGGGAGGTATCCTTATAGTAGAACCAAGTCTGGTTCCAATCCTTAGGATGACTGTGAAGTTTGGCATGAGGGAAGCTAACATCCTTCCTTTTCTGAATGGAGACGCGGCCACGCTCACTGTTGGGCCCGTCTACGAATTCAGTACGATGGTTTAAATAGAAAAAAATCCCGGAACAACTCAACAGTTGGATCTTCTTGTAGATAGGCTTCACAAAACACTTGAAAGTTGCAAATATTGGACACAAAGTTGGGTCCAATATCTTGAGGGTGGATCTGAAAGCTGGCAAGCACATCACGGAAAAACTTGGATCCGGGTGGTTTAAAACCACGGCTCATGTGATCAACGAATATCACTACCTCACCGTCCTTTGGGGTAGGAGGATTTTCTAGGCCGAGAATACGCAAGTGGATCTATGGAATATGGATTGTCAAGACCCTAAGCTTGGGGATGCCCGAGGCACCCCAAGGTAATATTCAAGGACAACCAAGAGCCTAAGCTTGGGGATGCCCCTATTTCGTCTTCGTTCATCGGTAACTTTACTTGGAGCTATATTTTTATTCACCACATGATATGTGTTTTGCTTGGAGCGTCAATTTATTTTGTTAGGATTTGCTTGCTGTTATTTAGAACAATGTTTTGCATCTTTTATTTCAATAAAAGTGGCATTGATAGCCTTTACTATGCCTATGTTACAAGTATACATGTTGCTGTTTGAAAACAGAAAGTTTACCGCTGTTGCAATAATTCAATAGAAACGTAAGAATATGATAAAATGTTGAAACCTTTTGCATATTAAGCTCTGATAAATTTACTACAGTGGGAATTTTCTATCATAATTTTTGGAGCTAGGGAAGTATGGATGTTGCAGCATTCTTCACAGACTATCCTGTTTAGGCAGATTGCTGTTATATTTGCATTGTTTGCATATGTTTGCTTCTTTAATGATTCTATTTGAGGATAGGACTATTAAATATGAAGAGGCATTTAGTATGCAATGTTGAATAATAATTTTAGTGATTTTCTACAGTACAGTATGATATGGTTTTTGCAATGGTTTATACTAACTTATCTCACGAGTCCTTGTTGAGTTTTGTGTGGATGAAGCTTCTGAGATTTAGGGAGACCATAATATGAGAGGAATTAAGGAGACACAAAAGCTCAAGCTTGGGGATGCCCAAGGCACCCCAAGATAATATTTCAAGAAGTCTCAAGCGTCTAAGCTTGGGGATGACCCGGTTGGCATCCCACCTTTCTTCTTCAACAACTATCGGTTAGTTTCGGTTGATCCTAAGTTTTTGCTTCTTCACATGATGTTTTCCATTCTTAGAATGTCATTTTATTTTGCTTTTCTTGCTGTTTGAATAGAATACCAAGATCTCAAATTATTAAATGTTAGAGGGTCTTCACATAGTTGCATAATTATTCGACTACTCATTGATCTGCACTTATATCTTTCAGAGTAGTTTGTCATTTGCTCTAGTACTTCACTTATATCTTTTATAGCATGGTGGTGGATTTGTTTTATAGAAACTATTGATCTCTCATGCTTCACTTAGATTATTTTGAGAGTCTTAAATAGCATGGTAATTTGCTTAAAAATCCTAATATGCTAGGTATTCAAGAATAATAAAAATCTCTTATGAGTGTGTTGAATACTATGAGAAGTTTGATACTTGATAATTGTTGTGAGATATGGAGATGGTGATATTAGAGTCATGCTAGTTGAGTGGTTATGAATTTGAGAAATACTTGTGTTGAAGTTTGTGATTCTTGTAGCATGCACGTATGGTGAACCGTTATGTGATGAAGTCGGAGTATGATTTATTTATTGATTGTCTTCCTTTTGAGTGGCGGTCGGGGACGAGGGATGGTCTTTTCCTACCAATCTATCCCCCTAGGAGCATGCGCATAGTACTTTGCTTTGATAACTTGTAGACTTTTGCAATAAGTATATGAGTTCTTTATGACTAATGTTGAGTCCATGGATTATACGCACTCTCACCCTTCCACCTTTGCTAGCCTCTCTAGTACCGCACACCTTTCGGCGGTATCATACACCCACCATATACCTTCCTCAAAACAGCCACCATACCTACCTATTATGGCATTTCCATACCCATTCCGAGATATATTGCCATGCAACTTTCCATCGTTCTGTTATTATGACACGCTTCATCATTGTCATATTGCTTGCATGATCATGTAGTCGACATTGTATTTGTGGAAAAGCCACCGTTCATAATTCTTTCATACATGTCACTCATGCATCATTGCACATCCCGGTACACCGCCGGAGGCATTCATATAGAGTCATATTTTTTTCTAAGTATCGAGTTGTAAGTAAAAAGAAGTGTGATGATCATCATTATTAGAGCATTGTCCTAGTGAGGAAAGGATGATGGAGACTATGATTCCCCCACAAGTCGGGATGAGACTCCGGACGAAAATAAAAAAATTAAAAGAGGCCAAAGAAGCCCAAATAAAAAAAAGAAGAGAAAAGAGGCCATAAAAAATAGAAGGCCCAAATAAAAAAATAAAAAAAATGAGAGAAAAAGAGAGAAGGGGCAATGCTACTATCCTTTTACCAGACTTGTGCTTCAAAGTAGCACCATGATCTTTATGATAGAGAGTCTCATATGTTGTCACTTTCATATACTAGTGGGAATCTTTCATTATAGAACTTGGCTTTTATAGTCCAATGATGGGCTTCCTCAAAATGCCCTAGGTCTTCATGAGCAAGCAAGTTGGATGCACACCCACTTAGTTTCTTTTCGACCTTTCATACATTTATAGCTCTAGTGCATCCGTTGCATGGAAATCCCTACTTACTCACATTGATATCTATTGATGGGCATCTCCATAGCCCGTTGATACGCCTAGTTGATGTGAGACTATCTTCTCCCTTTTTGTCTTCTCCACAACCACCATTCTATTCCACCTATAGTGCTATGTCCATGGCTCACGCTCATGTATTGTGTGAAGATTGAAAAAGTTTGAGAACATCAAAAGTGTGAAACAATTGCTTGGCTTGTCATCGGGGTTGTGCATGATTTAAATATTTTGTGTGGTGAAGATAGAGCATAACCAGACTATATGATTTTGTAGGGATAGCTTTCTTTAGCCATGTTATTTTGAGAAGACATAATTGCTTAGTTGGTATGCTTGAAGTATTATTATTTTTATGTCAATATGAACTTTTGTCTTGAATCTTATGGATCTGAATATTCATGCCACAATTAAGAAGAATTACACTAAAATTATGCCAAGTAGCACTCCACATCAAAAATTCTGTTTTTATCATTTACCTACTCGAGGACGAGCAGGAATTAAGCTTGGGGATGTTGATACGTCTCCAACATATCTATAATTTTTTATTGCTCCATGCTATATTATCTACTGTTTTGGATGTTTATGGGCTTTATTATACACTTTTATATCATTTTTGGGACTAACCTATTAACCCAGAGCCCAGTGCCAGTTTCTATTTTTACCCTGTTTTAGGGTTTCAAAGAAAAGGAAAATCAAACGGAGTCCAATTGACCTGAAACTTCACGAACTCATTTTTGGAAGGAAAGAAGCCCAGAAGACTTGGAGTGCACGTCGGGGGACCTGCGAGGAGGTCACGAGGCAAGGGGGCGCGCCCTCCACCCTCGTGAGCCCCTCATGGCCCCCCTGACGTACTTCTTCCGCCTATATATCTCCATATACCCTAAAAACATCCGTGAGCACAATAGATCAGGAGTTCCACCGCCAGGAGCCTCCGTAGCCACCGAAAGCCAATCTAGACCCGTTTCGGCACCCTGCTGGAGGGGGCAATCCTTCTCCGGTGGCCATCTTCATCATCCCGGTGCTCTCCATGACGAGGAGGGAGTAGTTCTCCCTCGGGGCTGAGGGTATGTACCAGTAGCTATGTGTTTGATCTCTCTCTCTCTCTCTCTCTCTCGTGTTCTTGAGGTGATACGATCTTGATGTATCGTGAGCTTTGCTATTATAGTTGGATCTTATGTTTCTCCTCCCCCTCTACTCTCTTGTAATGAATTGAGTTTTCCCCTTTGAAGTTATCTTATCGGATTGAGTCTTTAAAGATTTGAGAACACTTGATGTATGTCTTGCCGTGCGTATCTGTGGTGACAATGGGATACCACATGATTCACTTGATGTATGTTTTGGTGATCAACTTGCGGGTTCCGCCCATGAACCTATGCATAGGGGTTGGCACATGTTTTCGTTGTGATTCTCCGGTAGAACTTTGGGGCACTCTTTGAGGTCCTTTGTGTTGGTTGAATAGATGAATCTGAGATTGTGTGATGCATATCATATAATCATACCCACGGATACTTGAGGTGACATTGGAGTATCTAGGTGACATTAGAGTTTTGGTTGATTTGTGTCTTAAGGTGTTATTCTAGTACGAACTCTAGGGCTGTTTGTGACACTTATAGGAATAGCCCAACAGATTGATTGGAAAGAATAACTTTGAGGTGGTTTCGTACCCTACCATAATCTCTTCATTTGTTCTTCGCTATTAGTAACTTTGGAGTGACTCTTTGTTGCATGTTGAGGGATAGTTATGTGATCCAATTATGTTATTATTGTTGAGGGAACTTACACTAGCGAAAGTATGAACCCTAGGCCTTATTTCCACGCATTGAAATACCGTTTACGCTCACTTTTATCATTAGTTACCTTGCTGTTTTTATATTTTCAGATTACAAATACTCATATCTACCATCCATATTGCACTTGTATCACCATCTCTTCGCCGAACTAGTGCACCTATACAATTTACCATTGTATTGGGTGTGTTGGGGACACAAGAGACTCTTTGTTATTTGGTTGCAGGGTTGCTTGAGAGAGACCATCTTCATCCTACGCCTCCTACGGATTGATAAACCTTAGGTCATCCACTTGAGGGAAATTTGCTACTGTCCTACAAAAATCTGCACTTGGAGGCCCAACAACATCTACAAGAAGAATGTTGTGTAGTAGACATCACACCCAGGCTTTGGAGCGGCTCAAAGTAGTTACGGCTCCGGCTCTCGCACAAGAACGCTTGACTTCCTGAAACCTGGCGGGTAAGATGGATAGCTTCTTCAAGACATCACTTAATAAGTTTGGTCATTGGTTAGCTGGGGAGATAATGGCAAGAGCCCGCTGAGCTCCAGTATACAATTGCTCCACAAGAGTGTAAACCACCTTGAGCTTTATCAGGCTATTTTGACTCAGATTGCTGCTCCGGGGACCTGTGAAGTTTTCCAATGAGTTAAGTAGGCGGCTTACATTATGGTGACAAATGTAGACTTTGAGTAAGTAATAAGGTGATTTACCCAAGATTGCAGAAACCATCTGAGATACACGGTTCTTTAAACTGGTAAGTTCAGCGGTAACTTCTTTTAGAGCCGCCTCGGCCGTTTCAGCATGCTGCATCAGAGCTGTCTTCTCATCGGCCCAAGCCTTTTTCTCTGCACTAAAACTGGTCTTCAGTTTTTCTGCTTCAGACAAACTCAATTGGAGTTTGGATTCAGTTTTCTTTATTTCAGTCTCCCGAGTCGATAGCCGGCTCTTGGCTTCATACAATTGGGATTCCAGTTCTGCGGTGGCAACCTGTATACACCATAAGGTTGTTTAGTTTCATGGCGGAATATAAAAAGCAAGTCCCAAATGCTTTGCAAGCAATAACACTTGGCACTTGGGGGCTAATGTCTGTCAACGCATTTTTTCAAAAGAATCGGCTCTTTCTAAAGTCCCAAGTGCTTTGCAAGCAACAACACACTTGGCACTTGGGGGCTAATGCACATTGCTTGTTTTCTTTCTAAGGATGAGCCGGGTGTGCTGTTGACAGTCCCAGCCGACTCATGGGGGCTATGCAGTTAAGTTCTGTTCTTTTACACAATAATTAATAGGACCGGCTCATTCATACTGATTAAGCCGGCCCTTGGGGACTACAAATGAAAACTTATGCTATCATTAGAATCCGGTTTTACAATATATAAACCGGACTTGGAGGGAGTCTAGAACAGAAGCTTGTAAATATTTCAAGTCTACATATTATTCAACTTTCTCATAATCAGAAGACTTGGGGGCTGGAGGATGTATATATAAGCCGGATGACGTACCTCATACTTCTGGTGAAGTTGTTTAACTATTTCAATCTCCATGTCACGGCTGGAATGCACTTGACTGACATAGCCAGATAATACTTCACTAGTACTTATAGTTGAGCATAGTGGGAGACATCAAACCTTACTTTCTATCTTTCCATGACTTCTTGTTTGGCGGAATGTCTCGCTAGTATCCTTGGATTCCCCGGCTTAGTAAATCCGGTGCCAGTGATTACAACATCATCAACATGAATCTCTAGCGGGTTAATTGAGCTTGACAGTTCAATACTCGACGGATCAATAGTGGTTTCGTCAACATACGGCTCAGGCATTTCAGGTTGGGCATTGAGAGGAGGATCTTCTAGCTGTTTAGAATGTCCCTGGGCAAGAGTCGGTTGTGCCGATTCATCGGCTTTTGGATCCTCAACCAGTTTTGCCACTTTTTCTTTCTTGGGCTTTGCTTGACCACTAAGAAGAATTTGATAAATCAATACAACGATACGGGCATAAAGGTGTAGAAGAAGGATAACTATCTTTACCCAGGGGCGGTCTTAAAAGCCGGTAGCTAAGTTTGTGAAGAATCACCAGAGGAGGAACGAGCAATCTCCTACAACAATAGAATTATAGTTGAATGACTTATAGAAGTGACTCATTCATCAGAGTTAAGATGTAAAAGAACCTCGTTTTGGAGTTTCTGAGGAGTTTTCGGTAAGCCGGTGGGTAACTCATCGTCTTCATTGGTCCGGGTCTGATGGCGGCTCTCATGTTGCTGTTTTTTCAAAAGAAAATGAGGATCTAAATAAGCCAACGGGTGTGAAAACCTTACTTTCCGGATTACCCGCCGAGGTTTCTCCCTTGGTAAAGGTTCTGAGTTGGAGGAAATAATAGTTACCTCTTCTTCAACTGCCTGGCTGGGCCCCGTGTCCTCCTGGTAATAGTCAGTGTCAATAAGGTTGTTAAAAAGCAGGCCAAGAGAGTCAAGGGCTACCTCAGACTTAGAGACGTATGTCATCCAACTTGAATAAGTTAGACGCAGTTGTTTTCTTCTTAGATTTTCTGGTGGTTTTCTTGGCGGCTATTGCAGCAGCTCTAGCTTTTTTAGCAGCCTCATGATCATATTTGGCTTTCCAAAAGTCAGATTTAGCCTGTAGAAAAATAGGATGTTGAAACCCATGCAAATAATTAACTGCTGAGGAATAAAAGGAGTCAAGAGGCTTACCTCTGGTTCCGGGTTAAGCTTGCAGAAAGGATTCAACCCTACTTTGCTGCAGTCTTCGTATTTGCTGTTGACGAGGGTGGTCGCCATTTCAACAATGGCTTCTTAGGTCAGACGAAGGGACCTATGACATAATGGATCGTCTATTCCTCCGGTATAGTTGCACATCAAATCACATCGGTGGCTCAGAGGGATGATCCGCCATGCGATCCAACAGCGGATCAAGTCAACTCCAGTTAATCCATTTCCCAGCAAGGCTTGAACCCTTGTTGGGTTAAGTTTCTTACGTTCAGTGGTAGAAAGTTTATCACGGAGTGAATATTTAGCGTCAAGACGCTCAGCGCGATAACCCGACATTGGTTTTTCATCAGCCGGCGACGTATATTTGCAATAGAACCAGGTTCGGTTCCAGTCTTTGGGATGTCTTGGCAAGACTACTAAAGGAAAGACAACATCCCGTCTGCGCTGAATTGAAATCCCGCCAAGTTCCAAGCTAGGGACGGTGGTGTACTCATTCTGGCGGTTCAAATAGAAGTATTCTCTGAAGAGTTCAACAGTAGGTTCTTCTTGAAGATAAACCTCGCAGAAAACTTGAAAATTACAGATGTTTCATATGGAATTGGGTCCAATATCTTGCGGATGAAGCTTGAAGAAGTGCAGAACATCTCTAAAGAATTTTGAGCCGGGCGGTGAAAAGCCCCGGTTCATATGATCAGTGAAGACGATGATTTCACCGTCCTTTGGCTGACGTCTTTCTTCGGCCGGGTCAGGGGCGCGGTAAGACATGACGCTCTTCTCTGGTAAATATCCGATAGTGACAAAATCCTTTAGAGTATCCTCAGTGACTATGGAAGTAACCTAGTTGCAAACTGTCGTCGTCTTCGGCGGCATGGCGAAAAGACAATCTAAAAGGAAGTAATTGCCGGCTCAAATTAATTCGTGGAATTACAAGCTAATAATTGCAGTACGGATATATAATGGCGGCTTAAATAAGGGCTAATGGTATATGAAGGAAAAATAAGCCGACATGGTAAGCCGCCATGATTAAAGACATTCAAGAGTTGCCAGCGACGAAAAGTTGGTTAAGTACTAAGATAAACAAGTTTCATAGGTTGCAGCTATAATTTCGGATCGAAGGTTGTTCAGGAAAGGAAAAATCAATCTAGACCTAAAAATCAGTACAGATGAGTTCATGAGCTTGCACAAGATTTTTTCCAGAAATAGGGATCTATTGATATCAAAAGTAGAAATAGAACGACTACTGCATTGTTTTAAACACCATTTTCAGATCAAAGAAGATTGCAGTACAGCCTGGAAGATGAACTACGACGAACTATGAAGAACACGGAGGAGCTCGCAAACCCTAGTGTGGATCTAAGGTATGAGAAGGCAGAAACTTATAGCTACAGATCTGCTACGGAGGATCGCCGCCGTTATCTGGATCGACTCAGGTTGATGCAGCGGCCGAGGTTGAGGAATACGAAGTGCTCTGCGGCGGCGGTGGAGCTCGAACGGTAGAGGGGTTGCGAGAGAAAGAAGGAAGAAGGAGAAGAGAGGAGAACAAAAAGGACGTGTTTTGGCCCTATTTATAAGGAAAGGGGCAATAGGCAGGCGCGAAAGACGAGGAGGCCAAAATGATGATTATCCAGCTAATTGGATGCCTCGATTTTCGAAAAGACATTTAAGATAAAGATCCATTAAGGTGACGTCGTGGCGGGTTTCCAAAATTCCTGGAGATGACGTCATGGCGGGTTACAAGGTTTTCACATCAGTTGTAGATGGATTTTTTTCTAAGTGTGGAAGATTGACATGAACGAAGTTCAAATCAACCTAGGGCCTAATGTTAGGGATATGACTACCAGATATGACCCACACAGGAGGGGCTGGGTCAACTACAATGGCGATTCACCTGTATGAATCCCAAGAGTATATAAGATGGCGGTTCACAGTTAGGTTTATAATAGACCCAAGCCCAGAGGCGGCTTAAGGCCTGTAAGTATAAACCGCCATGTCTGAATAGACTTGTAATGTAAGGCATGTAAGATACGTCACCGAGCTAGACACATTGTATGAGCCGGCCGGGACTCTGTAGGCTGCAGGGCGTCAACCCATGTATGTAAGGGGACGACCTGGCAGCGGCTTAGGGCAAGAAATAATAGACCGAGAGCCAGGTTAAGTGTATTCGCTCCCTGGTCATTGAAACCCTAGCAACAACACCTCAAACTGGACTAGGCCTTTACCTTCACCGCAAGGGGCTGAACCAGTATAAACTCCTCGTGTATTTATCCCGATTAGCCCCTTTAAGCTTCCTAGTTGCGATCGCTCCACGATTAAGTCCTTTCACTAGGACATCTGCCATGAAAATTCCACGACAGGGATGCCCAGTCCCAAACTGCAAAATACAAAAAGAGTTAATCGCTCGAATAATCAAACAAATACTCCCAATGGAGTCAAAACCTTTACTTTTTATCGCTTGGGAACCGCCACTAGCTTGTTTAGCATGGGAGATATTGATAACCGATAGTCGTGAAGTAATTGAGAAGGATGCATGTCTCAAAATATCATTTCCCTCAATTTTAAAATTGGAGCTCTGGCACCTCTGCAAATCACCGCTTCCCTCTGCGAAGGGACTATCTATTTACTTTTATGTTGTGTCATCACCTTCTAAAACAAGCGCTAGAACCTGAGAGCACAGCTGTCATGACCTATGCATTGTGTGTAGCAAATGTTGGGTGCATCATGACTGGATCTTTTCTACCATGAATTGCAATGTTTAGTCGCTGCTTGGACTTTGGAGGTGCTCTGCATTATGTTTTGTGGTCTCAAAAAGGGCTAGCGAGATACCACTATTGTCATATTATATCATGGTTTTTTGACAACGTGTTGCCATTTGAGATGTCTTATTATTGCTCGCTAGCTGATTATGTCATTGATATGAGTTATTATAATCTTTAAGAGTTATTGTCGGCATGGTTAGTTATAATGTTGGTTGAAAACCCGGGTGCTGTTTAAGCTTATTTATGCAAACAAAAGAAAAAGAGTTCATAAAAGTTTTTATTTTTCACTTTCAATTTATCAACTGAATTGCTTGAGGACAAGCAAAGGTTTAAGCTTAGGGTTTTGCATATTATTAGCACAATTGAAATCAAGAGAGTTTATAGTAAAATCATTAGAATCATGCTTTTTATTCAAGGAACTATCGTGAATCTCTTCATAAATTTCTTCATCACAATTTTCAAATTCACGAATTTCAAGCAAAACCTCATAAAGATAATCTAGTGCACTCAAATCACTAGAAATTGGTTCATCATAATTAGACCCTTTAAAAGATTAGCAAGTGGATGGGGATCCATAAACTCTTAGTAAGCGAAGATGCAAGCAAAAAGAGGGCACATGGTAACACAAGATTGAACGGAAGAAGGGCGAAGAAAATGGCAAGGGTGAAGTGGGGGAGAGGAAAACGAGAGGCAAATGGCAAATAATGTAATGCGAGGGATAAGAGTTTGTGATGGGTACTTGGTATGTCTTGACTTGACTTGGCGTAGATCTCCCCGGCAACGGCGCCAGAAATCCTTCTTGCTACTCTTGAGCACTACGTTGGTTTTCCCTTGAAGAGGAAAGGGTGATGCAGAAAAGTAGCGTAAGTATTTCCCTCAGTTCTTGAGAACCAAGGTATCAATCTAGTAGGATACTACACGCAAGTTGCCTCGCACCTACACAAACAAATAAGAACCTTGCAACCAACGCGATAAAGGGGCTGTCAATCCCTTCACGGCCACTTGCAAAAGTGAGATCTGATAGAGATAATAAGATAAATATTTTTAGTATTTTTATGATATAGATTGAAAGTAAAGATTGCAAATTAAAATAGATTGGAAACTTATATGATGGAAAATAGACCCCGGGGCCATAGGTTTCACTAGTGGCTTCTCCCAAGATAGCATAAGTATTACGGTGGGTAACAAATTACTGTCGAGCAATTGATAGAAAAGTGCATAATTATGAGAATATCTAGGCATGGTCATGTATATAGGCATCACGTCCGCGACAAGTAGACCGAAACGATTCTGCATCTACTACTATTAGTCCACACATCGACCGCTATCCAGCATGCATCTAGAGTATTAAGTTCATAAGAACACAGTAACACATTAGTCAAGATGACATGATGTAGAGGGATAAACTCAAGCAATATGATATAAACCCCATCTTTTTATCCTCGATGGCAACAATACAATACGTGCCTTGCTGCCCCTGCTGTCACTGGGAAAGGACGCCGCAAGATTGAACCCAAAGCTAAACACTTCACCTATTGCGAGAAAGATCAATCTAGTAGGGCAAATCAAACTGATAATTCGAAGAGACTTGCAAAGATAACAAATCATACATAAGAGAATTCAAAGAAGAACCAAATATTGTTCATAGATAATCTTTGTCATAAACCCACAATTCATCGGATCCCGACAAACACACCGTAAAAAGAATTACATCGAATAGATCTCCAAGAAGATCGAGGAGAACTTTGTATTGACATCCAAAGAGAGAGAGAAGAAGCCATTGATACGTTTCCATCATATCTATAATTTTTGATTGTTCCATGCCAATATTCTACAACTTCCATATAATTTTGGCAACTTTTTATACTATTTTTGGGACTAACATATTGATCCTGTGCCCAGTGCCAGTTCCTATTTGTTGCATGTTTTTTGTTTCGCAAAAAATCCATATCAAACGGAGTCCAAATGGGATAAAAATGGACGAAGATTTTTTTGGAATATATGTGATTTTTGGGAAGTGAAATCAACACGAGACGATGCTCGAGGGGCCCATGAGGCAGGGGGGCGCCCCCCAGGGGGGCAAGTGCACCCCTGACCCTCGTGGCCATCCCGTAAGGCGTTTGGTGCCCTGCTTTCGCCACAAGAAAGCTAATATTCGGATAGATATCGTGTTAAAATTTCAGCCCAATCGGAGTTACGGATCTCCGGGAATATAAGAAACGGTGAAAGGGGTAGAATCTGAGAACGCAGAAACAGAGAGAGACAGAGAGACAGATCCAATCTCGGAGGTGCTCTCGCCCCTCCCACGCCATGGAGGCCAAGGACCAGAGGGGAAACCCTTCTCCCATCTAGGGAGGAGGTCAAGGAATAAGAAGACGAAGGGGACCCCTCTCCCCTTCTCTTTCGGTGGAACCGGAACGCCGCCGTGGCCATCATCATCACTGCAATCTTCACCAACAACTTCACCGCCATCATCACCAACTCTTCCCCCCCTCTATGCAGCGGTGTAACCTCTCTCTTACCCGCTGTAATATCTACTTAAACATGGTGCTCAATGCTATATATTATTTCCCAATTATGTATGGCTATCCTATGATGTTTGAGTAGATCCATTTTGTCCTATGGGCTATTTGATGATCAAGATTGGTTTGGGTTACATGTTTTATTATTGGTGCTGTCCTACGGTGCTCTCCGTGTCGTGCAAGCATGAGGGATCCCCGCTGTAGGGTGTTGCAATACGTTCATGATTCGCTTATAGTGGTTGCGTGAGTGACTGAAACACAAACCGAGTAAGGGGGTTGTTGCGTATGAGATAAAGAGGACTTGATGCTTTAATGCTATGGTTGGTTTTTACCTTAATGATCTTTAGTAGTTGCAGATGCTTGGTAGAGTTCCAATCATAAGTGCATATGATCCAAGTAGAGAAAGTATGTTATCTTATGCCTCTCCCTCATATGAAATTGGAATAATGATTACCGGTCTAGTTATCGATTGCCTAGGGACAAATAACTTTCTCGTAACAAAAAGCTCTTTACTAAAACTAACTTAGTTGTGTCCTTACCTAAACAGACCCTACTTTTTATTTACGTAATCTTTATTATATTGTAAACCTATCCAACAACACCTAAAAAGTACTTCTAGTTTCATACTTGTTCTAGGTAAAGCGAACGTCAAGCGTGCGTAGAGTTGTATCGGTGGTCGATAGAACTTGAGGGAATATTTGTTCTACCTTTAGCTCCTCGTTGGGTTCGACACTCTTACTTATCGAAAACTGTTCCAATCCCTTATACTTGTGGGTTATCAAGACCTTTTTCTGGCGCCATTGCCGGGCAGCAATATCGTGGGGTGAATATTCTTGTGTGTGCTTATTTGCTTTATCTCTAAGTAATTTTTATTTGCTCTTCTTAGTTGTTCTTTATCTTTAGTTATGGATATGGAACATGAAATACCAAAAAAATTAGGTGTACTTTCTGGTCATGGAGATGGGGAACCTCCTAAAACCCTCGATGCTGGTTATGTGAAACATCTTATGTACTACTTTAATAATCCTGAGAAAACCCCATTCAATTATGTAATGGGAGTAGCGTTGGATCAACGTGAATACTTTAGGGATTACTGCTTGACACAAAAAGGGAAACTATTAAGGGATCAAATTCATATATTGAAGTGGTATGCTAGGCAACTATGCTTGAGATATGATTATACTTGTTGCTCTAGGATGAAGGATCCACACCTTCCCTTTTCATGCGAATTTAATGATAATAAAACCTTAGCTTCTTATGCTAATGGTATATATGATTACTATGATTGGAACAAATAGAAGAATTTCTTGCTTTTATGGGTGCTTATGAAATTGAATCTATGTTTAAAGAGTTTGAAGACTTTGATGATTCGGTTTATAGACCTGAAAATTTAGCTACCCTTAAATATTGTTATGAGAATTATGAATACAATTACGATATTAATGCACTTATTGAAAAAGTCTCTGCTATCCAAGAAGAGACTAATATTTTGCAGGAGTCTATGAAAGAAGAAATTGATGAAACTGTGAGCTCATTGGATGGAAAAGATGAGGAGGAGAGTGAAGAACAAAAGGAGGAAGAGCGGATTGATCACCCATGCCCACCTTGTAATGAGAGTAACTCTTCAACTCATACATTGTTTAATTTCCCTTCGTGCTTACCGAAGGATGATTGCTATGATGACTATTATGTTCCCGTTGATTCTCTTGAAATATCCCTTTTTGATGATGCTTGCTATGCTTGTGGCCAAGATGCCAATACGAATTATGCTTATGGAGATGAACTTGCTATAGTTCCTTATGTTAGACATGAAATTGTTGCTATTGCCCCCACGCATGATAGTCCTATTATCTTTTTGAATTCTCCCAACTACACTATATTGGAGAAGTTTGCCCTTATTAAGGATTATATTGATGGGTTGCCTTTTACCGTTACACATGATGATTTTGATGAATATAATATGCATGTGCTTGCTGCTCCTACTTGCAATTATTATGAGAGAGGAACTATATCTCCACCTCTCTATGCTTCCCACATGATAAAATTGCAAGAAACTGTTTATACTATGCATTGGCCTTTACTATGTGTGCATGAATTGTTCTTTTATGACATGCCTATGCATAGGAAGAGAGTTAGACTTCATTGTTACATGATATATGTTACTTTGTGCTCACTACTAAATTACAAATCATTGTTAATTAAAATAGGCTTTGATATACCTTGGGATCCGGGTGGATTCACTACTTGAGCACTATATGCCTAGCTTAATGGCTTTAAAGAAAGCGCTGCCAGGGAGACAACCCGGAAGTTTTAGAGAGTCATTTATTTCTGTTGAGTGCTTTTATATAGTTTAAAAACAACCAAAAAATAAAGAGGGGAACCCAAAACTTTTTCAAAAAGGAAAGTGAAAGTGAGAGAGACAATCATTGTTGAAGAGGGAGAGCTCCTTGAACTTTGTTCATGCTCACGGCAACTTTGTGAATCTTGATTACAGAAACTTTTCTATAAAAATAATTATACCCTTGTACAATTCCATTGTATTATAAAAATAACGTGCCAAGGTTTGCCTTTAGGATGTTTACATTTGCTTGATGGTTTGTACGGTGCAGGACAGAAACTTTGGCTGTAGTGCGTGATTTTACATTTTTAGCTGGATGTCAAATGGTTTTGATTCTTTTTGCAGTGTATTTCTATAAAAATATTTTAATTTTCCTAATTTTGGTAGAATTTTTCAAGTATCAGAAGTATGGTGAATGTTCAGATTATTACAGACTGTTCTGTTTTAGACAGATTCTGTTTTTGATGCATAGTTTGCTTGTTTTGATGAAACTATCAATTTATATTAGTGGATTAAGCCATGAAAAAGTTATATTACAGTAGACATAATGCAAAAACAAAATATGTATTGGTTTGCGACAGTACTTAGAGTAGTGATTTGCTTTATTATACTAACGGATTTTACCGAGTTTTCTGTTGAAGTTTTGTGTGGATGAAGTGTTCGATGATCGAGAAGGTCTCGATGTGAGAAGAAGGAAGAGAGGCAAGAGCTCAAGCTTGGGGATTCCCAAGGCACCCCAAGTAAATATTCAAGGAGACTCAAGCGTCTAAGCTTGGGGATGCCCTGGAAGGCATCCCCTCTTTCTTCAACAAGTATCTGTATGTTTTCGGATTCGTTTCATTCATGTGATATGTGCAATCTTGGAGCGTCTGTTGCATTTAGTTTTCATTTTTATTTTATGCACCATGCTGGTATGAGATAGTCCTTTGTTGATTTATAGAATGCTCATTGCACTTCACTTATATATTTTCAGTATGGCTTTATAGAATGCTTCATGTGCTTCACTTATATCATTTGAAGCTTGCATTGCATGTTTCTCTTTACATATACAACCACCATTTGTAGAATGCTCTTTTGCTTCACTCATATTTGTTAGAGCATGGGCATATCTTTTGTAGAAAGAATTGAACTCTCTTGCTTCACTTATATCTATTTAGAGAGATGACAGGAACTGGTCATTCACATGGTTAGTCATAAAATCCTACATGAACTTGTAGATCGCTGAATATGATATGTTTGATTCCTTGCAATAGTTTTGCGATATAAAGATGGTGATATTAGAGTCATGCTAGTGGGTAGTTGTGGATTGTAGAAATACTTGTGTTGAAGTTTGTGATTCCCGTAGCATGCACGTATGGTGAACCGTTATGTGATGAAGTCAGAGCATGATTTATTTATTGATTGTCTTCCTTATGAGTGGCGGCCGGGGACGAGCGATGGTCTTTTCCTACCAATCTATCCCCCTAGGAGCATGCGCGTAGTACTTTGTTTCGATAACTAATAGACTTTTGCAATAAGTATGTGAGTTCTTTATGACTAATGTTGAGTCCATGGATTATACGCACTCTCACCCTTCCACCATTGCTAGCCTCTCTAGTACCGCGCAACTTTCGCCGGTACCATAAACCCACCATATACCTTCCTCAAAACAGCCACCATACCTACCTATCATGGAATTTCCATAGCCATTCCGAGATATATTGCCATCCAACTTCCATCATCATCATATACATGACTTGAGCATTCATTGTCATATTGCTTTGCATGATCGTAAGATGGCTAGCATGATGTTTTCATGGTTTGTCCGTTTTTTCATGTCATTGCTATGTTAGATCAGTGCACATCCCGGTACCCCGCCGGAGGCATTCATATAGCGTCATATCTTCGTTCTAGATATCGAGTTGTAATATTGAGTTTTAAGTAAATAAAAGTGTGATGATCATCATTATTAGAGCATTGGCCCAGTGAGGAAAGGATGATGGAGACTATGATTCCCCCACAAATCGGGATGAGACTACGGACTTTACAAAAAAATAAAAGAGGCCAAAGAAGCCCAAATAAAAAAAAGAGGCCAAAGAAGCCCACCAAAAAATAAAAAAAATAAAAAAACAAAAAATGAGAGAAAAAGAGAGAAGGGGCAATGTTACTATCCTTTTACCACACTTGTGCTTCAGAGTAGCACCATGTTCTTCTTATAGAGAGTCTCTTGAGTTATCACTTTCATATACTAGTGGGAATTTTCATTATAGACCTAGGCTTGTATATTTCGATGATGGGCTTCCTCAAATGCCTGAGGTTTTCATGAGCAAGCAAGTTGGATGCACACCCACTTAGTTTCCAGTTTGAGCTTTCATACACTTATAACTCTTAGTGCATCTGTTGCATGGCAATCCCTACTCACTCACATTGATATCTATTGATGGGCATCTCCATAGCCCGTTGATACGCCTAGTTGATGTGAGACTATCTTCTCCTTTTTGTCTTCTCCACAACCACCATTCTATTCCACCTATAGTGCTACGTCCATGGCTCACGCTCATGTATTGCGTGAAAGTTGAAAAGTTTTGAGAACGTCAAAAGTATGAAACAATTGCTTGGCTTGTCATCGGGGTTGTGCATGATGTGAATATTTTGTGTGGTGAAGATGGAGCATAGCCAGACTATATGATTTTGTAGGGATAACTTTCTTTGGCCATGTTAATTTGAAAAGACATGATTGCTTTATTAGTAGACTTGAAGTATTATTGTTTTATGTCAAATGATAGACTATTGCTCTGAATCACTCGTGTCTTAATATTCATGCCATGATTAGACATATGATCAAGATTATGCTAGGTAGCATTCCACATCAAAAATTATCTTTTTATCATTTACCTACTCAAGGACAAGAAGGAATTATCTTTTTTATCGTTCCATGCCAATATTCTACAACTTCCATATACTTTTGGCAACTTTTTATACTATTTTTGGGACTAACATATTGATCCAGTGCCAGTGCCAGTTCTTGTTTGTTGCATGTTTTTTGTTTAGCAAAAAATCCATATCAAATGGAGTTGAAACAGGATAAAAATGGATAGAGATTTTTTTGGAATATATGTGATTTTTGGGAAGTGAAATCAACGCGAGAGGATGCTCGAGGGGCCCACGAGGCAGGGGGGCGCGCCCCTGACCCTCGTGGCCACCCTGTAAGGTGGTTGTGCCCTTCTTTCGCCGTAAGAAAGCTAATATATGGATAGAGATCGTGTTAAAATCTCAGCCCAATCGGAGTTACGGATCTCCGGGAATATAAGAAACGGTGAAAGGGGTAGAATCTGAGAACGCGGAAACAGAGAGAGACAAAGAGACAGATCCAATCTCAAAGGGGCTCTCACCCCTCCCACGCCATGGAGGCCAAGGAACATAGGGGAAACCCTTCTCCCATCTAGGGAGTAGGTCAAGGAAGAAGAAGACGAAGGGGCCCCTCTCCCCTTCTCTTCCAGTGGCACCAGAACGCCGCCGTGGCCATCATCATCACCGCAATATTCACCAACGACTTCACTGCCATCATCACCAACTCTTCCCCCCTCTATGCAGCGGTGTAACCTCTCTCTTACCCGCTGTAATCTCTACTTAAACATGGTTCTCAATTCTATATATTATTTCCCAATGATGTATGGCTATCCTATGATGTTTGAGTAGATCAATTTTGTCCTATGGGCTATTTGATGATCAAGATTGGTTTGAGTGCATGTTTTATTATTGGTGCTATCCTACGGTGCTCTTCGTGTCGCGCAAGCGTGAGGGATCCCCTCTGTAGGGTGTTGCAATACGGTCATGATTCGCTTATAGTGGGTTGCGTGAGTGACTGAAACACAAACCCGAGTAAGGGGGTTGTTGCGTATGAGATAAAGAGGACTTGATGCTTTAATGCTATGGTTGGTTTTTACCTTAATGATCTTTAGTAGTTGCGGATGCTTGCTAGAGTTCCAATCATAAGTGCATATGATCCAAGTAGAGAAAGTATGTTAGCTTATGCCTCTCCCTCATATGAAATTGCAATAATCATTATCGGTCTAGTTATCGATTGCCTAGGGACAAATAACTTTCTCGTAACAAAAAGCTCTTTACTAAAACTAACTTAGTTGTGTCGTTACCTAAACAGCCCCTACTTTTTATTTACGTAATCTTTATTATCTTGCAAACCTATCCAACAACACCTACAAAGTACTTCTAGTTTCATACTTGTTCTAGGTAAAGCGAACGTCATGCGTGCGTAGAGTTGTATCGGTGGTCGATAGAACTTGAGGGAATATTTGTTCTACCTTTAGCTCCTCGTTGGGTTCGACACTCTTACTTATCGAAAACTGTTGCGATCCCCTATACTTGTGGGTTATCAGCCATCTAGCTAATAACTATGGACCCGAAGGTCTGTGGTAAACTACTCACACATCATCAGAGACGATATGGTGTTGATGTACAGGCCTTCTGTGATTGATTCCTGCTACCTCTTGACTGAGTTGGTTTTCCCTTGAAGAGGAAAGGGTGATGCAGCAAATTAGCGTAAGTATTTCCCTTAGTTTTGGAGAACCAAGGTATCAATACAGTAGGAGACTACACGCAAGTTCCTCGTACCTACACAAACAAATAAGAACCTCGCAACCAACGCGATAAAGGGGTTGTCAATCTCTTTAATGTCACTTACGAGAGTGAGATCTGATAGAGATAGTAATAATAAGATAAATATTTTTGGCATTTTTATGATATAGATTAAAAGTAAAGATTGCAAAATAAATGGTGCCAGAAATAGTTAGTTGACGGGAGATTAATATAATAGGGAATAGACCTGGGGGCCATAGGTTTCACTAGTGGCTTCTCTCAAGATAGCAAAAGTATTACGGTGGTTGAACAAATTACTGTCGAGCAATTGATAGAAAATTACATAATTATGAGAATATCTAGGCATGATCATCTATATAGGCATCACATCCGCGACCAGTAGACCGAAACGATTCTGCATCTACTACTATTACTCCACACATTGACCGGTATCCAGCGTGCATCTAGAGTATTAAGTTCATAAGAACAAAGTAACGCATTAAGCAAGATGACATGATGTAGAGGGATAAACTCAAGCAATATGATATAAACCCCATCTTTTTATCCTCGATGGCAACAATACAATACGTGCCTTGCTGCCCTTGCTGTCACTGGGAAAGGACACCGCAAGATTGAACCCAAAGCTAAGCACTTCTACCATTGCAAGAAAGATCAATCTAGTTGGCCAAGCCAAACTGATAATTCGAAGATACTTGCAAAGATAAAAAATCATACCTAAAAGATTTCAGAGAAGAATCAAATATAGTTCATAGATAATCTTGATCATAAACCCACAATTCATCGGATCTCAACAAACACACCGCAAAAAGAGTTACATCGAATAGATCTCCAAGTAGATCTAGGAGAACTTTGTATTGAGATCCAAAGAGAGAGAAGAAGCCATCTAGCTAATAACTATGGATCTGAAGGTCTGAGGTATACTACTCACACATCATTGGAAAGGCTATGGTGTTGATGTAGAAGCCCTCCGTGATTGATTCCCCCTCCGGCGGAGCTCCGAAAAAAGCCCCAAGATGGGATCTCTTGGGTACAGAAGGTTAGGGTGGTGGAAATAGGGCTTTGTGGTGCTCCTGGATGTTTTTGGGGTATATGGATATATATAGGAGGAAGAAGTAGGTCGGTGGAGCCACGAGGGGCCCACGTGGGTGGGGGTGCGCCCAGGGGGCAGGCGCGCCTCTCTGCCTCGTGGCCTCCTCGTTGATTTCTTGACGTCCACTCCAATTCCTCTGGATCACGTTTGTTCCAAAAATAACTGTCCCGAAGGTTTCATTACGTTTGGATTCCGTTTGATATTCCTTTTCTACGAAACACTAAAATAGGCAAAAAAAACAGCAATTTGCACTAGGCCTTGGGTTAGTAGGCTAGTCCCAAAAATAATATAAAAGTGTATAAATAAGCCCATTAACATCTAAAATAGATAATATAATAGCATGGAACAATCAAAAATTATAGATACGTTGGAGACGTATCAAGCATCCCCAAGCTTAATTCTTGCTCGTCCTCGAGTAGGTAAATGATAAAAACAGAATTTTTGATGTGGAATGCTACCTAGCATATTTCTCAATGTAATTTTCTTTATTGTGGCATGAATGTTCAGATCTGAAAGATTCAAGAAAAATGTTTAATATTGATATAAAAATAGTAACACTTCAAGCATACTGACAAAGCAATCATGTATTCTCAAAATAACATGGCCAAAGAAAGTTATCCCTACAAACTCATATAGTCTGGCTATGCTCTATCTTCATCACACAAAGTACTTAATCATGCACAACCCCGATGACAAGGCAAGCAATTGTTTCATACTTTTTGTGTTCTCAAACTTTTTCAATCTTCACGCAATACATGAGCGTGAGCCATAGACATAGCACTATAGGTGGAATAGAATGGTGGTTGTGGAGAAGACAGAAAGGGAGAAGATAGTCTCACATCAACTTGGCGTATCAACGGGCTATGGAGATGCCCATCAATAGATATAAATGTGAGTGAGTAGGGATTGCCATGCAACGGATGCACTAAAGCTACAAGTGTATGAAAGCTCAAAAATAAACTAAGTGGGTGTGCATCCAACTCGCTTGCTCATGAAGACCTAGGGAATTTTGAGGAAGCCCATCATTGGAATATGCAAGTGAAGTTCTATAATGTAAAATTCGCAGTAGTATTTGAAGGTGACAAGGTAGGAGACTCTCTATCATGAAGATCATGGTGCTACTTTGAAGCTCAAGTGTGGTAAAAGGATAGTAACATTGTCCCTTCTCTCTTTTTCTCTCATTTTCATTTTTCTTCTTTTTTTATTTGCACCTTCTTCTTCTTCTTTTTATGGACTCTTTTCTTTCTTTTTTTTTCTTTTCGTCCGGAGTCTCATCCCGACTTGTGGGGGAATCATAGTCTCCATCATCCTTTCCTCACTTGGGACAATGCTCTAATAATGATGATCATCACACTTTTATTTACTTACAACTAAAAGATTACAACTCAATACTTAGAACAAAATATGACTCTATGTGAATGCCTCCGACGGTGTACCAGGATATGTGATGAATCATGAGTGACATGTATGAAAGAGTTATGAACGGTGGCTTTGCCACAAATACGATGTCAACTACATGATCATGCAAAGCAATATGACAATGATGAACCGTGTCATAATAACGAAACGGTGGAAAGTTGCATGGCAATATATCTCGGAATGGCTATGTAAATGCCATAATAGGTAGGTATGGTGGCTGTTTTGAGGAAGGTATATGGTGTGTATAAGGTACCGGCGAAAGTTGCGCGGCACGAGAGAGACTAGCAATGGTGGAAGGGTGAGGGTGCGTATAATCCATGGACTCAAAATTAATCATAAAGAACTCACATACTTATTGCAAAAATTTATTAGTTATCGAAACAAAGTTCTACGCGCATGCTCCTAGGGGGATAGATTGGTCGTCTCCGACCGCCACTCATAAGGAAGACAATCAATAAATAAATCATGCTCCGACTTCATCACATAACGGTTCACCATACGTGCATGCTACGGGAATCACAAACTTCAACACAAGTATTTCTCAAATTGACAACTACTCAACTAGCATGACTCTAATATCACCATCTCCATATATCAAAACAATCATCAAGTATCAAACTTCTCATAGTATTCAATGCACTTTTTATGATAGTTTTTATTATACCCATCTTGGATGCCTATCATATTAGGACTAATTTTTTAACCAAAGAAAATTACCATGCTGTTCTAAAGGACTCTCAAAATAATATAAGTTAAGCTTGAGAGATGAATAATTTCTATAAAATAAAACCACCACCGTGCTCTAAAAAGATATAAGTGAAGCACTAGAGCAAAATTATCTAGCTCAAAAGATATAAGTGAAGCACATAGAGTATTCTAATAAATTCCAATTCAAGTGTGTCTCTCTCAAAAGGTGTGTACAGCAAGGATGATTGTGGTAAACTAAAAAGCAAAGACTCAAATCATACAAGACGCTCCAAGAAAAACACATGTCATGTGGTGAATAAAAATATAGCCCCAAGTAAAGTTACCGATAGAAGAAGACGAAAGAGGGGATGCCTTCCGGGGCATCCCCAAGCTTAGACTTTTGGTTGTACTTGAATTTTACCTTGGGGTGCCTTGGGCATCCCCAAGCTTAGGCTCTTGCCACTCCTTATTCCATAATCCATCAAATCTTTACCCAAAACTTGAAAACTTCACAACACAAAACTTAAACAGAAAATCTCATGAGCTCAGTTAGTATAAGAAAACAAACCACCACTTAAGGTACTGTAATTAACTCATTATTTATTTATTTTGGTGTTAAAACTACTGTATTCCAACTTCTCTATGGTTTATAACCTCCGATACTAGCCATAGATTCATCAAAATAAGAAAACAACACACGAAAAACAGAATCTGTCAAAAACAGAACAGTCTGTAGTAATCTGTTGGTTTCTAATACTTCTGTAATCCCAAAAATTCTGAAATAAATTTCTGGACGTGAGGAATTTATCTATTAATCATCTGCAAAAATAATTATCCTAATCTCGCTCTCCAGTAAACAATGGCAGAAAATCTCGTGAGCGCTAAAGTTTCTGTTTTTAACAGCAAGATCGCAAAGACTTTCCCCAAGTCTTCCCAAAGGTTCTACTTGGCACAAACACTAATTAAAGCATAAAAACACATCAAAAAAGAGTCTAGATTAATTATTTATTACTAAACATAACCAAAAGTCAAGGAACAAAAATAAAATTGGGTTGCCTCCCAACAAGCGCTATCGTTTAACGACCCTAGCTAGGCAAAAAAAACAAGGATAGATCTAGGTATTACCATATTTGGTATTAGGAAAGAAAAGAGAAAATTTCTTATCTATAGCATCTATCCTTCTATTCTGAGAAATTACATGGCAATTAATAGTAGAAGAAAGATTAAGAACGCTATGGAAATTTGCAACTAAGCTAGACTTTATCTCTTTGATAATTTCATTTTGATAAAAGCACAAAAGAGAGGTGGATTCAACCTTCTCACTCATGGGGTACCCAAATATAGTTTTCATCTTTTCATAGGTATCTATGGGATCCCCCTCAAGAAAACCTTCTTCAAAAATAGAGTCTAAAACTTGCTTGAATGAAGAGGGTAAGCCAACATAAAAGCCTTTCAAATATATTTCGATATGATATTGGGGCACATAGCTAGCTCAGATCCTTAATAACCTATCCCAAGCATCTTTTAAACACTCATCAAGTAAATAACAGAAAATTCCGTGATCATGTTCATCGAATTTATTCAAACCCCCATTGATAACCCCGGTAGGTCTTTCCATAGCATCATTATTTATGAGCTTAGAAAGAACAGAGGGACTATCCAAAGCACTGAAGCTCGGGAGAGAACACTTAGCCCTTTTTGATTCGGCCATCGCGAAAGAAAGGCAAAAGGAAAAGAGGCAAATAAAACGGCAAGGGTGAAGTGGGGGAGAGGAAAACGAGTGGCAAATGGCAAATAATGTAATGTGAGGGATAAGAGTTTGTGATGGGTACTTGGTATGTCTTGACTTGACTTGGCGTAGATCTCCCCGGCAACAGCGCCAGAAATCCTTCTTGCTACCTCTTGAGCACTGCGTTGGTTTTCCCCTGAAGAGGAAAGGCTGATGCAGCAAAGTAGCGTAAGTATTTCCCTCAGTTTTTGAGAACCAAGGTATCAATCCAGTAGGAGACTACACGCAAGTCACTCGTACCTACACAAACAAATAAGAACCTTGCAACCAACGCGATAAAGGGGTTTTCAATCACTTCACGGTCACTAACAAGCGTGAGATCTGATAGAGATAATGATAATAAGATAAATATTTTTGGTATTTTTATGATATAGATTGAAAGTAAATATTGCACAATAAACGATGCCAGAAATAGCTAGTTGGTGGGAGATTAATATAATAGAGAATAAACCCGGGGGCCATAGGTTTCACTAGAGGCACACGAGGTGCCCACGAGGCAGGGGGCGCGCCCTCCACCCTCGTGGAGCCCTCGTGTCCTTCCCGGACTGCTTCTTATTTTTATATTTTTCTAAATATTCTAAAACGGAGAAAAATTGCCATTAGAACTGTTTCGGAGTCGGTTTACTTACCATACCACATACCTATTCCTTTTCGGAGTCTGAAACGTTCCAGAAAGTGTCCCTTATGTATTCATACGGGGTTACGGTTTCAATAACATTGGTTTCAACACTTATAGGATTACCTGAGATATAATGTTTGATTCTTTGACTGTTCACCACCTTCGGATTTGTGCCTTCGAAGTTGTTGATTTTTATGGCACCGGAACGATGGACCTCCTCGATAACGTAAGGACCTTCCCATTTAGAGAGAAGCTTTCCTGCAAAAAATCTTAAACGAGAGTTGTATAGCAATACATAATCACCTACATTAAACTCATGCTTTTGTATTCTTTTGTCATGCCATCTGTTAACTTTTTCTTTAAACAATTTGGCATTCTCATAGGCTTGGGTTCTCCATTCATCAAGTGAGCTAATGTCAAATAACCTTTCACTACTAGGGAAAAGCCTACCAGCAGCGAGGGTTTTGGGCCTCTCAGTAGCGCGGGCACCGGCGCTACTAATAAGGCGCTACAGCTAACGTATAGCAGTAGCGCCGGTTGTCCCACGCTACTGCTATACATGAATAGCTTAGCGCTCTTTGGGAAAGGGCGCTGCTGATATTATCTACAGCGCTGTTTGCTGGGACGCGCTACTGACAATGCGGTGCTACTGCTAAATTTCCCCCCTTGCTACTACTAGTTTATTTATTAGTTTTTTTCCTGCATATTTGTTTTGTATTTGAATAGGCTTTATACAATAATCTTTAGCATATCATACACATACAAATGTAATCATAGCATATACATACAATTAGTCTCATCAAATCATGTCATCATCATAATCATCATCCAACACAAAGTGGTCTCTCGTCATCATCTCGAAAATAGCGATACAAGTCTTGAATGATATGCAAATACATCGTCATCCATCTAAACAATGATATACGCGAGAAGAGCTATCACTTTGAGAACATGAGTTCGTATCCCTCTTTCGCATTAGCGTGAACCTCTAAACTAACTACTGCCTGTCGCTCGGAAACCAGAAGGGCCTGACACTCCGGCCACTTGTCGTATATATACTCCTGACATAGCACTTCTTCGCCATCTATGATCTATGCACCTGCATCATCACATGAGTCGATGATATGCAACATATATAGTTGAGCAACAGAAAGAGACAGACTTGGCAAAAATAAAAATAACATATCATAAGCATAAATAACAAAGTTCATCGTACCCCAAAATTCCCTAACTAGAGTGATTTTCGCTAGTCGAGGAGGAGGACGGTTTAATTACATCACAAATAAAGTTTCACCATGCATAACTCAAAGTTTTGTCATACAGAAAGTATGGACTAAATGGACACATTGTCATATATCGACAATCACTCCAACATGTCGTTCCATCCATCCAAGTCAGGGAGATAGTCCCCGAGCCTAGTGAAAGGCTTCAGGTCGAGACGCTGAGAGGTTATCCATGTTCGGACGTCTTCCGGCGACATTTGTCCTTCTCCGTAGAACACCCCTGTTTTTTCAACGACCTCCTTCATGATGATTTGGGAAAGTTTGCGCTGGATGTTATAGAACTCAGCTCGAAGTCGACGATCCTCGATATCTCCTATGTCCTTTGCCCATTGCAGAATATGGGCATCGCCGGAAGAAGGTGCCATGCGAAGGTTCTGGTGATCCCGTCTGTACTCCAGCATGTGGTGTAGGGCATAGAATCCATCATTAAGAGAATCGTCCGGTTGCTGGATGCATCAGAAGTTGGTCTTATGGCCGAAGGCGACCCTGCCACCCCTCATCTTCTTGTCCCTGACCTCTCCACCCAGTGATTGGTAGTGATACATAGCACTGTCGAGAACATCCTTGATGTGGGTGTAATCCTTTTTGTGAATGTTCTTCGACGTGTCCAAGTAAAGAGCGTGGGAGAATCGGGGTAGAGGATGAGGAGGACGGCGCGCCCGCCGCTGCGCAAAATAAGTCCTCAAATTAATTAGCCTCCACCGTGCAAATGAATGATTGAAATCAAAGGAAGGATAGCAGCGCGGATGACTTACACGGGATGATAAGGCACGAGAATCGCCCCCTTGTCCTTATTGGTGAGCATGAAACTGATGATGTAATCCCTCGCGTATTCACGGTGATTTGCGCAGACTCCCAAGAAGCCCTCGTGCATGTAGTACGGGTCAGCGACACAGATATGAGATATCTGCTCAACCCCGATGATGTAGTTCATGTGCAAGGCATAAAGGCGGACAAACGTAAAATCCATCTTCTTCACGTGAAACATGTCAAATATGTAATTGAATCCGAGGAAGAACTTATCCGCGGGGAAGCTGTCAACGTACGACATTTGCCGCGGAACATTAACCACGTAGAGTGGGTATCCTGGATCTTTCAAGGCGATGAGGTCTTTCTCTACCCGCAGCACATCATCATGATGTCTCTTTAGATCGCCGAATCTGGCCCGTAGCGCTGTTGCAGGTAGGATTGGTTGACCGGGGATATGCCATTTATCCGCACCGGGGATATCTATACGGTCCTGTAGCCGAGGCTCCTGAGGCGGCTGGATCATAGAAATAGCTTTTTTGCCTTTCCTCGCTCTCTTCCTAAACTTCTTTACTACCGGAAGGTCGTCCATAATATGTTGAGACGGCAATTCAGGCACCGATTCATGACGCTCAAACCCTGAGGAGGCACCAGTATAGACATACTGTTCAGCAGCGCCATCATCGTCCTCATCCTCATCCATGGCGACGTCATCAGCGACTAATGGAGCCTCCTCCTTACCCCGTCCGCTATCACCCAACCCGACACCCGACGATAATTGGGTAGGTGGGGTGTTGATGTTCATACCTTGCTAAGGCTGCATGCTCGTGGGTGTGCTCCCGGCCGCCTCTAGACGAAGCAGACTCTTTGGCCACAACAGGACCCACCCAGCATTGCAACAATCACCAAGCCGCCACGATGTCTCGTCGTCATCCCCCAGTAGTACTGGAGGAGGCAAATTCTCGTGGCTCGGTTTGACACTAGCCACGAAAACCTTGAAGACGTTCGGGGGGATCGGCCAGCTGTGGAACAATGGTTCCTTCGGCGCCATTATTGTCGCCTTCCCCACGTCCACCTTCTGGTCGCCGATGGTGTACAATATGGTGCACGGGGTTTCGTCAGCCTGCAAAGAAAAGTCTGCGACGTGAGAGGAAACGGGAGATTATACATTTATATTGAAGGGGGCCAGTGTGACAGATACCGTGAGGGCGTCGAGCTCAGCCAAAGACGTAGCACCGCCTAGCACGTCCGGTGCGGGAGCCGGTGCGGGAGCAGGTGCAGCTGCAGGTGCTGGTGCAACGCAAGTGGAGTTGCTCCCCGCCAAGAAGTCAGCAAGGGGAAAGTCCGCTACATCTTTTTTTGGATTTTGCCTGGTCGAATTGAAAACGACCGGAACCATGGTAGTAGAAATATCTAAAGCCACCTGTTTTGCGCCAGCTACCGCTGTTGCGACTGTCTCAGTCGATTTCTTCTCAACCGCAATCTCAACCCTCTTGTCGATGTTTTCTTCATTTAACCTCTGTCTTTCCTTTCTCTCCTCTGTGGTCTCACGGTAGTACTTCTTCCACGTGGCGCCGTCTCCGACACCGTGCACGCGTCCATACGATGGTCGAGTATCCACCGGTTCTTGTTTCAATATGTTCAACACCCGGTTGAATGGAGTGCCCCACTTGGGCCTCGCCAATGCCTCAGATGGCGAGTCGCTTTCGGCCGCAATCCTGTGCTGCTCTCTCTGCAAAAGGCACAACGATCGTTTACAAATATGACTAACGTGTGCAGTCGAATTGATCAGAAACTAAAATTACCAACAGTCTCATGAACTCCGTAATGACCGGTGTTGTCTTGTAAACCTTTTTCACTGGGTCCCAACGGTGCCGGGCCCTGAGATGCCCAGACTCGCGGCTTCCTCGTCCTCCTTGGCCCATTTGGACCTCTTTCCACCGTAACCACGGCTTCCGAGGTGGTGGCTCCCAATGTTCCTCTCTTGAAGCCCCTTCATGTACTTAGACTTTTTTTGGCATCTTCGGCCTTGCAAGCCTCCTTGAATATTTGAAACTGCTCTTCCATGATTGTCGAATTATCCTTTACAATCTCGGAGTAGGGTTCCTTCTTGTCGATGATCCTTGCTTTCACTCGATTTTTCCAGGCGGCCAACGCGTCGCTAAACTTGGTCATGGCGTGTTTGTTTATCTTCTTCATTGCCGGGTCCTCATCTGGATCTTTATAATCCTTCTCATTCCGGCCCGGGAACAAGAATATCTGGTGAAACTTCTTTCGGAGGGAGCTCCTCATATTTTCTATCTTCTGTAGTTTCTCATCGTTGATGGTGGCGGTTGTCCGTACGATGCAGCCTATTTGATTGCCGTACCATCGACGCACTTCCTTGGGTGCCGTTGGCTCAAAATTGCCGTCGTCCACCTCCGTGACCACCACTCTAGTAGTCCTGAGTTTGTTAGGAACCCGTTGCCTCTTTGCTTTCGGTTCTACACTGGCTCCGCTCCCCGAGGCAGCGCCGGTCTCAGTCTCAGCGCCGGTCTCGATGCCAGTCTGAGTCTGAGCGCCGGTCTCAGTCTCAGCACCGGTCTGCGTGTCAGTCTCAGTCCCCGATGCCACCGGTGGGCCCAGCAATAACATCGGTTGATCATCGGTAAGGCTAAAAAATTCGTCTGCCGCCCGGTAGGCGTCGTCGCAATCACCAGAACCCAGTCCTTCATTGTTGCTAGCCATGTTTCCTATGATTAAATCTAGTCAATTAATTCTAGACCTAATAAAATGAATAATGACATAAAAAGGCATATTGTTTTGCAGGAATGTTGACTCCTTCCTGGTGCGGTAAATCACGGGCACTCGATATGTCCTAGTTTGTAGCACAAGTCATGCCGAAATTCATGGAAAATTTCGGCATGAGCTTTGCTAAAAAGTGGACAAATCGAGAACCTGAAATTTGCCGGAAAAGAAATGAATCAACATTTCGGCAAAACATAGGCCACTAAGCATCATTCCCTACAAACAGTGTCCAAATATACACGAGCAACCACATGTGCAAACAGTGTAGAAGAAAATTCATTTAACTACTAATAGAACAAAATTCAGTTAACTTTAGTGCTCTATAATGATGAAGGGAAAAAATTTTCAGTTAACTACTAATTTCATTCATTTAGGTTATTCATTTAACATCACCTAATTAACCTACTGTACCAATACTACTAGCAGCACTACTAACCTAATTATCCTAGCAAAACTCTAGTGCCCTAACTGAAAAACATCTAATTAACATCTAATTTTTCTCTAAAATACAGAGAGAGATGAGTGAGGGGGAGGGGTGGGGGACTTATAGAGAGGGGAGAGACGGTGGTGGGGAGGTGCTCGGTGATGGAGGCAGGGGCGGAGAGGGCGGGCTCGGGCACGGGCAAGGGTGGTCCTGGGCGGGCTCGGGCATGGGCAAGGGCGGTCCTGGGCGGGCTCGGGCGGCGGTGAGGTGGAGGGCGCCGACGGTGACGTGGAGGGCGGCCTTGGGCGGTGGCTGTGAGGCTGAGGGCGGCCTCGGGCGGCGGCGGTGAGGCTGAGGGTGGCCTCGAGCGGCGGCGGTGAGGCTGAGGGCGGCCTCGGGCGGCGGCGGTGAGGAGACGGCGGCGAGGGCGAGGGACGATTTGGGGAAGAATTGGTGGCCGGGGGGCGGGGTGGGGGGAAACCGCTATATAAGAGAAACGTAACGGTAGCGTGTTTCCGGAAACGCTCTATAGCTAAGTTAGCTATAGCGCTTTTACTGAACCCGCTACTGCTATTCCTTTCTCCTTTTTTCTCTTTTTTCTTTTATTTTTCTTTACATTTTATTTTTTCCCTTTCTCCTTTTTCTATTTCTTTCATTTTCATTTACTTTTCTACTTGTTTTTCACTTTATTTTAATTCCGTTAGCAGCAGCGCTTTACACGTAAGCGCGCTGCAGCTAAGGAGATTAGCAGTAGCGCTGGGCCATTATACACTACTAGGAAAAGACCTACTAATGGCGCACCAGTTTTGCCTACTAATGGCGCATCACTGGTGCGCCATTACTACACGCCACTAGTAATTTTTACTAATGGCGCACCACTGGTGCGCCATTAGTATCTAGTATACTAATGGCGCACCACCAAGTGCGCCATTAGTATATAAAACCATGTGCCATTAGTGTGCCTCCCAGGGGCCATATTTAACCATGTGCTTTGGCACACTAATGGTGCACTGCGGATAGATGCGCCATTAGTATACTTGGCATACTAATGGCGCACTCTGTCTTGATGTGCCATTAGTATCCTTTGGCATACTAATGGCGCACTCTGTCTTGATGCGCCATTAGTATCCTTTGGCATACTAATGGCGCACCTTGTGGTGATGCGCCATTAGTATGAATATTTGGTTTTTTTACTTTTCTGATTCTTGCACAGGTTACAAAATATATTATTTGACAGAATATAGACAGTAGCACACAGGAACAGCAGATTCATCGAATACAATAGAAGATTAGTCTCCGAATACAATTCGTCATATTAGTCTCCGAATCAAAAGACCGAACAAAGATAAAACATTACAAGTCTCGAGACCGCGAGTATCGAGTTTGTCTTCACATTACAAGTCGATATCAATCATCTAAACTACCATCACATAGAAGAGAGCTGCGGTCATCACGATGAGCATCATCGCGATCAAATTGGTCTTCATCCGGTTCCTCCAACGCTCCCTCCTCTCTCCCGCTAGATAGCGGGCATATCTAGATTCGGCCTCCGCCCTAGTGGTGTACCCTTTGTAACTGTTACCGCTAAAACGGTGAACCTGTCTCCGACACTCCTCCCAGTCGACGTAGACTCCGGGAACCTTACCCTTGTACACGACATACGACGACATCTCTATGCACAAGCCAAACAACAGACAATACATACATAAGCAATATATAAGTATGCAACAAAAGGATCGGAAGAGAAAAGCAAGACATTAATAGCACGATTCATGGTCCTACTAATAAATAGCATCGATTACATCTAAGTTGAACGACTGTCCAAACCAAAGAGACATAAAATTCATTAAAGTTTAATTACAACATGAGCCAATCAATGTTTCAGAACTACACATCACTACTTTCGACTCAACTCATGGATAGGAGCGTGGATGAAGCCGCCGTCTGTCATGATGGTCATGAAATCGCGGGCGTTGTTAGCCTGCATTTGTAGCATTCCGTCTATCTCAATGTTGGACGGTTGATACCTGAGGAAGAACTGCCCCGAGGTATGAAGGACATCTTGATGGATGATGTCCGCAAACTCTGACTGGATGCAAAAGAATTCTTGTCTGATGTCCGCGTCCTGGATTGCCGACAAGCTCGCGGCCCAATCTTTGAGATTATTTGGTAGCAGAAGGTGATGATGGTCCCTTACGATCGCCCGCATGTGATGGAGGGCCTAGTAGGCATCCTTCTGACTGCCAGGCGGCTGCTTGACGCAGCAGAACATCGTATTGTGGGCGAACACGTGCTTGCCGTACTTACGAACTGCCCTGATGAAGGTGCCTCCAGATTTGGCGTAGCCAGGGAGAACATCATCAAGAACTTTCTTGATATTTGTGTAGTCTATCTTGGAGTTACGGTTCAGGTCGAAATACGTGGCCATGGAATATTTCGGGCTTAAGAGTATGAGTGTGCAATGTGTGTCACTGCACAGAACACGGAATGTTAGAAAAAAAAAGAACGATCGAAATCTAAGAAATCATATGTTACGGGGCGGTTAAGGGATGACTTACTCGGGAAAGTAAGACACAAGGAAGTTATCCTTATCTGGGTTTGCCAGAATGACGTCTTCGAGGTGTGAACTCGCGACTTGGCTGTCCCCAGCGCTGCTCAAGAGCTTGGCACGCATGTAGAAGGGGTCGACGATCACGATGTCCGGGGTCTTGTCTCTAATGATCCGCATCTCCATACTCAGCGAAAACAGCCGAACGAAGGTGTAGTGCAGCGGATGAAGGTTCAACATAGCAAAGATGTCATCAAACCGTAGGACGATCGTACCCCCGATGGCGCCATCCACAAAGCCCACGCCCTCTGGCACCTTGGCCACGAAAACCAGGTATGCCACATCATTCTCTCTAAGACGCCGCTTCTCCAAAGAAAGAACACTGTCGTGCAGACTCCGCATAGCACCGGTTGCAGCATTGAGCATATTTGTCGGTAGCATCGCCCTACACGCCACATGCACCCTCCTCGAGATATCCTTAGGTGAAGGTGGCCCGTCCTGAGCACAGATCATACTCGGTGCCGGCTGGCTCGCACCGGCGCCCTTTTTAGTCGGCCGTTTCCGGCCCTTCTTCTTGATCTGCTGTAATGGGACCGAGTTCTGCTCACAGACCGCCTTCTTGAACGTGTTGGGGCTGATAATATTTGGCACCTCCGCTATCTGAGGCTCGGTGAAGGCGGCAGCCGAAGGCGTCTCCTGAGAACTGAATGCCAGATGACGCCTGTTGCAATTGGGTTTCTCCGCCGTACCATCTAGATCGCGGTCGTCTTGTTTGGGTTCTTGAGAAGGAGGCCCGCAGAACTCATCACCGTGCCCATGTTCGGCAAAGTACTTATCGACATTGGTAAATGTACCATCGTCGTTGTCGTCGTCGTCCGGATCCTGTGCCATATGCATGTCCGGATCCTATGCCATAGGGATGTCCGGCATGTCCGGTAGCGTTGCAGCATTCTTGCCATGGCTTGGCGCCGGCATGACTGGCGGTCTTGTCTGTGGGGTGGTGTCCCCTGCCCCCAAACGAATCTGGCTCTTCGGCCAAAGCAGGGGCCAGCTTACGCAGGCGCTGAGGGTCATCTCATCTTCTTCGTCGGCCCTAGTTGGTCGAATCGGAGGTAACAGCTCGTCGCAGCCTGGTAGCACCCGAACCACTTCAACTCTATACATTGTGGGTGGCATCGGATTACCGTGGAACACGGGGTTGCCCGGTTGAACGATTCTGCCCTTGGCGACATCGACCAACTCGCCGCCCACGAAGTTCAGGAGAGTGCAAGGAACGTCGGCGGCGCCCTGCGAAAACATGTAGGGCGTCAGGGATGCCCAATCAAAGGCAAGGAGATGAAGTCCTCGGCCGAGAGGCTTAGTTACCATGATGCCGTCGAGCTCGGCTAATGTCAAGGCACCGCCAACGGCGGGCGTGCAACTGACGGAGGGGCCGCTTGCTGGCGAGGTGCCTGCCGGCGTACACCCGGGTGCATTAAGCTCCAATGCCAGCGTCGGAGACACCAATACCGCCGCCGCCGGAGACACCAATGGCACCGCCGCTGTAGACACCAATACCGCCGCCGCCGGACACCAATGGCGCCGCCTGCGTGTTATGCGAGTTGCTCGCCGTGAAGCTGGGAATCGGGGGCGGCCCCTGTTAGCCACCCGCAATCCACATCGTTATCCCATGAATCAAGGTAGGCATAATGCCGGTGAGCGTCGATCCCAGTTGTTGTTGCACTTGCTCTTGGACCATCTCCGGAATCCGCGCCACTTGCGCCTTGAGTGCTTCAACCTCGCGCGACTGGCTTTTTGAGCTGGTCTTTTTCTCCTTTCGCCCACCAGCGGTATAGTATGACGACCATTTTGTGGACAAGCCTTTGCCGGCCACACGACCAGCTGACGTTGGCTTATTGAGCTTATCCTTGTTTTTCATTACGTTCAATGCCCTATTCAAAGGGGTGTCGAAAGGGGAGCTCTGAGACGACCCCACGCTACTGCTTTCTTTGTCCCGCGGAAGGAACATGAACCATTTAGAAATATTGGGGATTGATTAGAATGCAACCATATGGAGCTAATTATGTGGGGGTGTATTCCTTACCAGAACAAGCTCAAGCTCCTTGGTCTTCGGATCCGTGGTAAGCTCCTTTGTTATCTGGTCCTCCTTGTACCGGGCCCTGAGAAAGTTCCTGGTCTGCTTGTCACTGTATTTCTTGAAGCGGGGCGGTAGGCCTTGCTCGGCACGCTCCGCGTCCTCCTTGTCCCATACAGGCTCCGCCACTCTGTAACCGCCGGGACCGAGTTGGTGGACCCCTATGTTCAACTGCCGCATTTCTTTCCCCCACTTACTTGATTTGGAGGTTGCGGGGCTCTCGCACTTGATCTTGAACTCCTTGTAGTCATCTTCGCTCATCAAAGGATATTTCGCCTTGATCTTCTCATAACTATCACCTTTGTCAATCATTGCCTTTACCGTGCTTTTCCAAGTAGACAGGGCCGTGCTCATCGTCGTGAGGGCGGCACCGTTCACTTTATTACCCGAGAGGCGTGTGTTTGCGAACTCAACGGGGAACTTGTATCGTTCGTGCAGCTTCGTGAAGAGGAGGCTGCGCAAATTCCCTCGGTCCTTATGCCTTAGGTTCTCGGTGTTGATCGAGGCGGTGCTCCGGAGAATGCACCAGAGCTGAATCGAGTACCCCTTGACTACGTGTTTGGGCGTCGTCGGATGCCCATCGGAGTTCACTTCAGTAAATTCCTCCCTGACGGTGCTGAGCATGTTCGGGCGCCGGTCCTTCTGTTGCCTCTTCGGTTGGCTGCCATCTATGCGTGCGCCGCCATCATCAGTGGTGGCATCCGCGGCGCCATCATCAGTGGTGTCATCCCTGACGCCACTAGGGGTTGTGTAGTCAGGATCGGTGTCTTCCGCGGCGTCCTCATAGTGGTGAGGTTCTTCCTCCAACTCCTGGGATAGCTCCCAGAATTGCTTGCCGCCCGAACCACCGGCCTCATCGTTGTGGGCCATGTTTCGCTCTAAATAGGAAAAAAGTTTGGTCAAAAAGTTGGTTATTGTCAAGGAACAAGATCATGGTCTCATCATTTAGGGTTTGTCGACACCGAGGCATCCTAAAAGCTAAGCTTTTATCATTTAGGGTTTGTCGACGCCGAGGCACCCTAAAAGCCTAAGCGTACATCATTTAGGTTCTCATCGACACCGAGGCACCCTAAAAGCCAAGGTTTCATCATTTAGGGTTTGTCGACGCCGAGGCACCCTAAATGCTAAGTTTTCATCATTTAGGGTGTGTCGATGCCGAGGCACCCTAAAAGCCTAAGCATACATCATTTAGGTTCTCATCGACACCGAGGCATCCGGGGCAGCCAAGTTAAGTTTTCATCATTTAGGGTTTATCGATGCTGAGGCACCCTAGGTTGGGCCTAATCACTTGGCACTAATCACTTGGCTCTATTGCCACCTATGTTGGGTTTATCATCTAGGGTTTATTGATGCTAAGGAGAATTCTAAGTTGGGCCTAATAACTTGGCTCTATTGCCACCTATGGTTTAATGCCGCAAGAATGGCAGGGCAGTTGATCCTACTTAACTAAGTACTAAGATACCCCGGCCCATGCATTAGTCGCAAGTACCCCATATGTCCTATTTTTAGCAAAGTCATGCTAAAATTCACGGAAAATTTTAGCATGACCTTTGCTGAAAATAGGACATATGGAGTACCCGAATTTTCCGGAACGGAAGTTCATCGACATTCTAGCAAACGCAAGGGCAACTCGGGGTACCTGCAAATTCATCACGACACAATGGTCGGAGACAAAACCCAGCAAACTAGCAAGATGATCATCATCTTTGCAAGACAGTAGCTCAAGTTTTTGACAGTAGCCTCTGAAGAAAACAACATTGCAACATTCAAGTTCACAGGATAAAAAAATCATCCACATTCACCAACCCACATGATGTTAAAACCCACATGAGCTGTAAACAGACTTAAAAAACCTACATGATGTTATAACTGTATACACTGAACATGATGATACCAAATGGGAAGGAAAATTGTATCACTCTAGATTAGTGTAGCCACTATCTAACAAAACCAGAATGTTAACAAAATTACACCATGATGATACCAAATTCTTGTAGCAGTACAATGAGTTCACAGGATAAAAAAATCATCCACATTCACCAACCCAAACTGGTGGAGATACAGCAAACCAGAACCTCCCAGGTTTCTGCCATTTTATTTTTCCCACCGTATATGTTTTTTGATTCATGTCATGGTACTTGCTGTCAAACCAAGTATTTTCTTTCTACATAATCTGGGAAGTTTCCTTCTTACTGTCTCACTACAAAAAACTAGTATGCTTAGTTGAGACTAGTATGCTTAGTTGCATTATGACAGGCAAAAACTACAAATATTTGTGTTTTTAGTTGAGCAATGCAGCGACAGTGTGATTGGCAAGTTTCAGCTGGCAAAGTGTCACGATTCAGACAACTGAGCAGCTAAGCATAGCAAGTGGATAGTTTAGTCAGTATACTAGTACTCTTTAGAAAGCATGAGACATATATTACCTGGAGGAGACTTCGTCGGAGAGTTGCCTGTGAATTGAAAATACAACGAGATCAGCAAAGGATAGTAAGATATATACTGAAATTGTCATAACAAAATGCCAGCTACTGCCATGGTCAAAGAATAGATTATGATAGCTGGACAAGTACAGGTCAAACTAGATAATTTTCAGAACCGGTTTAACCACTGCAGGATAAAACAATGCATCCAAGACTGGGCTTAGACTAATATCCTCATAGCATAATCTGACATCAAGCAAATAATATAAGAACAGTGAAAATGTATGTTCACTGCAAAGGAATATGGACCAAGTGTTCACATTCTTGGAGTAACAAATATTCATCTACTCATTTGTAGATACCTAGGAGTAACAAGACTGCACTTGCCAATAATGTTTTATTTATGCTTCCCAAGGACCAACTCCTAAACTGAACACAAAAAAACCGTGTGCACATCTGCAAGTTGTAGAAGGAAAAGGTGCAACACTAAAAAAAACTATCAAACTAACAGATCCATTAATCAATTATGGACTTCTTACATGTTACATCTATCATTATGGACTTCTTACATGTTTCATATTGTTGCATGAATTCAAATTCACTGGAATATTGTTGCATGAAGCAAAAGAGGCCCTGGGCATCCATCCAACATAGCTAAACAAAGAAAATGCAGTTCCATGCTTTCACAATACAATTCTCTTCAGATTTCTTATTAAGAGACAACAAGATACTTGTCACTAAAATTTTCTTCAGATTTCACAGTACTGAATTTCAATGGGAAAAATTCTTAGTACAGTTCAATCTCAGGGAATCAAATATGAGAATCAAATATGGGTCATGCAGTTCCACTATCTGTATAAAGAACCATCGGTGGTGCTCCACTAAGAACCATGCCGCCGGCTGGTGCCGAGGATATGGGGATTGCCGGTGGGAGGAGACACTACACCATGGTAGAGTTTAGGTGACACGCTTCTGTGGGCAAAGATCAACTAATCTTCACAAAGCATCTGTCACCATAGCTTTTAACTTTTCTCTTCATATCAAGTGTTGGCAAAGGTATATCACTTTTGACACATTAAAGGTCGGCAACCACAAAGCGACAACTTGTCAGTCAGTAATTGCTTAATGACGTGCTATGTGTCGGTGTATGTGTTGGCCATAACGGATTTTTAGTCGAGGTAGCTACCTATTTACCGACCTAAAATGTGTCGGTGTATGTGGGGTATATGCGCTCGGATTAAGTGTCGGCGTAGGTGTACACGTGTCAATCGTGGGAAGGTTAGAATCTTGGCGCGAGATTTTGGCGCGCGAGCGAAATTTCGCCTGTTAGTGCAAAATATCCCCCAGTGCAAAATACCCCTCCCCCGTGCAAAATACCCCAAATCGAAGCCAACCCTAACCCGTGCCTCCTGCCGCCGCCGTCGCGCTCGATCCAATCCTCTGCCGCCATCGCCGTCGGCCTCGCGCTCCACCCAGTCCTCAATCCGCCATCAGTAGCTCGCACTCCCCCGCCGCCGACCTCGGGCTCCACCCGTCCTCAATCCGCCGTACTCAATCCCCCGAGATCTAGCCCTAGATCGAGCCGCCGCCCTCGCGCTGCACATCCAGCCTCGGTCCGCGCACAGCCCCTTCCCCCCGACGTCTAGCTGCCGTCGCCGCCAGTCCCCGTCCTGTGGCTGCCAGGGATCCATCTCCGGGCTCCTGCTGCTGCCGTACTTGCTGCTGCGGGGCTCCATATTCGGGCTCCTGCTGCCGCCGGAGCTCCATCTCTGGGCTCCCACTGCTGCCGGCCCTACTGCTGTTCGACTTCTGCCCCGTGCTGCCGGGATCCATCTCCGGGCTCATTCCACTACTTCCCAGACCTGCTCTTGCCGTACTTGCTACTATCGGGCTCCATCTCCGGACTCCGTTGCCGTAGCTCCGCTTCCGTGCCCTGAGTAAGAATCAACTCCTACTGAGATTATCTTCTCTGTACTTGAATTGTATGGAGTTGCTTGTTACAATAGACAACCGGACAAGAATGTGTATTTGTTGCTTGAATAGTTATTGTTTTGTATTTTCATTGCTTGATTAATGATTGTCGCTTCACTGATGCAAAGCTAACACTACCACACTGGCCAAATTCAGATACTTGGCAAATTTGATATCAAGGGTGCATCATGGACAAAACGTGGTTGTCTAAGCCTAGGTACATCAAGTTTATTTTTTTGCAAACTAATAAGCAGTATAATTATGTCATGAACTGTTCTAATATGTAAAAAAAATCCATGTAGGCACACAAATGAGTATGTACAGGGGGTAGACAAGTTTATAGAGTTTGCTTTTATTAATTCAACAAATGGAAACAAAATCTTATGTCCTTGCAAGATATGTTTGAACTCTAAATGGAAAACAGCAACTAAAGTACATGAACATTTGATATGTGATCGTTTCATGGAGGGGTATCATACATGGTTGTTTCATGGAGAATCTAGCCACTCTTGCCCTAATATTGAGGAGGTAGAAGTAGACAGTTCACTGGAAGATAATGAATTAGATGATTTCTTGCGAGACATAGCTTGTGGATTAGATGATGGGGGGGTGTTGGAAGAGAACAATGAGGACAATAACAACCCTGGGACACATGTTGATGCTGACACCAAGGCTTATTTGAAGATGGTTGATGATGACAACAAAGAACTATACCCTGGGTGTAAAAACTTTTCGAAATTGCGTTTTATTGTAAAATTGCTCCACATTAAACTTCTTGGGCGATGGAGTGACAGAAGTTTTGACATGGTGCTTGAGTTACTTAGTGATGCATTCCCCAAAGGGTACTTCCCAAAAATTTCAATGAAGCTAAGAAAATAGTTAAATCTATTGGGCTTGGGTATGTTAATATTCATGCCTGTGAAAATGATTGTGTACTGTTCAGAAATGAATTTGATAAGGAGAGTCAGTGTCCAAACTGTAAAACTTCAAGGTGGAAATCACAAAAGAAGAGTCCTGATGGGAAAAGGGTACATAGAGTTCCTAGAAAGGTTTTTCACTATTTTCCTATTAAAAGAAGGCTTCAAAGGTATTTTATGTCCTCTAAAACTGCACCTGACATGAGGTGGCATGACAAACAATGGACCAAAGATGGTTTGATTAGGTGCCCTGCAGATGCTATTTTCTGGAAGGATTTTGATTCCAAACATCCATTAATTGGTAATGACAGTCGCAATTTTCGATTTGCTGCAACAACTGATGGCTTTAATCCATTTAGGTCAACAAGGACTACCTATAGTATTTGGCCAGTCTTTTTGATTCCATACAACCTTCCTCCTTGGATGTGCATGAAGCGGACTAATTTCATCCTTTGTTTGCTCATTCCTGGCCCTAAGGCACCTGGTGGCGATATGGATGTCTATCTTGAGCCTTTGGTAGATGATCTAGTAGATATGTACTATCATGGTGTAAAGACATTTGATGCTTCTAAGTCTGAAATATTTGATCTTCGTGCTGCCATCCTTTGCACCATACATGACTTTCCAGGTTTAGGCTACACTCATGGGTGTGCTACCCAGGGTGAGGTAGCTTGTCCTGAGTGCCATTCATTCACTTGTTCTCTACAATTAAAAAAGGGCAGTAAATATTGCTATATGGGACATCGTAGGTTCTTATCATCCGACCATAAGTTTAGGTTAGATGAAAAGTTATTTGATGGCAAGTCAGAGCATAGGACATCACCTATACCTCTTACCGGTGAAGAAATTGATGATTTGACAGCAAATCTTGAAACATCCTTTGGAAAAGATCCAGCTGCCAAGAAGACAACAAAGAGAAAACGCAAAGAAGGTGAATTGCCTCCCCTGTATAAAAGAAGATCTGTGTGGTTTAAGTTGCCCTATTGGAAAGATCTGATGTTGCGTCATAATTTTGATGTTATGCATATAGAAAAAAATGTATGTGATAACATAGTTAACACACTTCTGGGCCTTGAGGGGAAATCAAAGGATAACGCAAATTCTCGCTTAGACATCCAAGCTTTGGGTATTATGGGGGACCTTCATCCTGTTGAAGTAGAAGAGGGTAAATTATATATACCTCCAGCACAATATACTTTGACACCCGATCAGATGAAACATTTTCTCCAAGTCTTGATAGGAGTCAAGTTTCCACAAGGCTTTGCAGCTGATACACGGTGTTATATCCATGTTGCCGATTAGAAGATTTTTGGACAAAAGAGCCATGATAATCACATTCTGTTGCAGCACCTACTTCCGCTTGCGATTCAAAAAATATTGCCAACAAGAGTATGTGCTGCATTGGCTCGTGTTAGTAACTTCTTCAAGAAGATATGCTCACCAGTTATCCGTGTCAGTGATATGCAAATTCTAGAGGCTGAAATAGCTGAGACCTTAAGCATACTTGAAACTATATTCCTGCCAAGTTTTTTTGATGTCATGGTCCACTTGATGGTTCATTTGCCCGCCCAAGTTAGAATTGGTGGTCCAGTACACTTCCGGAGTATGTGGTCAGTAGAAAGGTGATCTTCTAAAAAAATCTAATAGCAACATTTTTTGCAAATGAATTTTTTATATAGTCTTACGGCCTATAATATGTAGGTATTTGGGGCACTGCAAAGGACATGTTCGCACTAGAAGCCATCCGGAAGGATCAATCGCTGAGGGTTATTTGTTTGATGAGAGCCTTACACTTTGTTCTCGCTATCTGAAAGGGTGTGAGACTAGGTTCACTCGGCAAGATAATAACATTGAGGTGCTGAATAATGAAATGTCTAGTACTACTCCATACTTCTGCCACAAGGGGCAAGGTTTGGGTAGCATTGTATCATTATCAAACAATTCTTGGATCCAAGCACATAGATATGTCTTGTTCAACCATAGTGAAATAGAACCTTATGTGAAGTAAGTTGCCCACACTATAGTAATAGTATCTATTCTTTTCTTATCTTTCTTATAATAGCTAATTTGATATGCAATTATAGGAAGCACCACGAGCACTTATCCTCAATTGGTCTTCCCAATGAAAAAGCAATCAACACTATGCAACATGAGAACTTTCATGAGTGGTTTCGAGAGCATGTAAGTAGGACATGACTTGACCTATTGTGCTGAACATTAATCATGTTTACCCGTTGTAACTAACAACAATTCTATACTCAGGTGTTGGCATTAGTTGAAAGAGGCATAGAAGCATCATAAGAAATGCAAATTTTAGCCCAAGAGCCTTTCATGATTGCTAGAAAATTTAACAGCTATACTACTAATGGGTTTGATTTTCATACACACTCAAGTGATGATGGTAGACCTATTCAAAACAGTGGAGTAGCTATAGCTGCACAAAATTCAAGAGGAGTAGATATATATTATGGCATTATTAGGGAGATTGTTGAGCTAAACTACCGCCAAAAAGGATATATGGTGTTATTTCGATGTGATTGGGTTGACAATCGTGAACAAGACAAATGGGTAAAAACTGATCAGTTTGGGGTTACAACTGTTAACTTCAACCATTTATTCAGTAGTGGTGACAAGTTATCAGATGAACCTTTCATCTTAGCATCACAAGCCACACAAGTTTTCTATGTTCCAGAGGTTGATGATAAAGGCTGGTGTGCGGTTGTCCAAAACACAAAACCGCATGGCACCTACTCTATGGCTGCTGTGGATGATGAAAATGTAGATCTTGATAATGCTAATAAGGGGTTGTTAATTGATCTACACACAGATGTTGATCCCGACATTGATTATAACAAATTTTCTCATGTAAGGACTGATATAGATGGAATAATTGTTGCTGCACCAAAGAGGAAGTAAGTGTGATAATGATTTTCCGCATTTTATTTGGTAGTTGTGTAAAATTTGGTTGTTATTTTAGTTGAAATACTTGCATGTAGTATAGATTTCTAACTCATTTGTAACACTTACAGGAGCAGTAGCAAAAATGGTAGCCGCAACAAGAAGCGCAGAAGGAACTCCTGAATATGAACTTGAAAAGAATAGAAATGTAATTGAAGTACTTAGAAAACAAAATGAGAACATGAAGAGAACTTTGAATCTTAAAGGTCTAGCAGATGCATATGTGTCGGAAGGCCAACCTGCTCCTCGAAAGAAGAAAAAGGTGCTTACTTTCCAGATTTCTTCATGTTGCTTAATTTCCAGATTATAGTTTTGCATCATATACTAGTAAAACTATTACATCATCCACACAAACACATGCACTATTTCCAGCGCACTATTTGCTATCCCATTTTGCATAGTTAACACTGATTTATGTGGTTAATTATAGAGACAAAAGCGAACTCCTGTTTCACAAACTCAAGCTCCAGACCGGCAATTGCGATCTACTACTTCAAGATTAACTACCGAAATTTCAACTAAACCTGAGGTTGTATTGAATGAACCTGAAGGTATGCTTCTTTACTTTGATGTATGTACCTTGCATTGCTTTGAAAGTACTAAACCTATTTTCTGCATGTGTAGTACTAAACCTATTTTCTGCTCTTATTGTATATCAGGCCAAGAAAGGGAGGTTAGGAAAGTTACTGCTATGAAAAGCATATGGGGAAGGCAAAACAAGCCTAAACTCAAGTTGGAAATCAATGAGTATGGTCAGCCTTGTGGTAAATCTGCTATACGGTTTGCTAACTTTGTGGGAACACAAATAAGAACCAAGGGTTTTTCGGTTGAATTTGATGATTGGAGGAAGGTTGATCTGTCCAGAAAACTTGCTTTGTGGACCGAGGCAAAGGTAATGAGATTTTGCAATACTTGGTTGCTGCTGCTATATTGTTATTGGTTGCTGCCATGTTTCTATATTTTTATTGGTTAATGTTGCTATGTCTTAGTGAGTTCCTGGATGCTATCTTAGTGTTAATGTTGCTATGTCTTAGTGAGTTCCTGGATGCTGCCATGCTTACTAGTGATTACGGAGTTAGTTTATGTTGTATTGCTCTCTAATGCCTATTTGCAAATGCCTATTCTCAGTTGTTTTGGGAATTAGATGAAGGGGTTTTCCAATGGTATATGAAAACAGCACAAATTAAATGGAAAGACTTCAAAGCAGACCTAAAGAGGGATTATTATGATGAATCACACACATATGATGAACTTATAGCATCATGTGATGCTAGAGTTCATCCTGACCAATGGAAGTTGCTTGTTGCATTTTTGGTTAACTCCAAAAGCCCAGGTATGCTCTTTGTTTGGTTGGTATATTATCCTCTGATTCTACTTGTGTGACATGATCTCTTTATCAAACCATTTGGTAGGCTCGCTCAATAAGAGGTAAAAATAATCGAGCACATCACACGCAAAATCACACATCCGGAAGTAAGAGTTTTGCTCGGGTTGACACTGAAATGGTATGCAACCATGCAATTTTTATTGTAAACTTGGATGTTTGTACATTTTTCTCATTGTTTTAATCTTTTTTATTACTTGACATAGACCGAGGAGCTCAAGCGTCGCCCACATAGACATGAATTGTTTATCGAAACACATACACATCGAATTAGTGGACTTCCTCAAGAAGGGTCTGCAGTGAGAATTGTAAGTTCAGATGCACATAAATTTGTTGATGCCTTTTATATTTTTGTTCATGTAGTAAATACTAGGAACACATAACAATTCCTGAATTTACAGAAAGAACTTCAAGATGAAGCATTAAAGCACCCAGAATTGTTGGAGAATGGTATTAAGGAGGGTGATTTGTTTGCATTTGTTTGTGGAAAAGAAAAAAATGGATATGTTCGTGCTGTCGGTTTGGGGCCAACTCCATCTGACCTAGAGTTGCCAGGAACCCAGCAGTATAAATCTACAAAGCTTCAAATAGCAGTGGAAAAGTGTTGAGTGTCTAACCAAAAAGTGGAACATCTTCAAGACCAAATGGATGACATGAAGAACCAAATGGCTGAGATGAGGCAACTTATTCTATCTTCACAGGGGCAACGAGATGAAACCAATAGCACACCTGCACATGAATCAAATACTCCACACCAGGTAGCACTACTTCTATTGTATTGTACCTCTACAATAGTGGAACATGTACTGCTATGATTTCATTGTAGTTTATTATATTTAACATCTACAATGCTTGATTTTGATATATAACATAAGGACAAGAGAAGCTAGTAATACTGAAAAAGGTAATGCTATTCTAGAGGATGTGGCTGAGTCAAATGCTTCTATGCAAAATGATGACACTTTTACTGGAAGAAGAATTATTAATGTTGAGAAACATAACAGGCAACTAGGGGTAAATCTTTCCTTTCCTTTTGGCCTTTAATTGTCAATATGTTGGTTTATGAACTTTCTTCTTTAATCATATTCTGAATTGCAAATTTTCCCCGTAGGGTGGAAGAGATGTGATACTATATAGCATAACTAGACCTTTAAATGTCCCTATTACCAAAGGAACAATTCAAACAACTAATCCAAAGGCTGTGGTGGGGGGTGAGCCTGTAGGTTCTCAATATGTCAAAATTGTCATCTATTCGGTGTTCAAAAGGGAAACTCAGTTGCCTCGTCCGTATGGGAATGTGTTGACCATGGGAGATGCTAAGGGGAAATCGATTGCATGGCCATCTGCTATGGTAATAATCTAGAGCACTTGGTTTCTTTTCTTTTGTGCTAATCGCTCACCTATTAAGTAATGATTATTGTTGCAGATGAAAGATCCCAAGAAGACAACTAATGTGCCAGGAGGTGCAGGTACTATGATATACATCAAATTTACATGTCAATTAAATAAACACATTGTTTTTGAACTTACACATACTAGGCAACTACAATATATACAATCATAATATGTTATTTTTATTTGTCCTATAACTAAAATTAATGTGCCTAAGTCTGTTTCTGCCCACTTATCTGTCCTAAAGGCCATTCATGTATTGCAATAGTTGTTAATCTCCATATTTATGCACACATTTTTCTGTCCAGCCCTTGGTACTTCTCCCACCTTGGAGAAAGTTAACAAGTAAATCTGCAGCTAGTTGTCAATCTCCATATTTATGTGCACCTTTTTTTGTTTATAGCTCCATTTTTATCCATATAAAATAGTAGATACAACTAGCGTGTTTAAACTCTTGGACAACTAAGTATTTAGTAATCTGGAAACTAAGCATATTCAACATGGCAACTAAATACTATACAGAGGGGGCACTTCTATTTTCTGGAACTAATCACTTGCAATGTTTGTAATTAGATAGTTGCACCTTAGTATATGAATAACACTTTCTTCCTTCGCAAGTGCATAGTTTGAAGGGACTATTGTAGATTTTTCAAGGGTCTCAAGTATTTCACAACCTTACCTAGGTTGTTCCTGCATTGAACTGCACTTCTCAGAATACATTTATATATACTGCAGCTCTGCTCATCAAGCTTTGTTTTCTTTTGCTGAGCCTATCTTTAGCTGCTCTCATTCAGGTCATAGTAATAGTCCTTCTCAGGCTCTTCATGTTATCCAAAATGCCAGCGCTGTTGGCTTTGTACTTTATGCTGTACTATCTTCCTGATCTGAATGAAATTATCACTGGAATTATACACTAGGCATGCATAGTGCCAATGTACTAGTAATGATACTACAGTAATGCCATTATCACTGTTCAAGAGCTTTAAACAACTTTTGGGTTGATTACACTTCCTTAACAATTTCGTATGGAATATTTTCAGGTACTTAAGCACCTAGCATTGGATGTGAGGAGGACTTGGAGTATCATGGAAAGTACATGGCTGTTCGCAGTATTTTGGAAGCCAACTACAATCATGTCTGAATCTTATGTGTGTTTTGGACCATTTGGTGCTTCAAGTGTTTTGGAGTACAAATATTGTGCTCATGGATGTGACTTGTGTGCTCTGAACTAGTGTTTGAATTCTTTCAGACCAACAAATAGTGGCCCTTTTTATGTGACTTGTGTGTTCTGGATGGTTAAACTATATAGTTACCATATATATGTGACAGGTTATGGATGTGACTTCTGGTCGTGTTTGTGAGCCTGTGTCAATATATATGCCTGTTTGTGAACCTATATATATGCCTGTTTGTGAAGCTATTATCATTGTTGTCCAATGTGTCCATCTTGATGCTGTTTGTGGATTGCATTTGAGTGTAATTATGAAATTCTTTGTTTGGCTGTGCACTACTTTCCCAATAATTTATCTGTTGGTAAACAGATTGTTACAGAGCAACTGTCGACCATGCTTACTAGCTACATAGACAAAAAAAGTGCCAGCAAACATACATACTTAGAAGGACAGACTATGTGTCGGCCAAGATATATACATATATAGACAACATAAGTGTCGGCAACTCTGTAAATCTACCCAAGCAGAATATGTGTCAGGATAGGTATGCATCTAGAAGAACAACCTATGTGTCGACAAAAGTAGGGTGTAAGTACACACACTAACTGTCGGCGTACCTAGGGTGTGTGCCAGCATACCATCTGTCGGGGTAGGTGGGGTGTATGTGCACAAGTAAACTGTCAGCGTAGGTAGGGTGTATATCGACTAAAAAAGTGTCGGCAAGTGAACTTCTGTCGGCAATTCCTTTCCCCACAGCAATTCCTCCGACTCTTTACTCTTTTGTCAGCATATGTGTTAGCGACAGCTTAAGTGTCGGCAAAGACACCCTATGCCAACAGATTGTTGTGTCGCCAAAACTTGACCGTGGTGTAGTGAGATGGGATTGGGGTAGGGTCGCCTCACTCACCTGCTGGCTAGCGCGCCGGCGTCAGGGAGAGGCGGGCGGGTTCGGGTGGCGTGAGCAAGGAGGTTGGTCGGTGCGGCGGTCCTCGATCTACGGTGGCGGTCCTCCTCGATCTGCGGCGGCGGTCCTCCCGGCCCGAGAGTCACTTGGCAGCAGCAGCTTCCCAGCCCGTCGGGGCACTCCTCCCTGGTCCGGACTGGCCACACTGCTCGGGGACAGTGAAGGAGGCGAGGGGGCGGCGAGGGGGACGGCGAACACGGGGGGCAGCGGGTGAGATCGATGAGGCAGGGGAGAGATTAGAGATTTAGTGTGGGGGGAAGCTTTCTAATGGCGCACCACCCCCTCGTGCGCCATAAGTACGACTATTCTAATGGCGCACCACCCCTCGGTGCGCCATTAGAATTTTGTTTTAATCTAGCCCACTAGCCATATCTACAACCTAACCCTATCTACAACAGAACCCACCCACTAGCCCGACTGGTCAGCACGCAGCACACACACCAGGAGGTCCTGCTTTCGATTCCTAGGCTCCCCAATATTTTTGTATGCATTTTAAATGCTGTTTTTATATTTATTTGGGTTTAAATATGTTCAAACTTGTTTAAATCATAACAGTAATATTTTTTTATAAAAAAAGTAATAATTATTTTAAAAATATGTTCAAA